>NC_084562.2:26222500-26332500 GCF_033978685.3 Nerophis lumbriciformis
TAACCCTAACCCTAACCCTAACCCTAACCCCAACCCTAACCCTAACCCTAACCCAACCCTAACTCTAACCCTAACCCTAACCCTAATCCTAACCCTAACCCTCTAACCCTAACCCTAAACCTAACCCTAACCCTAATCCTAACCCTAACCCTAATCCTAACCCTAACCCTAACCCTAACCCATTTCTACAAAAATCCCAAACCTAACCCTAACCCAACCCTAACTCTAACCCTAACCCTAACCCTCACCCCAACCCCAACCCTAAACCTAACCCTAACCCTAACCCAACCCTAACTCTAACCCTAACCCTAACCCTAACCCTAACCCTCTAACCCTAACCTTAACCCTAACCCTAACCCTAACCCTAATCCTAACCCTAACCCTAACCCAGTCCACTTATTATTCATTTGCTAGGCTTTCAACTGTGAGCACAACTAACCCTAACCCTAACCCTAACCCCAACCCTAACCATAACCCTAACCCTAACACTAACCCCCTAACACTCAAGCCCCTAACCCGAACACTAACCCTTACTCCCTAACCCTCTAGCCTCTAACCCTAACCCTCTAACCCGAACACTGACCCTAACTCCCTAACCCTCTAGCCTCTAACCCAAACCCTAACCCCCTAACCCTCTAGCTTCTAACCCAAACACTAACCCTAACTCCCTAACCCTCTAGTCTCTAACCCAAACCCTTAATCCCTAACCCTCTAGCCTCTAACCCGAACACTGACCCTAACTCCCTAACCCTCTAGCCTCTTATCCGAACACTAAACCTTACTCCTAAACCCTCTAGCCTCTAACCCAAACCCTAACCCCCTAACCGTCTAGCCTCTAACCCGAACATTAACCCTTACTCCCTAACCCTCTAGCCTCTAAAACCAACCCTAACCTTAACCCCCTAACCCTCAAGCCTCTAACCCAAACACTAACCCTTACTCCCTAACCCTCTAGCCTCTAACCCTAACCCTAACCCCCTAACCCTCTAGCCTCTAACCCGAACACTAACCATAACTCCCTAACCCTCTAACCTCTAACCCAAACTCTAACCCCCTAACCCTCTAGCCTCAAACCCTAACCCTCTAGCCTCTAACCCGAACACTAACCCTTACTCCCTAATCCTCTAGCCTCTAACCCAAATCCCAACCCCCTAACCCTCTAGCCTCTAACCCGAACACTAGCCCTAACCCCTTAGCCTCTAACCCTAACCCTAACCCTCTACACCTCTAACCCGCTAGCCTCTAACCCGAACACTAACCCTAACTCCCTAACCCTCTAGCCCCTAAAATAGGAATGATGGCGATAATGTACTCGTTTTAAACCACACAGAAACAAATAAAATAATTATTCTCTCCATTGCCTTACCGCTTATTTTAATCGGCATCTTGTCAACATTTTCACCTATTTGAACAAAATATTATAATATTTGTTTTACTCATAATTAAGGATAATTTATTACATTTGAATCGTCTACTTTGACGAACTATTGACACTAGTTTGAAGTTTCAGGATTTTTGTGTGAGAAAAAATAAATTGCTGTTATCAGCAAAAATGACTGTGTGAAGAACAATTGATGAGTTGGCAAAATAGAAAGCAAAGTGGTCCCGATGTTGAGCCTTGTTGAACGCCACATGTTATAAGTTTACTTGGAGATTTACTCCTAAACCAACTGAGTGCAGCCCGTCTGACACCATTATGTTGCAATTTAGACAATACAATTTTAAAACCCATGGTATCAAATTATTCAGATAAATCAAGGAAAACACCGATTCCACACTCACCATTATCAACAACGTCATTGTTTTTGTTTTGTTTTATTTCAATTGGATAAAGGATATAGGTCGATCATTTTGCAAGTAGTTTTTTCTCCAGCTTTGTGAATTGGTATCATTTTTGCGATCTTAGTCATTTTAGGCAGAGAGAGATGGATATGTTTAATGCACCATGAATTGGACAGTTTCACTACATCACCAGCAGTATGAGAACTTTTCAGGTTCAGAATACTTTTAATAACTAAATTCTGAGTAGGTGTAAGACAAATGAGTGCGAGCAAGGCAACGTGTCTCTACGCCAGAAAAGTAGTTCCTCGTTGTTACAATAATAATGTCAATATAGCTTGGTTTATATGCAGGGTCACTAGGGGTGTGGACTCTTTGGACAGCTAGCGATTTGATGCGATTCTGATTACTGGGGTGACAATTCGATTCTGAATCGATTCCCAATTCAAGACGATTTTCGATTTTCTTTATGTATTCTTTAGTATAATAATTATAATGAAACATTTTAAAGCAGGTTACAGATTGGAAACGCTCCTTCTGGTTGCATGAAAATGGCCTAAAAACGTTTTTAAAATGAATTTGTACATATATATATATATATATATATATATATATATATATATATATATATATATATGCACTCTTTAGTATTTACATGCTGCCGCTAGGCGGCATCATACGCAAATACGGTGTTTCATTGCTATGCTGATGACAGCCAACTCTACATGCCCCTAAAGCTGACCAACACGCCGGATTGTAGTCAGCTGGAGGCGTGTCTTAATGAAATTAAACAATGGATGTCCGCTAACTTCTTGCAACTCAACGCCAAGAAAACGGAAATGCTGATTATCGGTCCTGCTAAACACCGACATTTATTTAAAAATACCACCTCAACATTTGACAACCAAACAATTACACAAGGCGAATCAGTAAAGAATCTGGGTATTATCTTCCACCCAACTCTCTCCTTTGAGTCACACATTAAGAGTGTTACTAAAACGGCCTTCTTTCATCTCCGTAATATCGCTAAAATTCGTTCTATTTTATCCACTAGCGACGCTGAGATCATTATTCATGCGTTCGTTACGTCTCGTCTCGACTACTGTAACGTATTATTTTCGGGTCTCCCTATGTCTAGCATTAAAAAATTACAGTTGGTACAAAATGCGGCTGCTAGACTTTTGACAAGAACAAGAAAGTTTGATCATATTACGCCTATACTGTATATACACCTTTATATACATATATACATATATATATACCTATACTGGCTCACCTGCACTGGCTTCCTGTGCACTTAAGATGTGACTTTAAGGTTTTACTACTTACGTATAAAATACTACACGGTCTAGCTCCGTCCTATCTTGTCGATTGCATTGTACCATATGTCCCGGCAAGAAATCTGCGTTCAAAGAACTCCGGCTTATTAGTGATTCCCAGAGCCCAAAAAAAGTCTGCGGGCTATAGAGCGTTTTCTATTGGGGCTCCAGTACTATGGAATGCCCTCCCGGTAACAATTAGAGATGCTACCTCAGTAGAAGCATTTAAGTCCCATCTTAAAACTCATTTGTATACTCTAGCCTTTAAATAGCCCCCCTGTTAGACCAGTTGATCTGCCGTTTCTTTTCTTTTCTCCTCTGCTCCCCTTTTCCTTGAGGGGGGGGGGGCACAGGTCCGGTGGCCATGGATGAAGTGCTGGCTGTCCAGAGTCGGGACCCGGGGTGGACCGCTCGCCTGTGCATCGGCTGGGAACATCTCTACGCTGCTGACCCGTCTCCGCTCGGGATGGTGTCCTGCTGGCCCCACTATGGACTGGACTCTTACTATTATGTTGGATCCACTATGGACTGGACTCTCATAATATTATGTCAGACCCACTCGACATCCATTGCTTTCGGGCTCCCCTAGAGGGGGGGGGGTTACCCACATATGCGGTCCTCTCCAAGGTTTCTCATAGTCATTCACATCGACGTCCCACTGGGGTGAGTTTTTCCTTGCCCGTATGTGGGCTTTGTACCGAGGATGTCGTTGTGGCTTGTGCAGCCCTTTGAGACACTTGTGATTTAGGGCTATATAAATAAAGATTGATTGATTGATTGATATATATATATATATATATATATATATATATACAGTGTTGCATGCTTCTTCTTTTTTTACAGCGTATGCATGCGCATTGGGTTTTGTGTCCTGATTCTCTAAGGACAGAATGTATACTGTGGTGGGGGATATAATCCTGAACAAGTTTTTAATATATATATATATATATATATATATATATATATACAGTGTTGCATGCTTCTTTTTTTTTTTTTTTTTTTTTTACAGTGTATGAATGCGCATTGGGTTCTATGTACTGATTCTCTAAGGACAGAATGTATACTGTGGTGGGGGATATAATCCTGAACAAGTTTTTTTAATATGGATGAGACAGGTTTATTTTGGAAACAAATGCCCTCTCACACCTTTACAATACAGAATGAAGCCAAAAAGATGGTGTGACTCTGGTTATGTGTGGAAATGCGGCGGGCTTTATGATAAAAACCCGGGCTTATTTATAGGTCAAAACATCTCAGAGCCCTAAAAAACAGGATTTGATCTTTGATTTCATTCTTTAATACAGTAGTGTACTGTACTTATTTTTTTTTAAATCCACGAAGGTTTGAACTTTGAGAGTGTTTAAACGAGAGAAATGTTAATGTCTGTCTGAGAAAAGTTTATAGAGTGTGTGGTTAGGGGTTTTACAGACTTACAACATATATAAGAAACAAACACAAATATACTGTACAGTACTGTAAATGAAAAAAAAACATACAATAAATGAAAAAACACATATTGTAAAGGAAAAATATATATAATGAATGAAAACACAAAAAAACGAAAAGAAAGAAACTTCTACTACACGGATTTGTAACTGTGAAACCTGTAATACGATGACTATAATAGAGTTTACTTCATTTATTTTGGTATTTAGTGTCCTCCTTTTTTATTTCCATCAGTGCAGCGTTTATTTTTCTCATTGATTGACTTCATTATACCCCTAGTGAGCCATGCAGTTTGCACTTTTGTATGGTTTTTGATATTCTTTTCAAGTATGGAAACATAGAATATGCTTACAAAAAGAAATCCTTGACGGAATGATGCCACAAACTTGGGAGCTCGATGTGGCGAGGGACAATATTTCTTTGTTTACTGTACGTTTGTCTGAAAGTCTGTAAATGCTGCTCAGTGATCGTGTTAATTCAGTCCTTCTTCCGTGTGCGTAGACTTGACAAAAGATAGATAGATGAATAAGAATTGTGATTCTGGCTGCATGGATATGGCCTAAAAACATATTTTTAAAAGTGATTCTTATAAAAAAATCAAAAAAACACACACATATACTGTATATATATATATATATATATATATATATATATATATATATATATATATATATATATATATATATATATATATATATATATATATATATATATATATATATATATATTTTATATATATTTTTTGTTTTATTATTAATATTTTTTTGATTATTTTTTTTTTTAATCATGAATTGATTTAGAATCAGAACTCAAAGTTCTCTTACCCTAACCCTAAACCAATTTTAAAAGTTACAAATGTACCTCATTTAGGCCTGGAAGGGCCTGGGAAGGTCCCAAAAGAGTGCTCCCAAAAATAAATGGGGTTGCCCAAAACGTTCAAAACACACCTAAAAGGATCTTTGTGCACATTTTGGACCTTTTCGGAGCACTTTTAGCAGATTTCGTTTTAGGGTACTCAGAGACCTTGGGACTATAGATGGTCCTTTTTGGTCTGTTAGTCCTTTCTTTAGTCCATGGACTTGTTCTAATCCAAGTAGATAGGCCCCAATCCCTTTGGGGGAACCTCTGGTGGAAAAAAGTCCCCAATAAACTCAACATTCTCTCACCTTAACCCTAAACCAATTTTAGAAGTATCTGCACGTTATAAATGTACCAAATTTAGGCCTGGAGGGCCCCGGGAAGGTCCAAAAAGAGTGGGCCCAAAATGTTCGAAACGTACCTAAAAAGGGTCTCTGGCACCGGAATCTTTGTGCACATTTTGGACTTTTTGGAGCACTTTTAGGGCTGAATCCGTTTCGGTGTTCCCAGGGACCTTGGGATTATATAGATGGTTATTTTTGGTCTGTTAGTTCTTTCTTTAGTCCATGGACTTGTTCTAGTACAAGTAGATAGGCCCCAATCCCTTTGGGGGAACCTCTGGTGGAAAAAAGTCCTAACCCCATTTTATAAGTGCCCCAAAAAACTCAATGTTCTCTTACCCTAACCCTAAACTATTTTATAAGTTATAAATATACCACATTTAGGCCTGGAGGGGCCCGGGAAGGTCCCAATAATAAATGGGGTTGCCTAAAATGTTAGAAACGCACCTAAAAGGGTCTTTTTGCACATTTTGGACCTTTTGCAGCACTTTTAGGGGTCAATCTGTGTTGGGGTAGATGGTCCTTTTTTCTGTTATCATTAGTCCATGGATTTTTTCTAGTACAAGTAGATAGGCCCCAATCCCTTTGGGAGAACCTCTGGTGGATAAAAAAGTCCCAGCCCCATTTTTGAAGTGTCCCAAGAAACGTGTCTTTCTCCACCTCACATGAAGTGGGTTTGAATATTTTTTTTGCCTCATTACTGTGAGAATCCTGCGTGTGACTGAAGCAATAAAGTGTCAGGGTTGGTTAAAATATCCAGGACTAACTGCAGTATACTCAAAAAAATCCATGCATTCTTCACTCAGGCTTGAAGTGAGGGTCTGAGGCAAAAACCAATCCACACCCCTGGAAGATGGATGCAGTTTTCCTTGAAGTACTTGCATATTTCCCCCAATACAAACAGGATGAAATGATGGTAAAACAACATGCTTCTTCACTCTGAGTCCAACATGAGGCCATTAAACGTGCTCCCACAGTGAATTACCACATTACCATAACAAAGCCGGTGGGGAAAAAAACCACCTCACAGTCACATGTCCGTCACATAACTACACGTCCCCCACATTTATAATCTCAGGGTTGGAAATGTTTTATGGTGTGCAAATCCCTCATTTGTTTTGGTAAATAAAAATGAGAGATCCACAGATATGTTTTTTTTTCAGGGCCGATACTGATACCGATTATTAGTAGTCAAGGAGGCCGATATTTGAAGTTATTTAAACAGGAATATTATATGTCTGTAAACATTTGTTTTTTAACATTATTTTTTTAGGAAAGGTGGCACCAGTAGTGACATAATGTTTGATGTTTTCTTTCATTTATCATCAAAAGACATCAAACACTTTTATTAAAGGCCTACTGAAAGCCACTATTACCGACCACGCAGTCTGATAGTTTATACAGGTAAAAGCCAGTAAATTAGAATATTTTGAAAAACTTGATTTATTTCAGTAATTGCATTCAAAAGGTGTAACTTGTACATTATATTTATTCATTGCACACAGACTGATGCATTCAAATGTTTATTTCATTTAATTTTGATGATTTGAAGTGGCAACAAATGAAAATCCAAAATTCCGTGTGTCACAAAATTAGAATATTACTTAGAATAATACAAAAAAGGGATTTTTAGAAATGTTGGCCAACTGAAAAGTATGAAAATGAAAAATATGAGCATGTACAATACTCAATACTTGGTTGGAGCTCCTTTTGCCTCAATTACTGCGTTAATGCGGCGTGGCATGGAGTCGATGAGTTTCTGGCACTGCTCAGGTGTTATGAGAGCCCAGGTTGCTCTGATAGTGGCCTTCAACTCTTCTGCGTTTTTGGGTCTGGCATTCTGCATCTTCCTTTTCACAATACCCCACAGATTTTCTATGGGGCTAAGGTCAGGGGAGTTGGCGGGCCAATTTAGAACAGAAATACCATGGTCCGTAAACCAGGCACGGGTAGATTTTGCGCTGTGTGCAGGCGCCAAGTCCTGTTGGAACTTGAAATCTCCATCTCCATAGAGCAGGTCAGCAGCAGGAAGCATGAAGTGCTCTAAAACTTGCTGGTAGATGGCTGCGTTGACCCTGGATCTCAGGAAACAGAGTGGACCGACACCAGCAGATGACATGTCACCCCAAACCATCACTGATGGTGGAAACTTTACACTAGACTTCAGGCAACGTGGATCCTGTGCCTCTCCTGTCTTCCTCCAGACTCCGGGACCTCGATTTCCAAAGGAAATGCAAAATTTGCATGGTTGGGTGATGGTTTGGGGTGCCATGTCATCTGCTGGTGTCGGTCCACTCTGTTTCCTGAGATCCAGGGTCAACGCAGCCGTCTACCAGCAAGTTTTAGAGCACTTCATGCTTCCTGCTGCTGACCTGCTCTATGGAGATGGAGATTTCAAGTTCCAACAGGACTTGGCGCCTGCACACAGCGCAAAATCTACCCGTGCCTGGTTTACGGACCATGTTATTTCTGTTCTAAATTGGCCCGCCAACTCCCCTGACCTTAGCCCCATAGAAAATCTGTGGGGTATTGTGAAAAGGAAGATGCAGAATGCCAGACCCAAAAACGCAGAAGAGTTGAAGGCCACTATCAGAGCAACCTGGGCTCTCATAACACCTGAGCAGTGCCAGAAACTCATCGACTCCATGCCACGCCGCATTAACGCAGTAATTGAGGCAAAAGGAGCTCCAACCAAGTAATGAGTATTGTACATGCTCATATTTTTCATTTTCATACTTTTCAGTTGGCCAACATTTCTAAAAATCCCTTTTTTGTATTAGCCTTAAGTAATATTCTAATTTTGTGACACACGGAATTTTGGATTTTCATTTGTTGCCACTTCAAATCATCAAAATTAAATGAAATAAACATTTGAATGCATCAGTCTGTGTGCAATGAATAAATATAATGTACAAGTTACACCTTTTGAATGCAATTACTGAAATAAATCAAGTTTTTCAAAATATTCTAATTTACTGGCTTTTACCTGTATATCAATGATGAAATCTCAACATTGCAACACATGCCAATACGGCCGGGTTAGTTTACTAAAGTGCAATTTTAAATTTTGCGCGAAATATCCTGTATGATGACGTCAGCACGTGATGGTGGCCAGCTATTAAGTCGTCTGTTTTCATCGCAAAATTCCACGGCATTCTGGGACATCTGTGTCGGTGAATCTTTTGCAATTTGTTCAATGAACAATGGAGACAGCAAAGAAGAAAGCTGTAGGTGGGAAGCGGCGTATTGCGGCCGGCTGCAGCAACACAAACACGGCCGGTGTTTCATTGTTTACATTCCCGGAAGATGACAGTCGAGCTTTACCATTGGCCTGTGGAGAACCGGGACAACAGAGACTCTTACCAGGAGGACTTTGAGTTGGATGCGCAGACGCGGTACCGTGAGTACGCATGCAGCTGCGGCTTCCAAGCATTTGATCGCTATGTGCATGTCACGTACGTAACTTTGGGGACTTTTGGGGAAATATATGTGCTGTATGAACTTTGGGGAGATGAACGGTACTTTGGCATATTAAATATAAGCCTGGTTGTGTTGTGGCTAATAGAGTATACATATGTCTTGTGTTTATTTACTCTTTTAGTCATCTTCCCTATCTGAATCGCTCCCACTGCCCTCTAGTCCTTCACTCTCACTTTCCTCATGCATAAATCTTTCATCCTCGCTCAAATTAATGGGGAAATCGTCGCTTTCTCGGTCCGAATCGATGTGTAAACAATGTGCGGATGTGAGGAGCTCCACAACCTGTGACGTCACGCTACTCGTCTGCTACTTCCGCTACAGGCAAGGCTTTTTTTATCAGCGACCAAAAGTTGCCAACTTTATTGTCGATGTTCTCTACTAAATTCAGCAAAAATATGTATGCAATATCGCGGAAATGATCAAGTATGACACATAGAATGGAGCTGCTATCCCCGTTTAAATAAGAAAATCGCATTTCAGTAGGCCTTTAAGAACTTTGTTGGATCGGAATCTGGGTTTAACGTTGTTAGTGGAGCGCCCCCTGGTGTTGTGGTAATGGCGGTCATTTACGTTAAGGAAGTAGTTTGACATGTACTTCGGTATCAGGGAGGTGTAGGCTCAGTGCGATATCTGCGGCTTATAGTCAGGTGCGACTTATATACAGAACATTTATTTTCTTCTAAAATGTAGTGGGTGTGGCTTATATCCCAGTGTGCGCTATACACAGTAAATTAATCATGCAATTTATTTACACATTTACAACAATCTTTCACACCGGTATATATATCTGCGGCTTATAGTCAGGTGCGGCTATTATATCATACTTGCCAACCTTGAGACCTCCGATTTCGGGAGGTGGGGTGAGGGGGTGTGGTGGGCGTGGGCGGGGGTGGGTGGGGGGCGTGGTTTGGGTGGGGGCGTGGTTAAGAGGGGAGGAGTATATTTACAGCTAGAATTCACCAAGTCATAGATATATATATATATATATATATATATATATATATATATATATATATATATGAGTGTTATGTGTGTATATGTGTAAATAAATGAACACTGAAATTCAAGTATTTATTTTATTTATATATACATATATATATAATAAAATAAATGTACATATATATATAGCTAGAATTCACTGAAAGTCAAGTATTTCTTATATATATATATATATATATATATATATATAAATATAAGAAATACTTGACTTTCAGTGAATTATTATATATTATTATATATTATATATATATATATATATATATATATATATATATATATATATATATATATATACATATATATATATATATATATATATATATATACATATATATATATATATATATATATATATATATATATATATATATATAGATATATATATATATATATATATATATATATATATAAATATAAGAAATACTTGACTTTCAGTGAATTATTATATATTATTATATATATTATATATATATATATATATATATATATATATATATATATATATATATATATATATACATATATATAAGAAATACTTGACTTTCAGTGAATTCTAGCTATATATATATTTATTTTATTATATATATATATATATATATATATATATATATATATATATATATACATATATATATAAGAAATACTTGACTTTCAGTGAATTCTAGCTATATATATATTTATTTTATTATATATATATATATATATATATATATATATATATATATATATATATATATATATATATATATATATATATATATATATATATATGTATATATAAATAAAATAAATACTTGATTTTCAGTGTTCATTTATGTACACATATACACACACATAACACTCATCTACTCATTGTTGAGTTAAGGGTTGAATTGCCCATCCTTGTTCTATTCTCTGTCACTATTTTTTCTAACCATGCTGAACACCCTCTCTGATGACGCATTGCTGCGTGGCACGCACAAAAGTGCTTTCATCAAACGCACTAGAGTCTGGAATCTTCCATCTCTCCCTAGCATGGCCCAAAAACCGGTCAATCTTTGCTTCCTGAGGAAGATCTTCAGTGCCGAGCACTTGGTAGTCCACCACTTCTTACCGGAGGCTATCCAGGTCCAATCGCAGCTGCGGCTTGGAACTTACAAGCTGTTATGAGAGTAGCGTATGTGTGTGTGTGGCCCTTTAATAGGTGAGCATGTGAGGTGAGTGACGTCAGTGAGTGCGAGAGAAGAGAGGGAGCGGTAGCGTGAGTGCGGGCGGGGACTAGTTTGTTTTGTGTTGGATTGGCTGTGTGCAAGCAATCAATAGAGCAAGATTTGCAACTAATCGCCGGACTCAAGCAGGAAAGGTGCAACAAAGCGTATTTCTTCATCTTACTCGTCGTCGCCGTCGCCACGGCTGTATCTTCCTCGTTCTTCTGCTTCGTCTCCTTGTTGTGTGCGCAGTTGTGCACTGCACTCTCTAAAAGCCGTATATGTTATCGATGTTATAGATGGCAGTATTGTCCTGTTTAAGAGTGTCACAACATTGCTGTTTACGGCAGACAAACTGCTTTACGGTAGACGAAAACGTGACTGCTGCTGTTGTGTGTTGTTGCCGCCTTGGGAGGACGTTAATGAAACTGCCTAATGTCATGTCTGTATAATCATGTTTTGTTTTAAGTCATGTTTTGTTTAGTTATAGGACTCTTTAGTTTCTGTCTTTTCACTCCCTTGTCTTGTTTCCATGATTACCCCATTAGTTTCACCTGCTCCACGTCTGGACTCATTGTGCACTCTTGATTGTCACCATAGCAACCCGTTAGTTTTCACCTGTCACGTCACGCACCTGTTTCACGTCTTGAGTCACGCACCTGTTTTCGTTAATCATGTCCGTAGTATTTAAGTTCAGTGTTTTTCAGTTTGTCTTTCTGACGACCTCACCACATTTATGCTCTGTCCATTCTTTCCATGTCCATTCCTCAAGCAACTATTTTTGTCCAAGCCAAGTAAGTTTTTGTTCCATGTTTATAGTCTTTTTGGTTTCACAGTTTGTTCTCCGCCATTGTGCGTGTTTTTCGTTTGTACTTTTTTTGCTATAGTCTTTTGGTTTCATAGTTTATTCTCCGCCACTGTGCGCGCTTTTCATTTGTACTTTTTTTTTGATGTATTAATAAATCACGTACCTTAATTCCCGTCTCGCCCGTGCCAACGTTCCGTTGCATCCCGGAAAAGCAAACACCCAGGACCAAGTCATGACACCTAACAATAAACCCACATAAGAAACCAAGAACTCGCCCTCGATCATTCTAAAGTTATAATGTGATTGGGCAGGCACGCTGTTTATATCGTGGGAAAGCGGACTCAGGTCCGCCGGGAGGTTTTCGGGAGAGGCGCTGAATTTCGGGAGTCTCCCGGAAAATCCGGGAGGGTTGGCAAGTATCAGAATCAGAATCAGCTTTATTGTCATTACGCAAGGTAACGAGATTGAGGCCATTCCATACAGTGCGATGTGTGCATGCTAGAAAAACAATGTGCAAATATATAAAAATATAAAAAATGTAGAAGTGCAATGAATATGGTGTGAAATGAATATATACATGAAAAAAAAACAAAAAAAAAAAACAGGGTGGTTGGTGGAATGGGTTATTGCACCGAAGAGAAGGCAGTTATGAGGGACAATGGGGCAGTCCGTTCAGGATGGTTATGGCCCTGGGGAAGAAGCTGTCCTTTAGCCTGTTTGTTTTGGTTTTAATGCACCTGTAGCGCTTCCCAGAGGGCAGCAGGTGGAACAGGTCAGAGCCAGGGTGGGTGCTGTATGTATTATATGTCAACAAATTTGGTGGGTGCGGCTTAAATACAGGTGCGCTCTATAGCCTGGAAGTGCTGGTGCTTGAGCAGTGGTTATTACAATGTCAATATTGGTATCATAGGTGTGCACATTGCAGCTGTCAAACTAGTTCCGTTGAAATTTCTAAAAGAAATAGGCCGATACTGTCATGACTTGATCTTGGGTGTTTGCTTTTCCGGGATGCAACGGAAAGTTGGCTCGGGCGAGACGGGAATGAAGGTACATGATTTATTTATTTATTATCAAAAAAAAGGAATAAATGGAAGCGCGCACAGTGGTGGAGAATAAACTATGAAACCAAAAGACTATAGCAAAAAAGTACAAATGAAAAGCACGCACAGTGGCGGAGAACAAACTATGAAAAACAAAAAGACTATAAACATGGAACAAAAACTTACTTGGCTTGGACAAAAATAGTTGCTTGAGGAATGGACATGGAAAGAATGGACAGAGCATACATGCGGTGAGGTCGTCAGAAAGACAAACTGAAAAACAATGAACTTAAATACTACAGACATGATTAACGAAAACAGGTGCGTGACTCAAGACGTGAAACAGGTGCGTGACGTGACAGGTGAAAACTAATGGTTGCTATGGTGACAAACAAGAGTGCACAATGAGTCCAAACGTGGAACAGGTGAAACTAATGGGGTAATAATGGAAACAAGACAAGGGAGTGAAAAGCCAGAAACTAAACGAAACATGACTTAAAACAAAACATGATTACACAGACATGACAGATACCGACTTCCAGGCTGAGCGGAATGATATCAATGCGTGGTCAACCTGAGCCTTGTACTGGGTGTGCTCCATGTACAGCCAGTGGGCTCCTGTTACGCCGCTGAACCATGGAGCACCGATGAGTTCTTGTCGCCGCGCAGGTAGCACTCTGTGACGCCATATTAGGTCTGGGTTCTTAGAAGCCCGTGTTGCCTGGTGAAAGTAGGACAAGGTTTTTATGTTGTTTTGTTTTTTTTCCCCCCCTCCGCTGTTGTTTCCACTAATGCTGGTCCCCGGAGGGTAAATAAAAAGGCAAGGATTGCACGTATTGCCACACAGAATGATGACGCAACGTTAAACGTCTCCTCTCTCTCTAGTTCCTAATGTTAGCCATTAAAAAAAAAAAAAAGACGAGGTTACCGGCGGCTTTTTTCACGCTTTGCTGCCGCCGCCGCCGCTGCCGCTCGTCCTACTTGTTAATCAATTTACTTTCAATGTTCTTATTTATTGATTGATGCCGACGCGGCGTGGAAGCGACTCGGAGAGACGGAGCAAAATGGCGTTTCCAATCCGGGAGGAGCAAGAATCCATTTAAAAGCGATTCCCCAAAGCTTTGGCCGTGTCTCCGCCCTTAAACATCCTTGTTCGCTCACTCGCTTCTTCCACGTCAACGTCAAACGACACCAGGTGATTGATGGCGTTTGTTACTCCCGGGGGTTTGGGGTGTTGGGGGGACGAAGACGAGGTAAAGACCCCGGCGCTTTGTTTTGTGATTGAATGGAAATATGTCTTATTATTCATGCAAATTACTTTTAAAAAAATGGTGGCGTAAATGCTTTGATACGACTATTAGGGCGGGTCACATGACCATGTAAAGATTTTAATTGACGTTCATTTAAATTTGTCAATTTAAAAAAAAAAAAAAAAAAAACCTGTCAATTAAAGTAAAATAAAATAAAAAGACCCGCACGCCAAAAAAAAATTGTCTAATCATTCAAAAACTGTAAACATTAATTTTTACTACGCTTTGAACCCTGTGGCTTATTAAACAGCGTAAACGCTTGTATACGGCTTTTAGGGCGGGTCACATGACCTTGTATAGATTTTAATTAACTGTCATTTAAATCTGTCAATTTAAAAAAAAACAAAAAAAACAACAACTGTCAATTAAAGTAAAATAAAATCAAAAGACCCCCCACCCCCAAAAAAAAATAAATTAAAAAAAATGGTCTAATCATTTAAAAACTGTAAACAATAAGCCACTGTTAGGGCGGGTCACAAATGAAAGTTAATTCAAATATGTCAAAATAAAAATAAAAACAATCTGTCAATTAAAGTAAAATAAAATAAAAAGACTCTTCCCCCCCAAAAAAGTTAAAAAAACATTTTTGTCTAACCGTTTAAAAACTGTAAAGTATAAGCCGCTACATTTTTCCCTACGCTTTGTACCCTGCGGCTTATTAAACGGCGAGGCTAATTGATGTGTTTTTCCTGGCTTGACGGCCATAATGCAAATTCCATCCATCCGTCCATTTTCTACCGCTTGTCCCGTTCGAGGTGGCGAACTTAAATTCCAAACTTAAAAATCACTTTTTAAAAAATTGTGGCGTAAACGCTTTGATACGACTATTAGGGCGGGTCACGTGACCATGTAAAGATTTGAATTAACGTTCATTTAAATTTGTCAATTTAAAAACAAACAAAAAAAAAACTGTCAACTAAAGTAAAATAAAATTAAAAGACCCGCACGCCAAAATAAAATTGTCTAATCATTCAAAAACTGTAAACATTAATTTTTCCTACGCTTTGAATCCTGTGGCTTATTAAACGGCGTAAACGCTTGTATACGGCTGTTAGGGTGGGTCACATGACCTTGTATAGATTTTAATTAACTGTCATTTAAATCTGTCAATTTAAAAACAAACAAAAAAAAACTGTCAATTAAAGTAAAATAAAATAAAAAGACCTGCACGCCCCAAAAAAATTGTCGATTCATTCAAAAACTGTAAACATTAATTTTTCCTACGCTTTGAACCCTGTGGCTTATTAAACGGCGTAAAGGCTTGTATACGGCTTTTAGGGCGGGTCACATGACCTTGTATAGATTTTAATTAACTGTCATTTAAATCTGTCAATTTAAAAAAACAAACAAAAAAAAAAAAAATGTATAATAAAATCAAAAGACCCCCACCCCCAAAAAAATAAATTAAAAAAAATGGTATAATCTTTTAAAAACTGTAAACAATAAGCCGCTGTTAGGGCGGGTCACAAATGAAAGTGAATTCAAATCCGTCAAAATAAAAAAATAAAAAATAAAAAACCTGTCAATTAAAGTAAAATAAAATAAAAAGACCCGCACGCCAAAAAAAAATTGTTTAATCATTCAAAAACTGTAAACATTAATTTTTCCTACGCTTTGAACCCTGTGGCTTATTAAACGGCGTAAACGCTTGTATACGGCTGTTAGGGCGGGTCACATGACCATGTAAAGATTTTAATTAACTTTCATTTAAATGTGTCAATTTAAAAACAAACAAAAAAAAACCTGTCAATTAAAGTAAAATAAAATAAAAAGACCCGCACGCCAAAAAAAAAATGTCTAATCATTCAAAAACTGTAAACATAAATTTTTCCTATGCTTTGAACCCTGTGGCTTATTAAACGGCATAAAGGCTTGTATACGGCTGTTAGGGCGGGTCACATGACCATGTAAAGATTTTAATTAACGTTCATTTAAATCTGTCAATTTAAAAAAAAAAAAAAAAAAAACCCAACAGTTTAATAAAATCAAAATACCCCCACCCCCAAAAAATAAATTAAAACAAATGGTCTAATCTTTTAAAAACTGTAAACAATAAGCCGCTGTTAGGGCGGGTCACAAATGAAAGTGAATTCAAATCTGTCAAAATAAAAAAATAAAAAATAAAAAAACCTGGCAATTAAAGTAAAATAAAATAAAAAGACCCGCACGCCAAAAAAAAATTGTTTAATCATTCAAAAACTGTAAACATTAATTTTTCCTACGCTTTGAACCCTGTGGCTTATTAAACGGCGTAAACGCTTGTATACGGCTGTTAGGGCGGGTCACATGACCATGTAAAGATTTTAATTAACTTTCATTTAAATTTGTCAATTTAAAAACAAACAAAAAAAAACCTGTCAATTAAAGTAAAATAAAATAAAAAGACCCGCACGCCAAAAAAAAATTGTCTAATCATTCAAAAACTGTAAACACTAATTTTTCCTACGCTTTGAACCCTGTGGCTCATTAAATAAACGGCGTAAACGCTTGTATACGACTGTTAGGGCGGGTCACATGACCTTGTAAAGATTTTAATTAACTGTCATTTAAATCTGTCAGATTAAAAACAAACAAAAAAAAACTGTCAATTAAAGTAAAATAAAATAGAAAGACCCGCACGCCAAAAAAAAATTGTCTAATCATTCAAAAACTGTAAACAGTCATTTGTCCTACGCTTTGAACCCTGCGGCTTATTAAACGGCGTAAACGCTTGTATACGGCTTTTAGGGCGGGTCACATGACCTTGTATAGATTTTAATTAACTGTCATTTAAATCTGTCAATTTAAAAACAAACAAAAAAACTGTCAATTAAAGTAAAATAAAACAAAAAGACCCGCACGCCAAAAAAAATTGTCTAATCATTCAAAAACTGTAAACATTCATTTTTCCTATGCTTTGAACCCTGTGGCTTATTAAACGGTGTAAACGCTTGTATACGGCTGTTAGGGCGGGTCACATGACCTTGTAAAGATTTTAATTAACGTTCATTTAAATTTGTCAATTTAAAAACAAACAAAAAAAAACCTGTCAATTAAAGTAAAATAAAATAAAAAGACCTGCACGCCCCAAAAAAATTGTCTAATCACTCAAAAACTGTAAACACTAATTTTTCCTACGCTTTGAACCCTGCGGCTTATTAAACGGCGTAAACGCTTGTATACGGCTTTTAGGGTGGGTCACATGACCTTGTAAAGATTTTAATTAACTTTCATTTAAATCTGTCAATTTAAAAAAAAACAAAAAAACTGTAAAATAAAATCAAAAGATCCCCACCCCCCAAAAACAATATATAAAAAAATTGTCTAATCATTTAAAAACTGTAAACAATAAGCCACTGTTAGGGCGGGTCACAAATGAAAGTTAATTCAAATCTGTCAAAATAAAAAACCTGTCAATTAAAGTAAAATAAAATAAAAAGACCTGCACGCCCAAAACAAATTGTCTAATCATTCAAAAACTGTAAACCCAAATTTTTCCTACGCTTTGCACCCTGTGGCTTATTAAACGGCGTAAACGCTTGTATACGGCTGTTAGGGCGGGTCACGTGACCATGTAAAGATTTTAATTAACTTTCATTTAAATTTGTCAATTTAAAAAAAAACAAAAAAAAAAAACAACTGTTTAATAAAATCAAAATACCCCCACCCCCAAAAACATAAATTAAAACAAATGGTCTAATCATTTAAAAACTGTAAACAATAAGCCGCTGTTAGGGCGGGTCACAAATGAAAGTTAATTCAAATCTGTCAAAATAAAAAAATAAAAAATAAAAAACCTGTCAATTAAAGTAAAATAAAATAAAAAGACCTGCACACCAAAAAAAAATTGTCTAATCATTCAAAAACTGTAAACATAAATTTTTACTACGCTTTGAACCCTGTGGCTTATTAAACGGCGTAAACGCTTGTATACGGCTGTTAGGGCGGGTCACATGACCTTGTAAAGATTTTAATTAACTTTCATTTAAATCTGTCAATTTAAAAAAAAACAAAAAAAAACTGTAAAACTAGTGGGAGTTACAGGCAGTCTAGTTTTTTTTTTCCTAGGGGGCGCTAGAGCGCAATTTTGAGTTTTGTGGTTCGTTTTTTTTTATTAAAAGGCAATTTTCGCAGGTCTTGATGTGTGGGTCAAATATGGTGAGTTTTGAAGCATGTTAAGTGGGTCAAATTGCAGCGCAAAGTGGCGGCGGAAGAAAAAAGAATAATAATAATAAAACCTTACAAATTCAATAGGTCCTTATGTCCCATTGCATAAGGACTCCCAAAGGGAGTCCTTATGCAATGGGCCATGCGGGCCCTAATAAAAGCAAAAGACCCCCACCCCCAAAAAAATAAATTAAAAAAAATGGTCTAATCTTTTAAAAACAGTAAACAATAATAGTGGCGCAAACGCTTTTATACGGCTGTTAGGGCGGGTCACAAATGAAAGTTAATTCAAAACTGTCAAAACAAAAAAAATAAAAATTAAAAACCTGTCAATTAAAGTAAAATAAAATAAAAAGACTCTTCCCCCCCAAAAAAAATTAAAAAACATTTGTGTCTAACCATTTAAAAACTGTAAACTATAAGCCACTACTTTTTTCCCTACGCTTTGAACCCTGCGGCTTATTAAATGTTTTTCCTGGCTTGACGGCCATAATGCAAATTCCATCCATCCGTCCATTTAATAACATTTCTTGTTATTCATGCAAATGACTTAAAAAAAAAAACGGTGGTGTAAACACTTTTATACGGTTGTTAGGGCAGGGCATGAATGAAAGTTCATTAAAATATGTCAAAATAAAAAAAATAAAAAAATAAAAAAACATGTCAATTAAAGTAAAGTAAAATAAAAAGACCCCCACCCCAAAAAAATTATAATTTTTTTTGGTCTAATCATTCAAAAACCGCTACTTTTTTCCCCATGCTTTGAACCCTGCGGCTTATTAAACGGCGACGCTAATTGATGTGTTTTTCCTGGCTTGACGGCCAAAATGCAAATTCCATCCATCCATCCATTTTTCTACCGCTTGTCCCGTTCGGGGTGGCGGGCGGGGGGGAACGAGGTAAAGACCCCGGCGCTTTGTTTTGTGATTGAATGGAAATATGTCTTGTTATTCATGAAAATGACTTTTTTTTAAAAATAGTGGCTTAAACACTTTTATACGGCTGTTAGGGCGGGTCACAAATGAAAGTTAATTAAAATCTGTTAAAATAAAAAAAAATAAAAACCTGTCAATTAAAGTAAAATAAAATAAAAAGACCCCCCCATTTTTTTTTTTTTTTTTTTTGGTCTAATCATTCAAAAACTTATAATGCAAACCCCATCCATCCGTCCATTTCCACCGCTTGTCCCGTCCGGGGTGGCGCCATCTACGGTGTTTCCCGGTACCAGGATGGAGAAGAATGTTAACTTTCAGTTTCGATCCAACGAGGACAAAAGCAGATGAGGGGGGGCATCCAGACTCTGGACTTCACACAGCTCGGTCTGCAGTATTGCTATCCTTTTTATTACTCCTTTGTACAGAATAAATTGTTCATCTTCAATTCTAGTCAGCTCTCAATATTTAGACAGCCTTAGAACCTGAATCAGAACCAGAATCTGGGAACGTTCCAATACTACTATTCTGCCTATAAAGCCCTCTAAAATGCATTAAAAAAACACTAACAACGCTTCATTTTACCTGAATATTAAACATGCTAACTAGCACCCTGCTACTTGAACAATAGTGTATATAAGACCTTGTTTCATAGGCAGATGAATCCCCTTTTTTTTCCTACGCTTTGAATCCTGCGGCTTATTAAACGATAAAGCCAAATGATGTGTTTTTCCCTCGCCGACGGCCGTATTGCAAATCGTTTTCTCACATAATTGTGGTGCGTTCAAGGACCCTTGATTAAAGCTCGGAACAGACATCCGTTCATTTTTAATTTTTTTATTTATCTCTTTCATTGATGTGCATTTTTGATCAATAGACAGTTCAACTTTGAGCAACAAAACACATATTTACACACCCATGCTTGAGAAGGAACAGGATGAAGAAAATCTCATATTTCCTGCCCTCCTTCAACATAATAAGTAGTCTTACTTCATGCCGAGCCCACATTCGGAAGCATTCAAACCAAACAAATGCATCCAAATGTAATGAAAACAAACAAAAAAACACACAAAAAGTGCAAAACTTCATGAAGTACAAACCGAACA
Organism: Nerophis lumbriciformis; assembly: GCF_033978685.3. Lineage (NCBI taxonomy): Eukaryota > Metazoa > Chordata > Actinopteri > Syngnathiformes > Syngnathidae > Nerophis > Nerophis lumbriciformis. Next base: position 26,243,252 of record NC_084562.2, read on the forward strand.
AAAAAAAAGGTAATACACACTTCACGGGACGATAAAACAAATACAAAACCAGACAAAAAGTAAGTAAAATTAAAGCTGCAAGCAGCATTGGTCGGGCCCGCGTATTTGGCAGGTGCTAGTCCTAAGTGTCCCAATACTTTTGTCTACTTGTAGTCTGAAGTGTCCCAAGACTTGTGTCTAGTGTACCTACCTTGTCTGCATTGTGTGGGCATGTTGGTGCTTCCTGCTTTTGAGCAGCCATCTTAAAAAAAAACAGCAGCGCAGCAGCATCAGCGCAGCGGGTCTTTGAAGGGTCATAAAATCAAAACCGGAGCAGGTATTAAAAAGCTGTTCTATACTTTTATACACAAGGGTGTATAAAAGCTGTGTTAGTTTGAAGCCTAAACGACAAACGCGCTCAGAGGAGATAGATTTTGAAGGAAGGTGACCGTTTTTTACAAAAATGTTGTTTTGAAGGGGGAATAGCAAACTTCCTGTTGATTTTTGAAATGTAGGTCTAAGTGAGACCTACATAGAGGTTTTTGTTTCAATGTCTCTCCGACCTTCCCAGTGGGAGTTACAGGCAGTTTTGTCAGTTTTTTCAATCCGAGGAGCAGTTTTTTGTGCGTTTTATTAAAAAATTGCGCTAGAGCACAATTTTGAGATTTAAGGTTAGGTGTTTTTTATTAGATCGCAATTTTTGCCAGTCCTGATGTGTGTGTTCAGTTCGGTGAGTTTTGAAGCGTGTTAAGGGGGTCAAATTACAGCTCAAAGAGGCAAAAGTGACTGTTTTTAGTACTTTTTTGTCTTGAAGGGGGAATTGCCAACTTCCTGTTGATTTCTATACAATTATGAAAACTAGGTCTAAGTCAGACCTACATACAGGTTTTTGTTTCATGTCTCTCCGATCTTCCTAGTGGGAGATATAGGCAGTCTAGTTTTTTTTTTTTCCCTAGGGGGCGCTAAAGCGCAATTTTGAGTTTTGGGGTTCGGTTTTAAAAAAAAAAATGTTCGCAGGTCCTGATGTGTGGGTCAAATATGGTGAGTTTTGAAGCATGTTAAGTGGGTCAAATTACAGTTTGTTGTGGCGGCAGAAGAATAAAGAATAATTAAAGCTGCAAGCAGCATTGGTCGGGCCCGCATATTTGGCAGGTGCTAGTCCTAAGTGTCCAAATACTTTTGTCAAGTTTTAGTCCCAAGTGTCCCAAGACTTTTGTCTAGTGTACCTACCTTGTCTGCATAGTGTGGGCACGCTGGTGCTTCCTGCTTTTAAGCAGCCATCTTAAAAAAACAGCAGCATCAGCGCAGCGGTTCTTTGAAGGCTCATAAAATCAAAACCGGAGCAGTTATAAAAACGCGCTTCTGTAGTTTTAATCACAAGGGTTCAATCTCTCTCCTGTGTTAGTTTGAAGCCTAAACGACAAACGCGCTCAGAGGAGATAGATTTTGAAGGAAGGTGACCGGTTTTTACAAAAATGTTGTTTTGAAGGGGGAATAGCAAACTTCCTGTTGATTTTTTCTGGGGGTTGTCATATTTATGTAATGTAGGTCTAAGTGAGACCTACATAGAGGTTTTTGTTTCATGTCTCTCCGACCTTCCCAGTGGGAGTTACATGCAGTTTTGTCAGTTTTTTCATCCGAGGAGCAGTTTTTTGTGCGTTTTATTAAAAAATTAGGGTTAGATTTTTTTATTAGATCGCAATTTTTGCCAGTCCTGATGTGTGTGTTCAGTTCGGTGAGTTTTGAAGCGTGTTAAAGGGGGTCAAATTACAGCTCAAAGAGGCAAAAGTGACTGTTTTTAGTACTTTTTTGTCTTGAAGGGGGAATTGCCAACTTCCTGTTGATTTCTGCCCGATGATATACGGTTATGAAAACTAGGTCTAAGTCAGACCTACATACAGGTTTTTGTTTCATGTCTCTCCGATCTTCCTAGTGGGAGTCTAGTTTTTTTTTCTTTCCTAGGGGGCGCTAAAGCGCAATTTTGAGTTTTGGGGTTCGGTTTTTTAAAAAAAAGGTAATTTTCGCAGGTCCTGATGTGTGGGTCAAATATGGTGAGTTTTGAAGCATGTTAAGTGGGTCAAATTACAGTTTGTTGTGGCGGCGGAAGAATAAAGAATAATTAAAGCTGCAAGCAGCATTGGTCGGGCCCGCATATTTGGCAGGTGCTAGTCCTAAGTGTCCAAATACTTTTGTCAAGTTTTAGTCCCAAGTGTCCCAATACTTTTGTCTAGTGTACCTACCTTGTCTGCATTGTGTGGGCACGCTGGTGCTTCCTGCTTTTAAGCAGCCATCTTAAAAAAACAGCAGCGCAGCAGCATCAGCGCAGCGGTTCTTTGAAGGCTCATAAAATCAAAACCGGGGCAGTTATAAAAACGCTCTTCTGTAGTTTTAATCACAAGGGTTCAATCTCTCTCCTGTGTTAGATTGAAGCCGAAACGACAAACGCGCTCAGAGGGGATAGTTTTTGAAGGAAGGTGACCGGTTTTTACAAAAATGTTGTGTTGAAGGGGGAATAGCAAACTTCCTGTAGATTTTTGCTGGGGGTTGTCAATTTATGAAATGTAGGTCTAAGTGAGACCTACAGAAAGGTTTTAGTTTCATGTTTCTCCGACCTTCCCAGTGGGAGTTACAGGCAGTTTTGTCATTTTTTTTCTTCCGGGGAGCAGTTTTTTCTCGGTTTTATTCAAAAATTGCTCTAGAGCTCAATTTTAAAATTTGGGGTTAGGTTTTTTTTTTAGATCGCAATGTTTGCCAGTCCTGATGTGTGCGTTCAGTTTGGTGAGTTTTGAAGCATGTTAAGGGGGTCAAATTAAAGCTCAAAAAGGCAAAAGTGACTGATTTTACTAAAATTTAGTGTTGAAGGGGGAATAGCAAACTTCCTGTAGATTTTTGGCCGAGGAAATAAATTAATAACATTTAAGTCTAAGTAAGTCCTACATAGAGGTTTTTGTTTCATGTCTCTACGACATTCGTACTGGGAGTTAGAAAAATGTTACTTTGTAGGGGGCGCTAGAGAGCAATTTTGAGTTTGGTTTTTTCACCAAAGAGTTTTGTTCGACTTTATTCATGTGTGCGTCAAATTTGGTGAGTTTTGAAGCATGTTAAGGGGGTCAAATTGCAGCTCAAAGAGGCAAAAGTGACTGATTTTACTAAAATTTAGTGTTGAAGGGGGAATAGCAAACTTCCTGTAGATTTTTGGCCGAGGAAACAAATTAATAACATTTAAGTCTAAGTAAGACCTACATAGAGGTTTTTTTTTTCATGTCTCTACAACATTCGTACTGGGAGTTAGAAAAAGTTTACTTTGTAGGGGGCGCTAGAGCGCAATTTTGAGTTTTGGGGTTTGGTTTTTTCACCAAAGAGTTTTGTTCGACTTTATTTTTATGTGTGCGTCAAATTTGGTGAGTTTTGAAGCATGTTAAGAGGGTCAAAGTACCGCGCAAAGCTGCGGAATAAGAAAGAATAATAATAAAACCTTACAAATCCAATAGGTCTTTATGTCTCATTGCATAAGGACTCCCTGTGGGAGTCCTTATGCAATGGGCCATGCGGGCTCTAATAAAACCTTACAAATACAATAGGTACTTATGTCCCATTGCATAAGGTACAATGGGCCATGCGGGCCCTAATAATAAATATAAAATGTGGGCTGTTTACTTAAAATAATAATAAATAGATTTTTTTTTTTTGGTGAATAATGTGAATGTTTGCAGTTATGTGTGCTCGCGTCAAGTTAACTTTCAGTTTCGATCTCCACCGGCAAAGAGACAAAACTGTCGGATACATTGATTTGTTTTTAAGTTGTAGTCACTAAGTTCTTGTTATTCAGAGAGCCTTAGAACTGAAGAATCTAGGAGGACTCTGCTACCTAAAAGGGGGTCCTGATACTAAAACCTGAATTGCGAGGTCACAAAGAGCTAGAAGGTTTTCCAAAAAAAAGTCCTCCATTGATGGATTCAGCTGTCATATGATTGTGCCACAATCAATGGCTGCCATTTAACCTCCAATCTGAATAGCTCAGTGAGTTATCTAAGAATTGTTGGGACTGAAAAAAGCGCCGGTCGGCAAACCTCCAAAGATTGGTACTCGGCACAAGGGGAGGAAAAATAAATTACTTTTCCTCCTAATCAGAGGAGCTCCAGATAAAAAAAAAAAAAGTGAAAATGTGGAGTGGTTGAGTGAAGTCAGAAAAACAACAAATAATTGAAGGCTTCAAAAGTGGACGACATCAAGCCGTCTTGACAAGATGCAAGCATTTCAGGCTTTTTTTATGATCAATTATTCCATGTGATATCGAGGAGATGCCTTTTTGAAGTCGGGTGGAGATGACTGGATGACATCAAATTGGTATAATTCAGTGAGAGCGAGGCACGAGGAGGGTCGGCCTCGACTTTCCGGATAAAATTAGGTTCCGTTTCAGGAAATTAAAACGTTGCCCGTCTTCTAAAAAATCCTGACAAGAACACGCGTCTTTACCATGTCTGCGCATTCTACATAGTGAGGGAAAAAGTGCTAGTAAGAGGCAGAGGTGTGGACTCGAGTCACATGACTTGGACTCGAGTCAGACTCGAGTCATGAATTTGATGACTTTAGACTCGACTTGACAAAATGTAAAAAGACTTGCAACTCGACTTAGACTTTAACATCAATGACTTGTGACTTCACTTGGACTTGAGCCTTTTGAATTGACATGACTTGACACGACTTGCTACTTTCCCCAAAACCCAAAGATGAAAAAGTTATTCGGGAGCGCTCCGTATTTTTCATTGTGTACTTGTCTATCAGCGTTGCGTGTGTCAGCTGGTGTGCTCTCAGTACAACAGCCAATCAAATTAGATCTACTTTGTTTTCATCACACAGCATTCATCCAATCAAATTGCAGGACAACCAACGACGAAGACATGTCCAAACCACACGCCAGTGAACAAAAAATGATACCTAAAATAATTTTGTTTGGGTATAAAAATTACGAGGTGGTCAACACAAAACGGTTTGCAGTATGCAACACATGCGGTTCCAAAATGACTGATGGTGAGGCAACAACTTCCAACTTCGTCCGGCATTTGAAGTTGCACAAAGAACGGTAAGTTTTGAATGTAAGATAACGTTTATTGGCTAAGTAACGTGACTTTTATTTGCTGTGTAGTTAAATCAGTGAGGCTGTAAACTCACTGCTAACGTTATAACGTTATTGCAAACACGGGAATCTGTTGCAGTTCACTACCATATTCATACTTTTTGTTCAGTGATTTTTTTTAAGCAGGGTTACGTTAGTCAATATATCACACGTAACGTTAGACGGCGGTCAGCAGCACCGCGTATTTTATCCACCTAAAAAAAGACAAAAATAGTAAAATAAAGGTCAGTTAAAATGTATACTATATTATGAATATGTGTACCGTTTTAGCTAACTTTCTGACATACTGTTGGTTGTTTACCTCAGTGGTCCCCAACCACCGGGCCGCGGCCCGGTACTGGTCCGTGGATCGATTAGTATCGGGCCGCACAATAAATATTTTATTTTTATTTTTTTTATTTTTTTTTATTAAATCAACATAAAAAACACAAGATACACTTACAAGTAGTGCACCAACCCAAAAAACCTCTTTCCCCCCTTTTGTTCTGGGCATTGAACATGAAGACTCTTCCTTCACTGTTCCGAGTGGCCATGAGAGTCTTGGCAGTGCCTGCCTCCAGTGCTCCAGTGGAGCGAGTTTTCAGCCATGGTGGCATCATACTACGCCCCCATCGTGCACAAATGACTGACAGACTCTTGGCTGATTTGGTCTTTTGCAAATGCAATGCAGCATAGGGCCCTGACATATAAAAAGTACAACTTTTTTGTTATGTTCACGTATATGTCATGTTTTTTCAATGTTAACACTTTTGTACAAATAAGTACATTTGCACTTTATTTTTTAATGTGTTTGTTCTGTAAAAGAATGAGTTAATGTTTAAAATGACTGGTTAATAGTGCTATTATAAAGTGCAATGTCAGCACAATTTTCTTTCCTGCAATTTAAAATGCACTTGTTTTAATAAATAAATACAGCGTTTGAAAAGCATACACAATCTTTGTTAATATATTAGTCTGTGGTTAAAAGGACTTGAAAGGACTCGAAACTCAAAATGCAGGACTTAGGACTTGACTTGAGACTTTCCAGTCTTGACTTTGGACTTGACTCGGGGCTTGCCTGTCTTGACTCGGGACTTGACTCGGACTTGAGGGCAAAGACTTGAGACTTACTTGTGACTTGCAAAACAATGACTTGGTCCCACCTCTGGTAAGAGGCGGCTAACAATGCAGTAATGTTTCAGGAATATTTTCCCGCCTTTTAAAAAGAGTGGACTGTAGATGAGTTCTCATTATGATCGAGGACATGAACGTCTGCTATCCTCCTTTGGGTTACGGAAGAAAAGGTACCAGGACGGAGAAGAATGTTAACTTTCAGGTGCGATCCACGTAAAGGTAGGGGCAACCAATGAGGACAAAAGCAGATAAGGGGGGGCGGGGGGGGGGCACCCAGACAATGGAATTCTCCGGTATTGCTATCGGTTTTATTACTCCTTTGTACAGAATACATTGTTAATATTCAATTCTAGTCAGCTCTCAATATTTTGACAGCCTTAGAACCTGAATCAGAACCAGAATCTGGGAAGGTTCCAATACTACTATTCTGCCCTCTAAAAGACATTAAAAAAACCCACCAACAACGCTCCATTTTAACTGGATATTAAACAAACTATTACGATATTGTTGTTGTAGTTGCTAACTAGCATTCTGCAACTGGAACAATAGTGTAAATATTTATCCTGAATGTGCCTGATACTACATGGTTACAGAGTGTATATAAAACCTAGTTTTATAGGCAGACAAATCCCCATTGTCTGCATTGTTGTTCGCCTTGTGTTAGCAGTGGTTTAACTAGATCTCATCCTCGGTATATTCAACCTCAAAAAGATAAGGTTCTCGATAGTTACTGTCCCAAAGTTCTAATTTAAAAAAACCAACTTGACTTTATATGTTTATTTTGATTGTGTCCATTAAACCAGGGGTCCCCAACCTTTTTTTTCCACCAGGGACCGGTTTAATGTATGCATTATTTGGCTACAGTCTGAAAGCTAAGTCGTAGAAAATGCGATAAATTAACTAGATGAGGCAATTCCTGAAGGAATTGCATGTGGAATGCTCCAATGCTGACAGAATGTGGAATGAATGTAAGAATAGTTTGAAAGTTGGAATGTTGGGATGGGGGTGTGGTTAAGATATATACATATATAAGAAATACTTGACTTTCAGTGCATTCTAGCTATATATATATATATATATATATATATATATATATATATATATATATATATATATATATATATATATTTTTTTTTTTTGTTTTGTTTTGTTTTTTTTGTTACATATATATATATATATATATATATATATATATATATATATATATATATATATATATATATATATATATATATATATTTATTTTTTTTTGTTGTTTTTTTTGTTACATATATATATATATATATATATATATATATATATATATATAACCTGTTATACAGGAGGAAAAAGCACACAGGACGTTTCAATTGTTCACAGACTGGTCGCGCTCATCAGAATGACAAGACACTTCCGGTCTGCAGGTGATAGCATTCAATTGGGAAGAAACGCCCTACTGCCCCCTACTGACCAATGTGAATACTGATAAATGTGTAACGACAGCTCCAAAAACGAATTCAAACCACACAATAAAATAAATAAATCAACACAAAAATGTGACACATTATGGGTGGGTCACATATGCATGTACAGTAGATGGCAGTATTGTCCTGTTTAAAAGTGTCACAACATTGCTGTTTACGACAGACGAACTGCTTTACGGTAGACGAAAACTTGACTGCTGTTGTTGTGTGTTGTTACCGCGCTGGGAGGACGTTAATGAAACTGCCTGAAAATAAACCCACATAAGAAACCAAGAACTCGCCCTCGATCATTAGCTGTTTATATTGTGGGAAAGCGGACGTGTGAACAGGCTGTCAACACGTCACTCAGGTCCGCATGGACGTGGAGGGGGCGTGGCCTCCAACTCCGCCTTAATTTCTGGAGATTTTCGGGAGGAAATTTGTCCCGGGAGGTTTTCGGGAGAGGCGCTGAATTTCGGGAGTCTCCCGGAAAATCCGGGAGGGTTGGCAAGTATGGATATAGAAAACGACTATATTGTGATATTGGAGTATATGTTCTCACACAGTTGCTTTTAGCTGTGGGCATTACACTACATGCTTTAAAACAAGCGCACCTTCTTACATATGTCACATACTGTCGCGCGCGCAACGTCATACGCCCTCGCCGAGCAGAGAGATAGCAGCGTGGGTAACGTTAGCTGTGGTGCTAGCGGTGCGGTGCGAGTGGTAATACGAGAGAAAGAAGGTGCCAATCTGGTATCAAATGAAGGAAGAAGAATTAATTCCCGAGAAAAACAGCACGGGGGTCCATCGTCTGGCGGTGGTTTGGCTTCAAGTGGGAATATGTTGAACAGACAACCGTAATAAGTGTTGCTACAAAAAGTAGCATTACTGCTAATTTGTAGCATCATTTGAAAAGTCACCCGCTAGAGAATGAAGAGTGCTTGAAACTCCGCATGTCAACATCTCCGGCCCGTGCCACACCCACAAAACGCCCAAGCAACCATTTCCACATCAACACCGTATAAAAAAACTAGTCAACAACAGAAGGAGATAACGTCCGCAAGGAACCTACCACATAGCGAAGGACATACACTATTTGATTTCCTATTATTTGACACTTATTGAAATATCTTGTGTGACATCATGCACAAAAGTGCACTTTATTTGTTTTAAAACATTGTAGTGGCGTTCTGTACAAAAAGTGCACTTTAATTTAGTGTTGTTTTGATATGTCATCTTAGTGACATCATGCACAAAAGTGCACTAATAGCTTGTTTTAAAATGTCTCTGACAATCTTGCACTTTCTGTTTTTGATATGACATGAATGTTTGTGCCACTGCTTAATGACTGTTTAATAAATACACTTTTAGTTGTGGTTTCCCTCTCTGCATGAAAGTTTAAAAGTAGCATATATTAATGCAGTATGAAGAAGAATGTTCTAATGTAGACACATAGAATCATCATAAGGGATGATGTTCGAAACCGGTTCTCCCGGTTGTTCGATAACAAAAGAACCGTTCGATAACAAAATAATCGATTCCAAGGGCTCGAATCCATTTTTGAGAACCGGTTCCCATTACCGAGGCCACTATAGTAAAGAAAAAGAGTTGGTTCTTTATTTGAATCCCTGGGAACGAATCCCGTCCCACAAGAAATGCCCTGTGGCACATCACAGGAAATGACATTTCCTGTGATGTCACACAAGCAGCAAAAATAATGGACCGGAAAAAACGCCTCAAGGCTATTCACCTATAGTGATCACAGGTTGTTTTTGTGTTACTGTATATATTTGTTTTTCTGAAAAATCCCACAGTCAATATTTATTTATTTCATTTTTTTTAGGGGGGCAACAGTCAATATTTATTTATTTATTCTATTTTATTTTTTTCTTATAAAATAAAAGTGAGCTTTTGTAAAAACCAAATATTATGTTTTTTTCTATATACAACAACCTGTCTGGATTCGATAAGAGAATCGATAAGGAATCGGTTGGATAAGAGGATTCGATAATGGACTCGAACTCGATAATTTCTTATCAAACATCATCCCTAATCATCATACTGCTGTGATTATATGCACCAAGTGTTAATTTTAAGACAAAACATCGAGATGTATATCGTGTATCGTGACATGGCCAAAAAATATCGAGATGTTACTAAAAGGCCATATCGCCCATCAGTAAACCTCCTCATGCTAGCAGTTTTTTACTACCGTATTTTCCGCACTATAAGGCGCACCTAAAAACCACACATTTTCTCAAAAGCTGACAGTGCGCCTTATAACCCGGTGCGCTTTATATATGGATAAATATTAAGATTAATTTTCATAAAGTTTCGGTCTCGCAACTTCGGTAAACAGCCGCCATCTTTTTTCCCGGTAGAACAGGAAGCGCTTCTTCTTCTACGCAAGCAACCGCCAAGGTAAGCACCCGCCCCCATAGAACAGGAAGCGCTTCTTCTTCTACTGTAAGCAACCACCCGCCCGCGTAGAAGAAGAAAAAGCGCGCGGATATACCGTACGTTTCATTTCCTTTGTGTGTTTACATCTGTAAAGACCACAACATGGCTCCTACCAAGTGACAGGGATCCGGTTCATGAAAAGACGCAATCTCTCCATCCGCACACGGATTACTATTTCACAGCAACTGATATTCCTGTGAACCGCACTGTGGATACAACGGGAGCACGTACGGTGAATATTCGCACCACGGGGAATGAGAAGTCATCCTTCACTGTGGTTCTAGCTTGCCATGCTAATGGCCAGAAACTTCCACCCATGGTGATATTCAAAAGGAAGACCTTGCCAAAAGAGACCTTTCCAGCCGGCGTCATCATAAAAGCTAACTCGAAGGGATGGATGAAGAAAAGATGAGCGAGTGGTTAAGGTAAGTTTAAGTTTACGCGAAGAGGCCGGGTGGCTTTTTTCAGCAGCTCCGTCCATGTTGATATACGATTCCATGACTGTTCTTTTGACATTCCTTTAGCGCAGTTAGATGCGGCTTACAACACGGGGCGGCTTATGGGTGGACAAAGTTTTGAAATAGGCCGTTCATTGAAGGCGCGGCTTATAACCCAGGGCGCCTTATGGTGCGGAAAATACGGTATTTAGAATGCACAGGAAAGGCGAAAAGACTCGTGTGTTCTAGTCTCTTATAAGAATGGTGGCTGACGGGCAAAATACCAACAAAAAAGGAGCAGTTTTCCTTTCAAGCCATACATAAGCATGAACATAAACATCATCCATCAAGTCAGTTATTGGAAAACGTGTGCACTTAAGTGTCTGCGTAGTGCATTATTTGTCCTATAAATAGCCCGATATGAAGGAAAAAAAAACACACCGTGTTTGTGCTCCTTTTGATCATCCGTCAGAATTATCGACCTGGATAAATCCCCGGTAAAGCGCGGGGTGACTGAGAGAATCAATGAAGATGTGCTTACTGCAGAGTGTCATATCTCATGCGCTAGCCCGCTTGTCACCTTCACAGCCACCCATGTCATCACCTTGTCTCGCGCCCCCCCAACACCACCAGCCCCCCCCCCCCGCCTCCTCTCGCCTGCAGCCGCACACTCCCCCAAACTGGTGTCTGGCAAACTGAATGCCTCTTTTGACTGCTGCGGCTCGCACAAAAAAAGGCTTTAAAAGGAGGAGCCCGGATGCAGCGACCCGGAGGTGCGCATGGACGGGAGTCTCCCGCCCCCCCCTCCTCCTCCGCCGGTGATTCTGCCAACCCTCCCGGACGAACCTTATCACTCTCATCTCTATCAATCTTCCCCCCCGTGCAACCTCAGCATGGTCACACGGGAGTATTCCCGCTAAGATTCCGCTGCCTTTCCTTCTGCCGCCTTGCACCGGCTACCGCAGGCTGGCGCCGCGCCGAGTGCCGCCACCTACAGCCCAACACTGCCACCTACAGCTCCAGTACCACCGGCAGCCGAGCCTGACCCACTGACAGCTCTCCCGCTCCCTCCTCCTGCATTTGTCCACGTGTGTTCCAGTAGATCAGTGCAGGGGTGCGTTATTAGCGGGGAAATTAATAAGGCTCTGATTAGGCGGGGTACAAAATCAGCGTGGATTACGTCGAAATTCGAGGCTCATTATTGCCTAATCCTTTCTGAATTGGATGCGTATCAATCCCAGACGAGCCTCGCTCAGTTTGTTAGTGTGCTTTGAGAGGAGGGATTCCATTCGACTGCGACGCCGGCACTGAAAAAGGGGGGCTGCGGCGTCGCAGCCCGTACCAGACGCACAGAAGTAAACAAAGGGAGGAAACATGAACGCACACGGGAGTTTTATGAGGGGCGAAAAACGTCTGCTTTCGTTTTTTTTAAATGTGTACCTGGTTGGAGTAGATAGGCAAGAAAAAAATGTTTCTTTCACAAAGAACAGTGAGTCACAGTTGTTGACAATGTACATTTTTTTTTTTGGGCGGGGGGAGAAAAACCAGAGCTGAAAGCACAAAATAAGGCATGTCCCCAACATCAGTCTTTGATTGTACCCCCGAATGATGCACGTGACGGTGGAGTTCATAACCAAATACATAGCAAGTGTTTCCTCTCGACGTTAAATGAGAGTAATTAGGTGTGCTTCCTCGACTATTTTGTTGCATCAGTAACTTAAGTGTGACTCTGAACTGGCACTTTAGCACTGTGGAACAGGGCAGTTATAGGCAGTACTTATAGACCAGTAAAAGTGCTCTTTTACCTGCTGTCTGGTGTGCATGGGCCCCTTCGTCTTGAACCCTCCTTGGGAGCTGCACTCCGAGGCACTGAAGTGGTCTGAGCTCGTGGAGGACCTCTTGGAAAGGGTGTCGCAGCCCCCGACAAACGTGTTATCCAGAGGGAGCTCCTGAATCACGTGGTGCTTCTTGACGGAAACCGGCGTGTCGGCCTTGAGGTGGAAGGCCGACTGCGGCGAGGCGGATTTGTAGTGTCGGGCCAGGTCGGGGCTGCCGGGTTTGAAGGTGGTGGTAGGCGTGGCATTCCAATCAAAGCGTCCGATCCCTTGATCTTCCAATTCGGTGGGCAGACTGATGCTCCCGTTGATGGGCTCGTGGGCGGGGTCGTCAGGTTTGTTCCCCTCGATGGTGACAAAGTTGAGCAGAGAGCTCTTGGGAGATTTCCTTTTCTTGCGCTTTTTCTTCTTGTTCTGCTTGTTCTCCGTGTTCGGCGACATCCACTCGGTCCCCTGCTTTTTCCTCTGTGCAGCTTTGAACCTGGAGGTGTGACGGCAGCGCAACAGGACGGTAACGAATATGACGATAATCACCACCAGGGCGCCGGTCACAAAGGCTATCATTATTGTTAAATAGTCCCCGCTTTGGTAGGTCTCGCTGCTATCGCTCATGTTCCGATCAATCGGTGTCTCCATCCTACGTCGGATGAGGTCATTGATGAGTGTGTAGTTGCCCACAGTATCATTGACGTAAAGAAAGACCAGCACCAGAGTATGAAGGGACTTAGGATATCCTAAATCGCTGATGTTGACGACCAATCTATGTAGACCCAAGTCGCTCACTGCGGGTTTCTCCTCCAGGGTGATATTCCCGGTGACGGGGTCGATCCTGAACAGACCTTTGTTGTTGCCACTCACGATTGTGTATTTGAGTTCAGCGTTCATTCCTGTGTCGCCGTCCACTGCAAACACCTCCGCGACCACAGATCCGGGGATAGAGGACAGAGGGACCAGTTTGAAAGACGTGTTTGAGGGGGGGTATATGACAACCGGAGTGTTATCGTTTACGTCGATGACATTGATGGTCACCTTAGCTGCTGAGGAGCAAGGGGGTCTGCCGCTGTCCACAGCCCTGACGTCAAACGTGTAGGAGCTCTGTTGCTCCCTGTCAAAGGACACGTTGGACTTTATCACGCCAGAGAACGCGTCCAGTATGAAGTTTTCATTGTCATTCGGAATGGAAAGAGAAACAGCAGCGTTTTCCCCGGCGTCGGAATCCGTCACAGTTATCACCCCGACGGTGCTGTACTTGGGAAGATTCTCCGAGACGAAGAACTGAAAGTGATTGTGCGTGAACTTGGGGTTGTTGTCGTTTTCGTCCAGCACGGTTACGATGACCGCCGCCTGCGTCTGCAGAGGCGGGGTCCCGTTGTCCCTCGCCGTGACAGTGAACAGGAAGCGATCCTGATCCTCGCGGTCGAAAACCCGGGACGCCGTCAAAACCCCCGTTTTGCGGTCGAGGTCAAAGAAGGACGCGTTCGGCCCCAGCTGATAAACAATCTCCGCGTTTTTGCCACTGTCCTCGTCCGTGGCGCTGAGAGTGGTGAGGAACAAGTCGCGTTGGTTGTTCTCCATGACGGCCAGCTCGATGACGGGTTGAGTGAAAATAGGCGGGTTGTCGTTCTCGTCCTCCAGCCTCACCCGCACCAAAGCGGTCTGATTCAAGCTGGGTTTCCCGGAATCGGAAGCCACGATCTTAAAGTTATATTCCTTTGTCCCTTCATAGTCGAGCAGCGCAGATGTCTCCAGCAGATACTGGTTGTCATACACAGCTTTGAGGTGGAAGGGCACGTTGTTCTCGATGAAACAACTGACCTTGCCGTTGATGTCGGTGTCTTTGTCCGACACCGTGATGAGGGCTATCTTGGTATTAATAGGATCCTTCTCGGAGAGGAAAACAGTGCCGTTAATGGGACTGATAATGTATCTCAGGTCTATATTGGGGGGATTGTCATTAACATCGGTCACGTTAATGGAAATAATCGCTCTGGCGGGGCTCGGACTGCCGTCGCTAGCCACAACAGAGAGCTTATGTATTGCAGTCTCTTCCCTGTCTAAGGGCCTCTGCACCGTGATTAGGCCAGATGTGGTATTGAGTGCAAACAGCCTCTTAGTAGCAGGTGACACCTGAGCGCCAAACACATATCGAATCTCTGCGTTGGCTCCTACGTCTGCGTCCGTGGCCTGAAGCTGAACGACAGATGTGCCGACGGGGGAATTCTCCGGGATGTGCACCTCCACCTGACTCTCCTTAAACACAGGCCGGTTGTCGTTGACGTCCGTTATGGAAACTTGTAGAATGGCAGTGCTGGATTTCTGCGGGCTGCCGCCGTCCTCCACTTTGATCTTCATCACGTACGTGTCCTTCTGCTCTCTGTCCAGATTCTGCTGCACAATGAGCTGGGGCCACTTCTCCCCCTCGGGTGTTTCCACTATGTCCAGGCCAAAGGCACTTTGCCCGTTGATCAGCTCATATTTGTGGACACTATTGGGGCCGGTGTCAGGGTCGGTGGCCGAAGGAATAGCGAAACGGCTGTTAATGAGCGTGTTCTCCGGGATGGAGATGTTGATCACAGGTGACGGAAACATCGGCGCGTTGTCGTTTGTGTCTCTGACGGTTATTTTGATCTTAATCAGCCGGAAATAATCATTAGGCAGGATGACCACTTCGATCTCAAAGGAGCATTCGCTGTCCTCAAACGAGGGGCCGGGGCATAGCTTCTCCCGGTCTATTCGGTTGGAGGTGGTGAATATCTCACCGGTGCTGCTCAGAACGCGGACAAGGGGATTATCTCCCGCCTTGGAGACGAGTCGGTACACCAGATTAGCACTTGCTCCGGTGGCAGCGTTGGTGTGAGAAATGTTAAGGTCCCTGGGTATATTCCCGATGAGCATATTCTCCTGCAGCTCCTCCCTGATGGGGTAGATTAGTTCTTGGGCGATGGATGGGTCGAGCCAGATACAGGCGAGTAGAGCACCCAACAGGTAATAGTCTTTTAGATCCATGACGGAGGACGGGAATCAAACGTTTTATAAGGAATCTTCCAAACCTAAAAAGCAGATAGAGAGCATCCCTTTTAGTCCAGCAACTTATTAAATCAAAACATTATTGTATTTTACATTATTGTGTGTAGAACCCAAAACATTTTTTTGACTCATGCAATATGTTTTTAAAGAGCACCCTTAAATCCATTGTTTATTTTGACAATAGAGCTACCTATCTGTACATCTAAATTGTGTTTGGCTGAAGCTTGCAAAAATTAACTCTACTTTCAATTTTAATTGACGTATTAAAATCTGTGATAGCACTCGTGAACCCTCTCCAAAGTAGCGTGTACTTAGAGGGGTACAATGCCTGTCCCTGTGGGGGGATAATTGTGTACCCTTCAATACTACCATTTATAGGTATTATCTATGAGCTGAGCACATTTTGAATGCAGCAGATACTTCACATCACCTTCTTGGTACTATAAAGGTGTACTTCTGACCCCTTCTAGACCAATATTGTACTTTTGAGAGAACATTTCCTATGAAAAAACGCAATGTTCTTTATTAGTCATTACCCTCTCGTGGTAGTCATCTCATGCATTGCTGTTATTTGGCAATTATGTTAGGGGAAAACAATCATTTTGAAAGAGCATTCTGCACTCGTGAACCCTCTTCAAAGTAGAGGTGGTACAAAGCCTGTCCCTGGGGGGGATATTTCTGTACCCTTCAGTCCAGGTCCATTTGTGTTCCTTATCTATTTGTGCAATGCATCGTAATTCACGAGGGGAAAAAAGCCAAATACACGTCAAAAAGTGCATTTTTAAAGGATAAAGTTGACACTAAAAATTATGTATTAAAGTTATTAGCCTTGAAATGATGCCGATAATCAAATATGGTGTACTACTATTAGTACTGCCTGGTACAATACTACCATTTATAGGTATTGTCTACGAGCGAAGCACATTTTGGATGCAGCAGGTACTTCACATCACCTTCTTGGTACTATAAATGTGTACTTTTGGCCCCTTCTAGACCGATATTGTACTTTCCTATGAAAAAACGCATTGTTCCTTATTAGTCATTACCCTCTCGTGGTAGTCATTTCATGCATTGCTGTTATTTGGCAATTATGTTAGGGGAAAACAATCATTTTGGGAGAGCATTCTGAATTTGTGAACCCTCTTCGAAGTAGCGTGTAGTTAAAGGTGGTACAATGCCTGTCCCTGGGGGGGATATTTTTTTACCCTTTAGTCCAGGTCCATTTTTTGTTCCTTATCTATTTGAGCAATGCATCGTAATTTCCGAGGGGGAAAAAGCCAAATACATGACAAAAAGTGAATTTTTAAAGGATAAAACTGACACTAAAAATGATGTATTAAAGTTATTAGCCTTGAAATGATGCCGATAATCAAATATGGTGTACTACTATTAGTACTGCCTGGTACAATACTACCATTTATAGGTATTGTCTACAAGCGAAGCACATTTTGAATGCAGCAGGTACTTCACATCACCTTCTTGGTACTACAAATGTGTACTTTTGGCCCCTTCTAGACCGATATTGTACTTTCCTATGAAAAAACGCACTGTTCCTTATTAGTCATTACCCTCTCATGGTAGTCATTTCATGCATTGCTGTTATTTGGCAATTATGTTAGGGGAAAACAATCATTTTGGAAGAGCATTCTGCACTTGTGAACCCTCTCCGAAGTAGCGTGTACTTAGAGGTGGTACAATGCCTGTCCCTGGGGGGGATATTTCTGTACCCTTTAGTCCAGGTCCATTTTTTGTTCCTTATCTATTTGAGCAATGCATCGTAATTCACGGGGGGGAAAAAGCCAAATACACGTCAAAAAGTGCATTTTTAAAGGATAAAATTGACACTAAAAATGATGTATTAAAGTTATTAGCCTTGAAATGATGCCGATAATCAAATATGGTGTACTACTATTAGTACTCCCTGGTACAATACTACCATTTATAGGTATTGTCTACAAGCGAAGCACATTTTGAATGCAGCAGGTACTTCACATCACCTTCTTGGTACTATAAATGTGTACTTTTGGCCCCTTCTAGAGCGATATTGTACTTTCCTATGAAAAAAATGCATTGTTCCTTATTAGTCATTACCCTCTCATGGTAGTCATTTCATGCATTGCTGTTTTTTGGCAATTGCGTTAGGGGAAAACAACCATTTTGGGAGAGCATTCTACATTTGTGAACCCTCTTTGAAGTAGCGTGTACTTAGAGGTGGTACAATGCCTGTCCCTGGGGGGGATATTTCTGTACCCCTTAGTCCAGGTCCATTTTTTGTTCCTTATCTATGTGTGCAATCCATCGTAATTCAGGAGGGAAAAAAAGCCAAATACACGACAAAAAGTGAAATTTTAAAGGATAACATTGACACTAAAAATGATGTATTAAAGTTATTAGCCTTGAAATGATGCCGATAATCAAATATAGTGTACTACTATTAGTACTGCCTGGTACAATACTACCATTTATAGGTATTGTCTACAAGCGAAGCACATTTTGAATGCAGCAGGTACTTCACATCACCTTCTTGGTACTATAAATGTGTACTTTTGGCCCCTTCTAGACCGATATTGTACTTTCCTATGAAAAAAACGCATTGTTCGTTATTAGTCGTTACCCTCTCATGGTAGTCATTTCATGCATTGCTGTTATTTGGCAATTATGTTAGGGGAAAACAATCATTTTGGGAGAGCATTCTGCATTTGTGAACCCTCTTCGAAGTAGCGTGTAGTTAAAGGTGGTACAATGCCCGTCCCTGGGGGGGATATTTCTGTACCCTTTAGTCCAGGTCCATTTTTTGTTCCTTATCTATTTGAGCAATGCATCGTAATTCACGAGGGGGGAAAAAGCCAAATACACGTCAAAAAGTGCATTTTTAAAGGATAAAATTGACACTAAAAATTATGTATTAAAGTTATTAGCCTTGAAATGATGCCGATAATCAAATATGGTGTACTACTATTAGTACTCCCTGGTACAATACTACCATTTATAGGTATTGTCTACGAGCGAAGCACATTTTGAATGCAGCAGGTACTTCACATCACCTTCTTGGTACTATAAATGTGTACTTTTGGCCCCTTCTAGACTGATATTGTACTTTCCTATGAAAAAAAAGCATTGTTCCTTATTAGTCATTACCCTCTCATGGTAGTCATTTCATGCATTGCTGTTATTTGGCAATTATGTTAGGGGAAAACAACCATATTGGGAGAGCATTCTACATTTGTGAACCCTCTTCGAAGTAGCGTGTAGTTAAAGGTGGTACAATGCCTGTCCATGGGGGGGGGGGGGGGGGGGGGTATATCTGTACCCTTTAGTCCAGGTCCATTTTTTGTTCCTTATCTATTTGAGCAATGCATCGTAATTCACGAGGGGAAAAAAAGCCAAATACACAACAAAAAGTGCATTTTTAAAGGATAAAATTGACACTAAAAATGATTTATTAAAGTTATTAGCCTTGAAATGATGCCGATAATCAAATATGATGTACTACTCCCTGGTACAATACTACCATTTATAGGTATTGTCTACGAGCGAAGCACATTTTGAATGCAGCAGGTACTTCACATCACCTTCTTGGTACTATAAATGTGTACTTTTGGCCCCTTCTAGACCGATATTGTACTTTCCTATGAAAAAACGCATTGTTCTTTATTAGTCATTACCCTCTCATGGTAGTCATTTCATGCATTGCTGTTATTTGGCAATTATGTTAGGGGAAAACAACCATTTTGGGAGAGCATTCTACATTTGTGAACCCTCTTCGAATTAGCGTGTACTTAGAGGTGGTACAATGCCTGCCCCTGGGGGTGGGGGGGGGGGTATTTCTGTACCCTTTAGTTCAGGTCCATTTTTTGTTCCTTATCTATTTGTGCAATGCATTGTAATTTAGGAGGGGAAAAAATCCAAATACACAACAAAAAGTGCATTTTTAAAGGATAAAGTTGACACTAAAAATTATGTATTAAAGTTATTAGCCTTGAAATGATGCCGATAATCAAATATGATGTACTACTCCCTGGTACAATACTACCATTTATAGGTATTGTCTACAAGCGAAGCACATTTTGAATGCAGCAGGTACTTCACATCACCTTCTTAGTACTATAAATGTGTACTTTTGGCTCCTTCTAGACCGATATTGTACTTTCCTATGAAAAAGCGCATTGTTCTTTATTAGTCATTACCCTCTCATGGTAGTCATTTCATGCATTGCTGTTATTTGGCAATTATATTAGGGGGAAACAACCATTTTGGAGGAACATTCTGCATAAACAAAGCCTCATCCTAAAATCCAACTTCATGCAAAGGTTGTTTTTAAAAAGAAAAAAAAGAGTGACCTGCAGCAGTTGCGGTGATCAGCGTCTCATCCTCCTTGCAGCCCTTTTTGCGGGTGTCCTTCCACTCCGACGTGCCTCCCCCCCTCCTCCCCGGGATCGATGCGCAGAACCAAGGAGAACGCACCCGGGCTACCTGTTAGCGTGGAAGCGCCGGTGAGGTGAAAGCGAGACGAGGCGTCCTCTCACGCATCAAGTCCGCACGGCGCGCCATCCGCCAACAAGCTGGCACGCAGCCACCAGCAAAGGGGAAAAAAAAGATCCTCCCAAAAAAAAAAAAAAAGATGCGAAAATGGTCAGATTTAATCCTCCTGGGCGCTGCGATGCATGAAGAAGGGAGAAGAAGAAGAAAAACCAAGTCACCAGTTCAATGTCACAGCAATGCGCAACGTTTACGCGCCGCTCGTATTTGCGCGCTCTCGCTGCCGGAGCCCGACTCTCTTTGCCGGAACTCTCTCTCTTGCCGAGCCACAGGAGGAGGAGGAGGAGGAGGAGTGGGGGGGCGGTGGAGTACACCCACGCCCCCTCCACCTCGCCATTGGTCAAGCCGGGTCGTTTTGCATCCGCGTCGGCAGGCCGAGCGGGAAGGCGATTGGCCCTGTGGCCACGTCACAACCCCCCCACCACCACCCCCTTCCCCCCAGGGCTGTCCGCCGGCGGGATGCTGCGTGGAGATGCTGCAGGCTGCGGAGACGTTCGCAGCCATCATCCCCCAAAAGGTTGGGGAAGGGAGTGGGGTTGCGGGGCTCATGATGCTGGCGCGGACCACTAATTAGTGTTGTTTCGTGGCTGTTTGGCAACAAAGTCACGAGACAACCTGCCAGATTTAGTTTGCACTTTGTCTGTGTTATTATTATTTTCATTGTTATTATTATTATTATTATTATTGGCTTTGATCTAGTTTGCACTTTGTCTGTATTATTATTATTATTATTATTATTATTATTGTTATTATTATGATTGGCTTCTATCTAGTTTGCACTTTGTCTGTATTATTACATTATAATAATAATAATAATAATAATAATAATAATAATTATTATTATTATTATTATTATTACTATCATCATTATTATTATTATTATTATTATTATTGTTATTATTATTATTATTATTATTATTATTATTATTGGTTTTTATCTAGTTTGCACTTTGGCTGTATTATTATTATTATTATTATTATTATTATTATTATTATTATTGTTATTATTATTATTATTATTATTATTATTGGTTTTTATCTAGTTTGCACTTTGGCTGTATTATTATTATTATTATTATTATTATTATTGTTGTTGTTGTTATAAATATTATTATCATTATTATTATTATTATTATTATTATTACGATTGGCTTTTATCTAGTTTGCACTTTGTCTGTATTATTACTATTATTATTGTTATTTTTATTATTATTATTATTATTATTATTATTATTATTATTGTTATTATTATTATGATTGCTTCTATCTAGTTTGCACTTTGTCCGTATTATTACATTATCATTATTATTATTATTAGTTGTATTATTATTATTATTATTATTATTATTATTATTATTATTGTTGTTGTTATTATTGGTCATATTATTATTATTATTATTATTATTATTATTATTATGATTGGTTTATATCTTGTTTGCAATGTGTCTGTATTATTACATTATCATTATTATTATTATAATTATTATTGTTATTATTATTATTATTATTATTATTATTATTATTATTATCATTATTATTATTATTATTATTATTATTATTATTATTATTATTATTGGCTTTTATCCAGTTTGCACTTTGGCTGTATTATTATTATTATTATTATTATTATTATTATTATTATTATTATTATTGTTGTTGTTGTTATAAATATTATTATTATCATTATTATTATTATTATTATTATTATTATTATTATTATGATTGGCTTTTATCTAGTTTGCACTTTGTCTGTATTATTACTATTATTATTGTTATTTTTATTATTATTATTATTAGTATTATTATTATTATTGTTATTATTAGTCATATTATTATTATTATTATTAATTATTATTGGTTTATATCTTGTTTGCAATGTGTCTGTATTATTACATTATCATCATTATTATTATTATTATTATTATTATTATTATTATTATTATTATCATTATTATTATTGGCTTTTATCTAGTTTGCACTTTGTATTATTACTATTATTGTTATTATCGACTTCTCTTTGCATCTTTCTTTTTATTTTCCTGTTTTAATGACGTTAGATCTGTGTTGTTGTTGTTGTGGTTTGTGTTGTTGTTGTTGTTGTTGTTGTTGTTGGTGGTGGTGGTGGTGGTTGTGGTGGTGGTGGTGTTGGGTACAAGTGTTGTAAATTAGCTTTGGCTACAAACACTGAGATGCACACATCGGATGACTGTTTCAGATATCTATGTTTCTGTATCGGTCCCAGCTATTTCAAGTCAACCAGAAAGAGAGAAGATATCGGTCGCTCTAGTTCAGTGTTTTTTCAACCTTTTTGGAGCCAAGGCACAAAATGCGGAGGCAAACCACCAGCAGAAAACATTAAAAAATGTCAACTCGGTAGTTGATATCGACAGTAAAAAGTCGATGTCGCAATTGTTGGATATGAATTCAAACCATAACCAAGTATGCGTCACTAGAGCTCTTGTCACATCACGCCGTGACTTATTTGGAGTTTTTTGGTGTTTTCCTGTGTGTTTTCCTTTGAGCGCTATTCCCCGCACTTGCTTTGTTTTAGCAATCAAGGCTCTTTCAGTTGTGCGGACGCTATCCTCCTTGGTGTGGAAATTGTTGATTGTCATGTCATGTTCGGATGTACTTTGTGGGACGCCGTCTGCTCCACACGCTGTAAGTCTTTGCTGTCGTCCAGCATTCTGTTTTGGTTTGTTTTGTTTTGAGTTTTGTTTTCCATAGCCGTCCCTAAGCTTCAATGCCTTTTTTCTAGGGGCACCCGCCTTTTGTTAATTTTTTGGTTTAAGCATTAGATACGACGTTTACAAAGCGATTAGCTACCGGCTGCCACCTACTGATATGGAAGAGTATTACACGGTTACTCTACCGAGCGGTAGACAGCACCGACACTCGATTTGCAGATTGTAATTACTGGTTTGCATAACATATTTTTAACCTAAATAGGTGAAAAATAAGAAACAACATAAAAAATCAATAAAAATCATTCTCGGAATTTGGTGACGTTGAATAGCGCCAATTCATGCATAATTCAACAACAACACCTACAATTACCATTGTAGGTGTTGGCATCATGCCAAAAGGTAGGGGAAGGGAGTGGGTTTGCGGGGATCATGACGCTGGCTCGGACTACTAATTATTGTTGTTTCATCACAACGTCCTTTCACCAGACTAGACTATTGCAACGCACTTCTTGTCGGGATCCCCAGCAAGAACATCCAGAAGCTGCTCCCAGTCTGTGGAACACTCTCCCTGACCACCTGAGGGCACCACAGACTGTGAATGCTTTGAAAAAAGTCTTAAAACCCCTTCTTTTAAAAAAAAACTTTTTTTAGATATATGCATACTAGTTTTAGCTATTTGGCTGTTCTAGTTTTTATTTTTATATATTTTTAATTATCTTTTTATTTTATTTTTTTTAATACACTGCAGCACTTTGAGGTTGTTTACTCAATGTAAAGTGCTTTTTACAAATAAAATATATTATGATTATTATTTTTACCATATCGTAGCTGTTTGGCAACAAAGTCACGAGACAACCTGTCAGATATCGCAGTGGTCCCCAAACCACCGATCCGGGGACCGGTACGGATCTGGGGACCGGTACGGATCCGGGGACCGGTACGGAGCCGGGGACCGGTACCGGTCCGTGGCGCTTTTGCTACCGGGCCGCATAGAAACATTGAATAATTCATAAACGACTACCTTTTCTCCGACTTAACTCTCGCCTGTCCCACTAGACCAGGGGTCCGCAACCCGCGGCTCTAGAGACGCATGCGGCACTTTAGCGCCGCCCTAGTGGCTCCCTGGAACCTTCCTATTTGTTATGAATCCCACTGTTTAAATTAAACATGCTTCACTTATGAGAGTATTTGGCAAGCACCGTTTTGTCCTACTAATTTCAGCGTCCCTTGAACTCATCGTAGTTTGTTTACATGTGCGACTTTCTCCGATGCCGCCTCCTAAAGACGTGTTTTATGCCACTCCTTCTTTGTCTCATTTTGTCCACCAAACGTTTTATGCTGTGCGTAAATGCACAAAAGTGAGCATTGTTGATTTTATTGATTTGCTGGAGTGCTAATCAGGCATATTTGGTCAATGCACGGCTGCAAGCTAATCGATGCTAACATGCTATTTGGACTAGCTGTATGTACATAATGCATCATTATGCCTTCATTTCCTTCGCTTATGTTCTCTGTGAATTTAATTTATATTTGCATGTCTCATGACACATTATCTGTATGTAATATTGGCTGCATTTATGTTAGTTGTTTGCGTGCCATGTTGTTCCAGACCACAGCAAAACGTTACCCAGCTTGCAAAGATTGTTATAAATCCATTAGAAGAAGACAGCCGGCTGTTTCCTTAATTTTGGGGACACGCATCTATACCTTTGGCCATTCTGAGCCAGTCATTTCCAGAAGTTATCTCAACCTGTGAGAATGTATTATTATTTATGTATAACCTGTGAGAAGCCTGCATTGCAAAAATGTGTGGAATAAAAATGAAAATACAACATTTCTGTCAACGAAGATTTGCGTCAGCCTTTCATAGTAGGCTACAATAGCTAATATAGACACTTACATCATGTGTTGTCTTCATTATATATATATATATATATATATATATACATATATATATATATATATATATATATATATATATATTTGGGTTGCCAACCCCTGCACTAGACACACCAATAAGCTTGTTTATTGATGTACAATAAAACTCCTCATAGTAAGTTGCCATTTGTTATATTTGTTAAAGCATGACACAATGCACGTTAATGAACATGTTGTCACGGCGTGGGCTCGAACCCGCTTTTCTCCGGCAGCCGGGTCTGCCAGCGTCTCCGTTGGAAGCGCGCCGAGACACGCCCCTGCTCGCGCTGGCCGCGTCAACCGTATGTTTCGGCCAATTTATCAGGGACCTGACCGCACCATTTTTTTTTTTCTTCAGCCCCACCCTCAGTGACTGTTCCTCAGTCGACAGGAAGCGCCTGGCATCCGCTTTCGGAGGGGGGTGGGGTAGTACTGGTGGCTGTGCTGGTATGGTAACACAACTGCACCCAGCCAGGCTATCCCCCTGCCAGACCAATACCACCTGTCTTTCGTTTTTTTCCCAGCCGCACCCGTCAACCAAACTACCAGCACATGCTCCAGAACTGGTCCCTGACTCAGCACCCAGGCTGGTCCCCGTGTCAGCACCAGCACCCAGGCTGGTCCCCGTACCAGCACCAGCACCCAGGCTGGTCCCCGTGTCAGCACCAGCACCAGCACCAGCACCCAGGCTGGTCCCCGTGTCAGCACCAGCACCCAGGCTGGTCCCCGTACCAGCACCAGCACCCAGGCTGGTCCCCGTGTCAGCACCAGCACCCAGGCTGGTCCCCGGACCAGCACCAGCACCCAGGCTGGTCCCTGTGTCAGCACCAGCACCAGCACCAGCACCCAGGCTGGCCCCCGTGTCAGCACCAGGTGCTGACACGGGGGCCACAAACGGAGCCGAGGAACATACACACAGAGCACTTACAAGAAGAAACATCGTGGAGACGGAAGAGACCGAACGGACGTCGTTTTAAGTAATGACATGTCACAAGTGAACACAAGGTAAGTAAGTAATGACATGTCACAAGTGAACACAAGGTAAGTAAGTAAGTAATGACATGTCACAAGTGAACACAAGGTAAGTAAGTAATGACATGTCACAAGTGAACACAAGGTAAGTAAATAAGTAATGACATGTCACAAGTGAACACAAGGTAAGTAAGTAATGACATGTCACAAGTGAACACAAGGTAAGTAAGTAATGACATGTCACAAGTGAACACAAGGTAAGTAAGTAATGACATGTCACAGGTGAACACAAGGTAAGTAAGTAAGTAATGACATGTCACAAGTGAACACAAGGTAAGTAAGTAATGACATGTCACAGGTGAACACAAGGTAAGTAGGTAAGTAATAACATGTCACAAGTGAACACAAGGTAAGTAAGTAATGACATGTCACAAGTGAACACAAGGTAAGTAAGTAATGACATGTCACAAGTGAACACAAGGTAAGTAAGTAAGGACATGTCACAAGTGAACACAAGGTAAGTAAGTAAGTAATGACATGTCACAAGTGAACACAAGGTAAGTAAGTAATGACATGTCACAAGTGAACACAAGGTAAGTAAGTATGTAATGACATGTCACAAGTGAACACAAGGTAAGTAAGTAATGACATGTCACAAGTGAAAACAAGGTAAGTAAGTAAGTAATGACATGTCATAAGTGAAAACAAGGTAAGTAAGTAAGTAATGACATGTCACAAGTGTACACAAGGTAAGTAAGTAATGACATGTCACAAGTTAACACAAGGTAAGTAAGTAATAACATGTCACAAGTGAACACAAGGTAAGTAAGTAAGTAATGACATGTCACAAGTGAACACAAGGTAAGTAAGTAAGTAATGACATGTCACAAGTGAACACAAGGTAAGTAGGTAAGTAATGACATGTCACAAGTGAACACAAGGTAAGTAAGTAAGTAATGACATGTCACAGGTGAACACAAGGTAAATAAGTAAGTAATGACATGTCACAAGTGAACACAAGGTAAGTAAGTAATGACATGTCACAAGTGAACACAAGGTAAGTAAGTAATGACATGTCACAAGTGAACACAAGGTAAGTAAGTAAGGACATGTCACAAGTGAACACAAGGTAAGTAGGTAAGTAATGACATGTCACAAGTGAACACAAGGTAAGTAAGTAATGACATGTCACAAGTGAACACAAGGTAAGTAAGTAAGTAATGACATGTCACAAGTGAACACAAGGTAAGTAGGTAAGTTATGACATGTCACAGGTGAACACAAGGTAAGTAAGTAAGTAATGACATGTCACATGTGAACACAAGGTAAGTAAGTAAGTAATGACATGTCACAAGTGAACACAAGGTAAGTAAGTAATGACATGTCACAAGTGAACACAAGGTAAGTAAGTAATGACATGTCACAAGTGAACACAAGGTAAGTAAGTAAGGACATGTCACAAGTGAACACAAGGTAAGTAAGTAAGTAATGACATGTCACAAGTGAACACAAGGTAAGTAAGTAAGTAATGACATGTCACAAGTGAACACAAGGTAAGTAAGTAATGACATGCCAGAAGTGAACACAAGGTAATTAGGTAAGTAATGACATGTCACAAGTGAACACAAGGTAAGTAAGTAAGTAATGACATGTCACAAGTGAACACAAGGTAAGTAAGTAAGTAATGACATGTCACAAGTGAACACAAGGTAAGTAAGTGATGACATGTCACAAGTGAACATAAGGTAAGTAAGTAATGACATGTCACAAGTGAACACAAGGTAAGTAAGTAATGACATGTCACAAGTGAACACAAGGTAAGTAAGTAAGTAATGACATGTCACAAGTGAACACAAGGTAAGTAAGTAATGACATGTCACAAGTGAACACAAGGTAAGTAGTTAAGAAATGACATGTCACAAGTGAACACAAGGTAAGTAGGTAAGTAAGGACATGTCACAAGTGAACACAAGGTAAGTAAGTAAGTAAGGACATGTCACAAGTGAACACAAGGTAAGTAAGTAAGTAATGACATGTCACAAGTGAACACAAGGTAAGTAAGTAATGGCATGTCATAAGTGAACACAAGGTAAGTAAGTAAGTAATGACATGTCACAAGTGAACACAAGGTAAGTAAGTAAGTAATGACATGTCACAAGTGAACACAAGGTAAGTAGGTAATGACATGTCACAAGTGAACACAAGGTAAGTAAGTAATGACATGTCACAAGTGAACACAAGGTAAGTAAGTAATGACATGTCACAAGTGAAAACAAGGTAAGTAAGTAATGACATGTCACAAGTGAACACAAGGTAAGTAAGTAATGACATGTCACAAGTGAACACAAGGTAAGTAGGTAAGTAATGACATGTCACAAGTGAACACAAGGTAAGTAAGTAATGACATGTCACAAGTGAACACAAGGTAAGTAAGTAATGACATGTCACAAGTGAACACAAGGTAAGTAAGTAAGTAATGACATGTCACAAGTGAACACAAGGTAAGTAAATAATGACATGTCACAAGTGAACACAAGGTAAGTAGGTAAGTAATGACATGTCACAGGTGAAAGAACAGAAGGTAAGTAAGACAGCAGCAGACTTAACAAATCAGAGTCATTGCATTCATGCAATAATGATGTCATTCCAAGATTACCCTCACCGGCCTGATGGAAGCTGCAGCCGTGGTGAACACTGCCCTCTGGAGGCGGGAACACACACACCGTGCAGCCGGCCTGGACTTCCCGGGGTCCCCTTCCAGAAGGAAGGCATGTTGATGAAGAGGTTCCCGCACAGACTGAGAACCGGGCCACCGATCAGCACTGGTCAGTCCATTAGTGCAGCAACCTGCCGCCTGACCTTTTCACGCCTCAGGACCCCACCATCACTGCTCTTTTGCCGCCAGGAGCCGCCTGTCACTAACCCTTCAAATCTGGAGAAGGTGTCAGTCCTCAAGTGCTGGACAGCTCATTGGAGACACGTGTGTGTGTGTGTGTGTGTGTATGTGTGTGTGCGTGTGTGTGTGTTCTTGTATTGCTACCCTTCTTGAGACATCAACAAGGAAAAGTAGCTTCCATATGAGGAAGTGTGAACAAGTTAGGACATAAATCACGGTCCCAATACGAAAAAACCATTGCATCTAATAGAGAGCCAAATACTAGAGTCCGTGAACATTGCTCCAAAGTCAGGAGCAATATATGATACAACAAGGCGGCAGCTAAAGAAGGACTTCCCTATTCATCCCCCGAAAAAAACCCATGCTAGGTGAACAGCTGATTTTACAGCTGGGTTGCCCAAAGTGCGGCACAGGTGCCATCTGTGGTCCCTGACTACTTTATCATCGGCCTTAAGCACGTTACAAACAACAACAAAATAGAGATCTCATTTGCACCCCCTGGTGGTGATTTCTATCAAAATGAGGGTAGTCCCAAAAGGAAAGATTTTTCCAAATTGACTGTGTGTCGCTTTTAAAAGTGCTCCCCCTCTCTGGTCAACATATGAAATAACAAGTGTGTGTAAAAATTTGAAGTGCTCCCCTTCTGGTCAACATGTGAAATAACAAGTGTGTGTAAGAAATTAAAATGCGCCACCTTTGGCCAAAATTAAAAAAAAATTAAATAAATAAATATGTACCTAGAGACATACTGTAATAACTTGAAGTAAACATTGACGATTAAAAAACAATTACAAACAAAAAATTAAAATTAAAAAATAACCAAAAGCAGTCTTTTTTCTCACAATGTGTCGACTTTTTTCTTAAAAATTGAGAAAAAATTCTCATATTATTTTTTTCTGTAATATTGCAATATTTTCTCGTAAAATTATTACATTTTGATGTAAAATTATTACTTTTTAATGCAAAATTGTGACATTTGTCATATAAAATTCTGACTTTTATCACAATATTGCCAATTTTTTTGTTGTTC
The DNA here is from genome assembly GCF_033978685.3 of Nerophis lumbriciformis. Lineage (NCBI taxonomy): Eukaryota > Metazoa > Chordata > Actinopteri > Syngnathiformes > Syngnathidae > Nerophis > Nerophis lumbriciformis. Next base: position 26,272,726 of record NC_084562.2, read on the forward strand.
TTGTAAAATAGTGAGTAAAATGAGACTTTTGTCATAAATTTGCCAAGTAAAATTTCGATTATTATCATAATATTGCCAACATTTTAAAGTTTTCCTTTAAAATTGTGACTTTTGTCCAGTAAAATTATGAGTCTTTTCATAAAATTACCCAAATTTTAAGCTTTTCTTGTAAAATTGCGACAGCATAAATAATAAAAAAAAAAAATTATAAACTAAAATCAGTCTTTTTCTCACAATGTGTTGATTTTTTTCTTTTAAAATTGGGAACAATTTGTCATATTCTTTCTGTTTCTGTAATGTTGCAATATTTTCTCGTAGAATTATTACATTTTGATGTAAAACTATTACTTTTTCATGCAAAATGGTGACATTTGTCATACAAGATTGCCAATTTTTTTGTTGTCCTCATAAAATAGTGACATTTTTTGAGTAAAATTATGAGTTTTGTCATAATTTTGCCAAGTAAAATTTCGATTATTATTATAATATTTTGATGTAAAACTATTACGTTTTCATGCAAAATGGTGACATTTGTCATACAAGATTGCCAATTTTTTTGTTGTCCTTGTGAAATAGTGACATTTTTTGAGTAAAATTATGAGTTTTGTCATCATTTTGCCAAGTAAAATTTCGATTATTATCATAATATTGCGGATAAGCGGAAGAAGATGGATGGATGGATCATAATATTGCCAAAATTTTAAAGTTTTCTTTAAAAATCGTGACTTTTGTCGAGTAAAATTACGAGTCTTTTCATAAAATTGCATACATTTTAAGCTTTTCTTGTAAAATTGTGACCGTATAAATAAATAAATTATAAAATTAATAAAAAATTTAATAAATAAATATGTACATAGAGACATACTGTTATAACTTGAAGTAAACATTGAAAATGAAAAAACACATACAAACAAAAAATTAAAATTTTAAAATAACCAAAAGCAGTATTTTTCTCACAATGTGTCGACTTTTTTCTTATAAAATTGGGAAACATTTCTCATATTCTTTTTGTTTCTGTAATGTTGCAATGTTTTCTCGTAAAATTATTACATTTTGATGTAAAATTATTACTTTTTAATGCAAAATGGTGACATTTGTCATATAAAATTCTGACTTTTATCACAATATTGCCAATTTTTTTTGTTGTGCTTGTAAAATAGTGAGTAAAATGAGACTTTTGTCATAATTTTGCCAAGTAAAATTTCGATTATTATCATATTATTGCCAAAATTTTAAAGTTTTCCTTTAAAATCGTGACTTTTGTCGAGTAAAATTACGAGTCTTTTCATAAAATTGCCCAAATTTTAAGCTTTTCTTGTAAAATTGCGACCGTATAAATAAATAAATAAATAATTTATAAAATTAATAAAAAATTAAATAAATAAATATGTACATAGAGACATACTGTAATAACTTGAAGTAAACATTGAAGATGAAAAAACAATTACAAACAAAAAAATTAAAATTAAAAAAATAACCAAAAGTAGTCTTTTTCTCACAATGTGTCGACTTTTTTCTTAGAAAATTGGGAAAAAATTATCATATTATTTTTGTCCAGTAAAATTACGAGTCTTTTCATAAAATTGCCCAAATTTTAAGCTTTTATTGTAAAATTGCGACCGTATAAATAAATAAATAAATAAATTATAAACTAAAATCAGTCTTTTTCTCACAATGTGTTGATTTTTTTCTTATAAAATTGGGAACAATTTGTCATATTCTTTCTGTTTCTGTAATGTTGCAATATTTTCTCGTAGAATTATTACATTTTGATGTAAAACTATTACTTTTTCATGCAAAATGGTGACATTTGTCATACAAGATTGCCAATTTTTTTGTTGTCCTTGTAAAATAGTGACATTTTTGTGGCAAAAAAGACAGAGAAAGTTGAGGAAAGCTCATCGAAACACGTATTTGGAACATCCCACAGGTGAACGGGCTAATTGGGAACAGGTGGGTGCCATGATTGGGTATAAAATGAAATGCTCAGTCATTCACAAACAAGGACGGGGCGAGGGTCACCACTTTGTCAACAAATGCGTGAGGAAATTGTCCAACAGTTTAAGAACAACATTTCTCAACCAGCTATTGCAAGGAATTTAGGGATTTCACCATCTATGCACCGTAATATCATCAAAAGGTTCCAAAAATCTGGAGAAATCACTGCACGTAAGCGATGATATCAAAAAGCGGCATCAGTGTGTAAAGGATATCACCACATGGGCCCAGGAACACTTCAGAAAACTGCTGTCAGTAACTACTTTCGGTCGCTACATCTGTAAGTGCAAGTTAAAACTCGACCATTCAAAGCAAAAGCCATTTATCAACAACACCCAGATATGCCGTCGGCTTCGCTGGGCTCGAGCTCATCTAAGATGGACTGATACAAAGTGGAAAAGTGTTCTGTGGTCTGACGAGTCCACATTTCGAATAGTTTTTGGAAACTGTGGAAAAGAACCAGCCGGACTGTTCTAGGCGCAAAGTGTAAAAGCCAACATGTGTGATGGTATGGGGGTGTATTAGTGCCCAAGGCATGGGTAACTTACACATCTGTGAAGGCACCATTAATGCTGAAAGGTACGTACAGGTTTTGGAGCAACATATGTTGCCGTCCAGGAAACGTTGTCATGGACGCCCCTGCTTATTTCATCAAAACGATGCCAAGCCACGTGTTACAACAGCATGGCTGCTTAGTAAAATAGTGTGGGTACTAGACTGGCCTGCCTATGAAGCCTAAATTACAGATTACATTGGTCATAATTAAAGTCCAGGGACTATATAAACATAATATAAATACATTATTTTGTTTTGAAATGATTCACACGACTCATTAGATTCTAAAAGTATAGCGAAGCCTTTGCTATATTCTTTATACTCCATAAAACGTGGATAAAGTTGGATTCCCCAGAACCTACAAAAGTATTTTTTTTCTATCATGGAGGAACTCTCACCACCGACCGCTGAAGGGTACTATACCAAGTCTGAGGACGAACAGGAGTCAAAACCATCAAATTCATTTGCTCAACACCCACTCTACCACCTGAGCCGTTCTGTGTGTGTGTGTGAGGGAAACGTTTCCAGGTGCAGTTTTCTTGTGTTTAGGATTGTTTTCACTGATACCGGATTGGTTTTTCAGGGAATCGACACACTTTAGTCAAAGGTAGCCACACTTTGATACCAAGTCCATACAACATGATACCTGTATCGACGCTACCAAATAGTTAGCGTAGCATAAGTGTTGCTGATAATGGACGTTTGCTAGCGTCGACAGATAGTTAACAGCAAGAAGAAACAGAAGCTCCGCAAATTTTGTTGAGGTTTGATGTTCTTTCTTTCAAACTATTTGTCTTCCTCAGTTTTATTTCCGTACACTTCCTCGCGCACTCAGGTTTGTAAGACTAAAAATATAAACAAAAATACAACGTCCATTGTGTATTTTACATAAATAAAATAGAAGTTTCAGTGTTACAACAAACGTCTACGCATATAGAAATGAAACAACGCTCATATCAAACATTGCACGTAATGTGTGTGACTCATCACAATTAAACTTAAATAATGGCATTGTCGCCCTCTACTGGTCAAATTTAGCGCTACACGTATTAAACGAGGGAATTTCAGTACAAAACAAAGTCAATATATTCATGCATTTGTACCACACACACACACACACACACACACACACACACAGACACACACACACACACTCTTGTATTTCTTATTTTCTTGAGACCTCCGACTAGTGCCTACCTCTTTAGGACCAGCCTTTCTAGATATATAAAGATGTGTATTTACAACATTAATAATATATACATACTATGCAAATTTACAAGAAAAACTGAACATTTGTGCTATATTATGATAAAGGTTGGAGTTTTACTCAACAATAGTCGCAATTTTAAAAGAAAAGCTTAAGATTTTGGCAATTTTATGAAAAGACTCGAAATTTTACTCGACAAAAGTCACAATTTTATAAGAAAACTTTTTAATTTTGACAATATTATAATAATAATCGAAATTTTACTTGGCAAAATTATGACAAAACTCATAATTTTACTCAAAAAATGTCACTATTTTACGAGGACAACAAAAAAATTGGCAATCTTGTATGGCAAATGTCACCATTTTGCATGAAAAAGTAATAGTTTTACATCAAAATGTAATAATTCTACGAGAAAATATTGCAACATTACAGAAATAGAAAGAATATGACAAATTGTTCCCAATTTTATAAGAAAAAAATCAACACATTGTGAGAAAAAGACTGATTTTAGTTTATAATTTTTTTAAATTTTTATTTATACGGTCGCAATTTTACAAGAAAAGCTTAAAATTTGGGCAATTTTATGAAAAGACTCGTAATTTTACTGGACAAAAGTCACGATTTTATAGGAAAACTTTAAAATTTTGGCAATATTATGATAATAATCGAAATTTCACTTGGCAATATTATGACAACGGTCTCATTTTACTCACTATTTTACAAGAACAACAAAAAAATTGGCAATATTGTGATAAAAGTCAGAATTTTATATGACAAATGTCACCATTTTGCATTAAAAAGTAATATTTTTACATCAAAATGTAATAATTTTACGAAAAAATATTGCAATATTACAAAAACAAAAATAATATGATAATTTTTTCCCAATTTTCTAAGAAAAAAATCGACACATTGTGAGAAAAATACTGCTTTTGGTTATTTTTTAATTTTAATTTTTTTTTTGTAATTGTTTTTTAATCGTCAATGTTTACTTCAAGTTATTACAGTATATTATTTATTTAATTTTTTATTAATTTTATAATTTATTTATTTATTTATTTATACGGTCGCAATTTTACAAGAAAAGCTTAAAATGTATGCAATTTTATGAAAAGACTCGTAATTTTACTCAAAAAAGTCACGATTTTTAAGGAAAACTTTAAAATGTTGGCAATATTATGATAATAATCGAAATTTTACTTGGCAAAATTATGACAAAAGTCTAATTTTACTCTCTATTTTACAAGAACAACAAAAAAATTGGCAATATTGTGATAAAAGTCAGAATTTTATATGACAAATGTCACCATTTTGCATTAAAGAGTAACGATTTTACATCAATATGTAATAATGTTACGAGAAAATATTGCAATATTACAGAAACAAAAAGAATATGATAATTTTTTCCCAATTTTTAAGAAAAAAAGTCGACACATTGTGAGAAAAAGACTGCTTTTGGTTATTTTTTAATTTTAATTTTTTGTTTGTAATTGTTTTTTAATCTTCAATGTTTACTTCAAGTTATTACAGTATGTCTCTATGTACATATTTATTTATTTAATTTTTTATTAATTTTATAATTTATTTATTCATTTATTTATACGGTCACAATTTTACAAGAAAAGCTTAAAATGTATGCAATTTTATGAAAAGACTCGTAATTTTACTCGACAAAAGTCACGATTATTAAGGAAAACTTAAAAATTTTGGCAATATTATGATAATAATCCAAATTTTACTTGGCAAAATGATGACAAAACTCATAATTTTACTCAAAAAATGTCACTATTTTACGAGGACAACAAAAAAATTGGCAATCTTGTATGACAAATGTCACCATTTTGCATGAAAAAGTAATAGTTTTACATCAAAATGTAATAATTCTACGAGAAAATATTGCAACATTACAGAAATAGAAAGAATATGAGAAATTGTTCCCAATTTTATAAGAAAAAAATCAACACATTGTGAGAAAAAGACTGATTTTAGTTTATAATTTTTTTAAATTTTTATTTATACGGTCGCAATTTTACAAGAAAAGCTTAAAATTTGGGCAATTTTATGAAAAAACTGGTAATTTTACTGGACAAAAGTCACGATTTTATAGGAAAACTTTAAAATTTTGGCAATATTATGATATTAATCGAAATTTCACTTGGCAATATTATGACAACGGTCTCATTTTACTCACTATTTTACAAGAACAACAAAAACATTGGCAATATTGTGATAAAAGTCAGAATTTTGTATGACAAATGTCACCATTTTGCATTAAAAAGTAATATTTTTACATCAAAATGTAATAATTTTACGAAAAATAATTGCAATATTACAGAAACAAAAATAATATGATAATGTTTTCCCAATTTTCTAAGAAAAAAGTCGACATAATGTGAGAAAAATACTGCTTTTGGTTATTTTTAAATTTGAATTTTTTGTTTGTAATTGTTTTTTAATCTTCAATGTTTACTTCAAGTTATTACAGTATGTCTCTATGTACATATGTATTTATTTAATTTTGTATTAATTTTATAATTTATTTATTCATTTATTTATACGGTCACAATTTTACAAGAAAAGCTTAAAATGTATGCAATTTTATGAAAAGACTCGTAATTTTACTCGACAAAAGTCACGATTTTTAAGGAAAACTTTAAAATTTTGGCAATATTATGATAATAATCGAAATTTTACTTGGCAATATTATGACAAAGGTCTCATTTTACTCACTATTTTACAAGAACAACAAAAAAATTGGCAGCATTGTGATAAAAGTCAGAATTTTATATGACAAATGTCACCATTTTGCATTAAAAAGTAATATTTTTACATCAAAATGTAATAATTTTACGAAAAAATATTGCAATATTACAGAAACAAAAATAATATGATAATGTTTTCCCAATTTTCTAAGAAAAAAGTCGACACATTGTGAGAAAAATACTGCTTTTGGTTATTTTTTAATTTTAATTTTTTGTTTGTAATTGTTTTTTAATCGTCAATGTTTACTTCAAGTTATTACAGTATGTCTGTATGTACATATTTATTTATTTAATTTTTTATTAATTTTATAATTTATTTATTTATTTATTTATACGGTCGCAATTTTACAAGAAAAGCTTAAAATGTATGCAATTTTATGAAAAGACTCGTAATTTTACTCGACAAAAGTCACGATTTTTAAGGAAATCTTTAAAATTTTGGCAATATTATGATAATAATCGAAATTTTACTTGGCAAAATGATGACAAAACTCATAATTTTACTCAAAAAATGTCACTATTTTACGAGGACCACTAAAAAATTGTCAATCTTGTATGACAAATGTCACCATTTTGCATGAAAAAGTAATAGTTTTACATCAAAATGTAATAATTCTACGAGAAAATATTGCAACATTACAGAAATAGAAAGAATATGACAAATTGTTCCCAATTTTATAAGAAAAAAATCAACACATTGTGAGAAAAAGACTGATTTTAGTTTATAATTTTTTTAAATTTTTATTTATACGGTCGCAATTTTACAAGAAAAGCTTAAAATTTGGGCAATTTTATGAAAAGACTCGTAATTTTACTGGACAAAAGTCACGATTTTATAGGAAAACTTTAAAATTTTGGCAATATTATGATAATAATCGAAATTTCACTTGGCAAAATTATGACAACGGTCGCATTTTACTCACTATTTTACAAGAACAACAAAAAAATCGGCAGTATTGTGATAAAAGTCAGAATTTTGTATGACAAATGTCACCATTTTGCATTAAAGAGTAACGATTTTACATCAACATGTAATAATTTTACGAGAAAATATTGCAATATTACAGAAACAAAAATAATATGATAATTTTTTCCCAATTTTCTAAGAAAAAAGTCGACACATTGTGAGAAAAATACTGCTTTTGGTTATTTTTAATTTTAATTTTTTGTTTGTAATTGTTTTTTAATCGTCAATGTTTACTTCAAGTTATTACAGTATGTCTGTATGTACATATTTATTTATTTAATTTTTTATTAATTTTATAATTTATTTATTTATTTATTTATACGGTCGCAATTTTACAAGAAAAGCTTAAAATGTATGCAATTTTATGAAAAGACTCGTAATTTTACTCGACAAAAGTCACGATTTTTAAGGAAAACTTTTAAATTTTGGCAATATTATGATAATAATCGAAATTTTACTTGGCAAAATGATGACAAAACTCATATTTTTACTCAAAAAATGTCACTATTTTACGAGGACAACAAAAAAATTGGCAATCTTGTATGACAAATGTCACCATTTTGCATGAAAAAGTAATAGTTTTACATCAAAATGTAATAATTCTACGAGAAAATATTGCAACATTACAGAAATAGAAAGAATATGACAAATTGTTCCCAATTTTATAATAAAATAAATCAACACATTGTGAGAAAAAGACTGACTTTAGTTTATAATTTTTTTAAATTTTTATTTATACGGTCGCAATTTTACAAGAAAAGCTTAAAATTTGGGCAATTTTATGAAAAGACTCGTAATTTTCCTGGACAAAAGTCACGATTTTATAGGAAAACTTTAAAATTTTGGCAATATTATGATAATAATCGAAATTTCACTTGGCAATATTATGACAACGGTCTCATTTTACTCACTATTTTACAAGAACAACAAAAAAATTGGCAATATTGTGATAAAAGTCAGAATTTTATATGACAAATGTCACCATTTTGCATTAAAAAGTAATATTTTTACATCAAAATGTAATAATTTTACGAAAAAATATTGCAATATTACAAAAACAAAAATAATATGATAATTTTTTCCCAATTTTCTAAGAAAAAAGTCGACACATTGTGAGAAAAAGACTGCTTTTGGTTATTTTTTAATTTTAATTTTTTGTTTGTAATTGTTTTTTAATCGTCAATGTTTACTTCAAGTTATTACAGTATGTCTCTATGTACGTATTTATTTATTTAATTTTTTATTAATTTTATAATTTATTTATTTATTTATTTATACGGTCGCAATTTTACAAGAAAAGCTTAAAATGTATGCAATTTTATGAAAAGACTCGTAATTTTACTCGACAAAAGTCACGATTTTTAAGGAAAACTTTAAAATGTTGGCAATATTATGATAATAATCGAAATTTTATTTGGCAAAATTATGACAAAACTCATATTTTTACTCAAAAAATGTCACTATTTTACGAGGACAACAAAAAAATTGGCAATCTTGTATGACAAATGTCACCATTTTGCATGAAAAAGTAATAGTTTTACATCAAAATGTAATAATTCTACGAGAAAATATTGCAACATTACAGAAATAGAAAGAATATGACAAATTGTTCCCAATTTTATAATAAAATAATCAACACATTGTGAGAAAAAGACTGATTTTAGTTTATAATTTTTTTTTTAAATTATTTATACGGTCGCAATTTTACAAGAAAAGCTTAAAATTTGGGCAATTTTATGAAAAGACTCGTAATTTTACTGGACAAAAGTCACGATTTTATAGGAAAACTTTAAAATTTTGGCAATATTATGATAATAATCGAAATTTTACTTGGCAATATTATGACAAAAGTCTCATTTTACTCACTATTTTACAAGAACAACAAAAAAATTGGCAGCATTGTGATAAAAGTCAGAATTTTATATGACAAATGTCACCATTTTGCATTAAAGAGTAACGATTTTACAACAAAATGTAATAATTTTACGAGAAAATATTGCAATATTACAGAAACAAAAATAATATGATAATTTTTTCCCCATTTTCTAAGAAAAAAGTCGACACATTGTGAGAAAAATACTGCTTTTGGTTATTTTTTAATTGTAATTTTTTGTTTGTAATTGTTTTTTAATCGTCAATGTTTACTTCAAGTTATTACAGTATGTCTCTATGTACATATTTATTTATTTAATTTTTTATTAATTTTATGATATATTTATTTATATGGTCGCAATTTTACAAGAAAAGCTTAAAATGTATGCAATTTTATGAAAAGACTCGTAATTTTACTCGACAAAAGTCACGATTTTTAAGGAAATCTTTAAAATTTTGGCAATATTATGATAATAATCGAAATTTTACTTGGCAAAATGATGACAAAACTCATAATTTTACTCAAAAAATGTCACTATTTTACGAGGACAACAAAAAAATTGGCAATCTTGTATGACAAATGTCACCATTTTGCATGAAAAAGTAATAGTTTTACATCAAAATGTAATAATTCTACGAGAAAATATTGCAACATTACAGAAATAGAAAGAATATGACAAATTGTTCCCAATTTTATAAGAAAATAATCAACACATTGTGAGAAAAAGACTGATTTTAGTTTATAATTTTTAAAAAAAATTATTTATACGGTCGCAATTTTACAAGAAAAGCTTAAATTTATGAAAAGACTCGTAATTTTACTGGACAAAAGTCACGATTTTATAGGAAAACTTAAAAATGTTGGCAATATTATGATAATAATCGAAATTTTACTTGGCAATATTATGACAAAGGTCTCATTTTACTCACTATTTTACAAGAACAACAAAAAAATTGGCAGCATTGTGATAAAAGTCAGAATTTTATATGACAAATGTCACCATTTTGCATTAAAGAGTAACGATTTTACATCAAAATGTAATAATTTTACGAGAAAATATTGCAATATTACAGAAACAAAAATAATATGATAATTTTTTCCCAATTTTCTAAGAAAAAAGTCGACACATTGTGAGAAAAATACTGCTTTTGGTTATTTTTTAATTTTAATTTTTTGTTTGTAATTGTTTTTTAATCGTCAATGTTTACTTCAAGTTATTACAGTATGTCTGTATGTACATATTTATTTATTTAATTTTTTATTAATTTTATAATTTATTTATTTATTTATTTATACGGTCGCAATTTTACAAGAAAAGCTTAAAATGTATGCAATTTTATGAAAAGACTCGTAATTTTACTGGACAAAAGTCACGATTTTTAAGGAAAACTTTAACATTTTGGCAATATTATGATAATAATCGAAATTTTACTTGGCAAAATGATGACAAAACTCATAATTTTACTCAAAAAATGTCACTATTTTACGAGGACAACAAAAAAATTGGCAATCTTGTATGACAAATGTCACCATTTTGCATGAAAAAGTAATAGTTTTACATCAAAATGTAATAATTCTACGAGAAAATATTGCAACATTACAGAAATAGAAAGAATATGACAAATTGTTCCCAATTTTATAAGAAAAAAATCAACACATTGTGAGAAAAAGACTGATTTTAGTTTATCATTTATTTATTTATACGGTCGCAATTTTACAAGAAACGCTTAAAATTTGGGCAATTTTATGAAAAGATTTGTAATTTTACTGGACAAAAGTCACGATTTTATAGGAAAACTTTAAAATTTTGGCAATATTATGATAATAATCGAAATTTTACTTGGCAATATTATGACAAAGGTCTCATTTTACTCACTATTTTACAAGAACAACAAAAAAATTGGCAATATTGTGATACAAGTCAGAATTTTATATGACAAATGTCACCATTTTGCATTAAAGAGTAACGATTTTACATCAAAATGTAATAATTTTACGAGAAAATATTGCAATATTACAGAAACAAAAATAATATGATAATTCTTTCCCAATTTTCTAAGAAAAAAGTCGACACATTGTGAGAAAAATACTGCTTTTGGTTATTTTTTAATTTTAATTTTTTGTTTGTAATTGTTTTTTGATCGTCAATGTTTACTTCAAGTTATTACAGTATGTCTCTATGTACAAATTTATTTATTTAATTTTTTATTAATTTTATAATTTATTTATTTATTTATTTATACGGTCGCAATTTTACAAGAAAAGCATAAAATGTATGCAATTTTACGAAAAGACTCGTAATTTTACTCGACAAAAGTCACGATTTTTAAGGAAAACTTATAAATTTTGGCAATATTATGATAATAATCGAAATTTTACTTGGCAAAATGATGACAAAACTCATAATTTTACTCAAAAAATGTCACTATTTTACGAGGACAACAAAAAAATTGGCAATCTTGTATGACAAATGTCACCATTTTGCATGAAAAAGTAATAGTTTTACATCAAAATGTAATAATTCTACGAGAAAATATTGCAACATTACAGAAATAGAAAGAATATGACAAATTGTTCCCAATTTTATTAAAAAAAAATCAACACATTGTGAGAAAAAGACTGATTTTAGTTTATAATTTTTTTTAAATTTTTATTTATACGGTCGCAATTTTACAAGAAAAGCTTAAAATTTGGGCAATTTTATGAAAAGACTTGTAATTTTACTGGACAAAAGTCACGATTTTATAGGAAAACTTTAACATTTTGGCAATATTATGATAATAATCGAAATTTCACTTGGCAATATTATGACAACGGTCTCATTTTACTCACTATTTTACAAGAACAACAAAAAAATTGGCAATATTGTGATAAAAGTCAGAATTTTATATGACAAATGTCACCATTTTGCATTAAAAAGTAATATTTTTACATCAAAATTTTTAGGAAAAAATATTGCAATATTACAGAAACAAAAAGAATATGAGAAATTTTTCCCAATTTTATAATGCCAGCTTTTTCGAAACATGTTGCAGGCATCAAATTCCAAATGAGCTAATATTTGCAAAAAAATAACGAACGTTTCTCAGTGTGAACGTTAAATATCTTGTCTTTGCAGTCTATTCAATTGGATATAAGTTGAAAATAATTAGAAAATCTTTTTTTTTTTTTTTAAATTTACCATTACAAGTTTGCAATGAGATTATTAGTCACATGACCCGGGAGTCCAGGGGGAGCGTCTCAGTCCGGACACAAAGACGTCTCTCAGGCTCGCTCGCTGCCAATTTGGTGGCTCCGACTAATGTTGCTGCCAGTCAAGCGGCTGACAGCCGATGAATAATGTAGCATGCTAATATATGTTCTGCCTCCTACCCGAGACACCGCCTAAAGGGGAGCGGGACCAGACCCGGACCTTCTAAAAAAACGGTCAATCACCGCGCTTACCTTCATTTGATTCTCGCACGGATGTATTGACGTTCTCATGCTGTTGAATCGGCCGCATGAATAATACACCGAAAATAAACACGCTTCCCTTTCACGCTCATGAAAGCAGAAAGGTCAAGCGGGTAATTCATGTATTTTCAAAATAAGGTCCTTTCGGAGTTGCAAAATGGTGAAAGAAAATTGCACTTTAAAGAAAAAAGTTTGCCTACAGTATCATTCACAATCCCTGTGCAAGACAAGAACATGTTTTTTTGTTTTAATGCATTCTAAATCGTAAAATATGGCAAGTAAGAAGTGGCTAACAATACAGATAATGGGGGTGCACTATTTCGCCCCAAATAACACCAACAATACTCCTTTTGCATGTTGTGACCTGAATATTAACCAATAACAATTAGCAATATTGTTATTTTAAGCGCTAACGCCGACAAACCTTTTTTAGCACAGTGCTAACTATAGCTTATGATGCTATATTGACATTTGAGTTGGTGAAAGTTAATTCTAGATGATAAATCATGCCTCTCACCTGGATAGTAGAAGGTTGGCCGAGTAAAATTTCGATTATTATCATAATATTGCCAAAAATTTAAAGTTTTCCTTAAAATCGTGACTTTTGTCGAGTAAAATTACGAGTCTTTTCATAAAATGGCATACATTTTAAGCTTTTCTTGTAAAATTGCGACCGTATAAATAAATAAATTATAAAATTAATACAAAATTAAATAAATAAATATGTACATAGAGACATACTGTAATAACTTGAAGTATACATTGACGATTAAAAAACAATTACAAACAAAAAATTAAAATTAAAAAATAACCAAAAGCAGTCTTTTTCTCACAATGTGTCGACTTTTTTCTTAGAAAATTGGGAAAAAAATTATCATATTATTTTTGTTTCTGTAATATTGCAATATTTTCTCGTAAAATTATTACATTTTGATGTAAAATCGTTACTCTTTAATGCAAAATGGTGACATTTGTCATATAAAATTCTGACTTTTATCACAATGCTGCCAATTCTTTTGTTGTTCTTGTAAAATAGTGAGTAAAATGAGACCTTTGTCATAATATTGCCAAGTAAAATTTCGATTATTATCATAATATTGCCAAAATTTTAAAGTTTTCCTATAAAATTGTGACTTTTGTCCAGTAAAATTACGAGTCTTTTCATAAAATTGCCCAAATTTTAAGCTGTTCTTGTAAAATTGCTAGGAGGATAGGGTTAGGGTTAGGGTTGGGGTTGGGGTTAGGGTTAGGGTTAGGGTTCGGGTTAGGGTTCGGGTTAGGGTTAGGGTTAGGTTTGGGGTTTGGGTTGGGGTTGGGGTTGGGGTTGGGTTTGGGGTTAGGGTTAGGATTGGGGTTGGGGTTGGGGTTGGGGTTAGGGTTAGGGTTAGGGTTAGGGTTGGGGTTGGGGTTGGGGTTAGGTTTAGGGTTCGGGTTAGGGTTAGGGTTAGGGTTAGGTTAGGGTTAGGGTTAGGGTTAGGGTTGGGGTTGGGGTTGGGGTTAGGGTTAGGGTTGGGGTTGGGGTTGGGGTTAGGGTTAGGGTTAGGGTTAGGGCTAGGGTTGGGATTGGGGTTGGGGTTGGGGTTGGGTTTGGGGTTAGGGTTAGGGTTGAGATTGGGGTTGGGGTTGGGTTTGGGGTTGGGGTTGGGGTTAGGAGACATTGTAAAGTAAGTGAGTAAGAAGTGGCTAACAATAGAGATAATGGGGACGCACTTTTGTGCCCAAAAACCGCCGACAATACTCCATTTTCATGTCGCGACCTGAATATTAACTTATAAGTATTAGCAGTATTGTTATATTAAGCGCTAACGCCGACAAACTTATTTTTAGCAGAGCGCTAACTATAGCTTATGATGCTATATTGACATTTGAGTTGGTGAAAGTTAATTCTAGATGATAAATCATGCCTCTCACCTGGATAGTAGAAGGTTGTGGACGTAAACCCACAAGTTGTTGAACTTTGACGTCCAACTTAGACCCGGCGTCGGCATCCCAGTGAGAGCAGACATTGTAAAGTAAGTGAGTAAGAAGTAGCTAAGAATGCAAATAATGGGGGCGCACTTTTGCGCCCAAAAACCGCAACAATACTCCTTTTTCATGTCGCGACCTGAATATTAACTTATAAGTATTAGCAATATTGTTATTTTAAGCGCTAACGCCGACAAACTTGTTTTAGCAGAGCGCTAACTATAGCTTATGATGCTATATTGACATTTGAGTTGGTGAAAGTTAATTCTAGATGATAAATCATGCTTCTCACCTGGATAGTTGAAGGTTGTGGACGTAAAGTTGTTGAACTTTGACGTCCAACTTAGACCCGGAGTCGGCATCCCAGTGAGAGCAGACATTGTAAAGTAAGTGAGTAAGAAGTGGCTAACAATAGAGATAATGGGGGCGCACTTTTGTGCCCAAAAACCGCCGACAATACTCCATTTTCATGTCGCGACCTGAATATTAACTAAAAAGTATTAGCAATATTGTAATTTTAAGCGCTAACGCCAACAAACTTGTTTTAGCAGAGCGCTAACTATAGCTTATGATGCTATATTGACATTTGAGTTGGTGAAAGTTAATTCTAGATGATAAATCATGGATAGTAGAAGGTAGTGGACGTAAACCCACAAGTTGTTGAACTTTGACGTCCAACTTAGACCCGGAGTCGGCATCCCAGTGAGAGCAGACATTGTAAAGTAAGTGAGTAAGAAGTGGCTAACAATAGAGATAATGGGGGCGCACTTTTGTGGCCAAAAAACGCAGACAATACTCCATTTTCATGTCGCGACCTGAATATTAACTATTAAGTATTAGCAATATTGTTATTTTAAGCGCTAACGCCGACAAACCTGTTTTAGCAGAGCGCTGACTATAGCTTATGATGCTATATTGACATTTGAGTTGGTGAAAGTTAATTCTAGATGATAAATCATGCCTCTCACCTGGATAGTAGAAGGTTGTGGACGTAAAGTTGTTGAACTTTGACGTCCAACTTAGACCCGGCGTCGGCATCCCAGTGAGAGCAGACATTGTACAGTAAGTGAGTAAGAAGTGGCTAACAATAGAGATAATGGGGGCGCACTTTTGTGCCCAAAAACCGCCGACAATACTCCATTTTCATGTCGCGACCTGAATATTAACTAATAAGTATTAGCAATATTGTTATTTTAAGCGCTAACGCCGACAAACTTGTTTTAGCAGAGCGCTAACTATAGCTTATGATGCTATATTGACATTTGAGTCGGTGAAAGTTAATTCTAGATGATAAATCATGGATAGTAGAAGGTTGTGGACGTAAACCCACAAGTTGTTGAACTTTGACGTCCAACTTAGACCCGGAGTCGGCATCCCAGTGAGAGCAGACATTGTAAAGTAAGTGAGTAAGAAGTGGCTAACAATATAGATAATGGAGGTGCACTTTTGTGCCCAAAAACCGCCGACAATACTCCATTTTTTCATGTCGCGACCTGAATATTAACTAATAAGTTTTAGCAATATTGTCATTTTAAGCGCTAACGCCGACAAACTTTTTTTTAGCAGAGCGCTAACTATAGCTTATGATGCTATATTGACATTTGAGTTGGTGAAAGTTAATTCTAGAAGATAAATCATGCCTCTCACCTGGATAGTAGAAGGTTGTGGAAGTAAAGTTGTTGAACTTTGACGTCCAACTTAGACCCGGAGTCGGCATCCCAGTGAGAGCAGACATTGTAAAGTAAGTGAGTAAGAAGTGGCTAACAATAGAGATAATGGGGGCGCACTTTTGTGCCCAAAAAACGCAGACAATACCCCATTTTCATGTCGCGACCTGAATATTAACTAATAAGTATTAGCAATATTGTTATTTTAAGCGCTAACGCCGACAAACTTTTTTTAGCAGAGCGCTAACTATAGCTTATGATGCTATATTGACATATCGAGCTGCTGCATCGCCTCTGAGTTGGTGAAAGTTAATTCTAGATTGTAAATCATGTCTCTCACCTGGATAGTAGAAAGTCGTGGACATAAACCCACAAGTTGGTCAACTTTGACGTCCAACTTAGACCCGGCGTCGGCATCCCAGTGAGAGCAGACATTGTAAAGTAAGTGAGTAAGAAGTGGCTAACAATAGAGATAATGGGGACGTACTTTTGTGCCCAAAAAACGCCGACAATACTCCATTTTCATGTCGCGACCTGAATATTAACTAATAACTATTAGCGATATTGTTATTTTAAGCGCTAACGTCGACAAATTTGTTTTAGCAGAGCGCTAACTATAGCTTATGATGCTATATTGACATATCGAGCTGCTGCATCGCCTCTGAGTTGGTGAAAGTTAATTCTAGATTGTAAATCATGTCTCTCACCTGGATAGTAGAAGGTTGTGGACGTAAAGTTGTTGAACTTTGACGTCCAACTTAGACCCGGAGTCGGCATCCCAGTGAGAGCAGACATTGTAAAGTAAGTGAGTAAGAAGTGGCTAACAATAGAGATAATGGGGGCGCACTTTTGTGCCCAAAAAACGCCGACAATACTCCATTTTCATGTCGCGACCTGAATATTAACTAATAAGTATTAGCAATATTGTCATTTTAAGCGCTAACGCCGACAAACTTTTTTTTAGCACAGCGCTAACTATAGCTTATGATGCTATATTGACATTTGAGTCGGTGAAAGTTAATTCTAGATGATAAATCATGGATAGTAGAAGGTTGTGGACGTAAACCCACAAGTTGTTGAACTTTGACGTCCAACATAGACCAAGAGTCGGCATCCCAGTGAGAGCAGACATTGTAAAGTAAGTGAGTAAGAAGTGGCTAACAATAGAGATAATGGGGGCGCACTTTTGTGCCCAAAAACCGCCGACAATACTCCATTTTCATGTCGCGACCTGAATATTAACTAATAAGTATTAGCAATATTGTTATTTTAAGCGCTAACGCCGACAAGCTTGTTTTAGCAGAGCGCTAACTATAGCTTATGATGCTATATTGACATTTGAGTTGGTGAAAGTTAATTCTAGATGATAAATCATGGATAGTAGAAGGTTGTGGACGTAAACCCACAAGTTGTTGAACTTTGACGTCCAACTTAGACCCGGAGTCGGCTTCCCAGTGAGAGCAGACATTGTAAAGTAAGTGAGTAAGAAGTGGCTAACAATAGAGATAATGGGGGCGCACTTTTGTGCCCAAAAACCGCGGACAATACCCCATTTTCATGTTGCGACCTGAAAATTAACTTATAAGTATAAGCAGTATTGTTATTTTAAGCGCTAACGCCGACATTTTTTTTTTAGCAGGGCGCTAACTATAGCTTATGATGCTATATTGACATTTGAGTTGGTGAAAGTAAATTCTAGATGATAAATCATGGATAGTAGAAGGTTGTGGACGTAAACCCACAAGTTGTTGAACTTTGACGTCCAACTTAGACCCGGAGTCGGCATCCCAGTGAGAGCAGACATTGTAAAGTAAGTGAGTAAGAAGTGGCTAACAATAGAGATAATGGGGGCGCACTTTTGTGCCCAAAAAACGCCGACAATACTCCATTTTCATGTCGCGACCTGAATATTAACTTATAAGTATTAGCAATGTTGTTATTTTAAGCGCTAACGCCGACAAACTTGTTTTAGCAGAGTGCTAACGATAGCTTATGATGCTATATTGACATTTGAGTTGGTGAAAGTTAATTCTAGATGATAAATCATGGATAGTAGAAGGTTGTGGACGTAAACCCACAAGTTGTTGAACTTTGACGTCCAACTTAGACCCGGAGTCGGCATCCCAGTGAAAGCAGACATTGTAAAGTAAGTGAGTAAGAAGTGGCTAACAATAGAGATAATGGAGGCACACTTTTGTGCCCAAAAACCACCGACAATACTCCATTTTCATGTCGCGACCTGAATATTAACTATTAAGTATTAGCAATATTGTTATTTTAAGCGCTAACGCCGACAAACTTGTTTTAGCAGAGCGCTAACTATAGCTTATGATGCTATATTGACATTTGAGTTGGTGAAAGTTAATTCTAGATGATAAATCATGGATAGTAGAAGGTTGTGGACGTAAACCCACAAGTTGTTGAACTTTGACGTCCAACTTAGACCCGGAGTCGGCATCCCAGTGAGAGCAGACATTGTAAAGTAAGTGAGTAAGAAGTGGCTAACAATAGGGATAATGGGGGCGCACTTTTGTGCCCAAAAAACGCCGACAATACTCCATTTTCATGTCGCGACCTGAATATTAACTAATAAGTATTAGCAATATTGTTATTTTAAGCGCTAACGCCGACAAACTTGTTTTAGCAGAGCGCTAACGATAGCTTATGATGCTATATTGACATTTGAGTTGGTGAAAATTAATTCTAGATGATAAATCATGCCTCTCACCTGGATAGTAGAAGGTTGTGGACGTAAAGTTGTTGAACTTTGACGTCCAACTTAGACCCGGAGTCGGCATCCCAGTGAGAGCAGACATTGTAAAGTAAGTGAGTAAGAAGTGGCTAACAATAGAGATAATGGGGGCGCACTTTTGTGCCCAAAAACCGCCGACAATACTCCATTTTCATTTCGCGACCTGAATATTAACTTATAAGTATTAGCAATATTGTTATTTTAAGCGCTATCGCCGACAAACTTGTTTTAGCAGAGCGCTAACTATAGCTTATGATGCTATATTGACATTTGAGTTGGTGAAAGTTAATTCTAGATGATAAATCATGGATAGTAGAAGGTTGTGGACGTAAACCCACAAGTTGGTCAACTTTGACATCCAACTTAGACCCGCCGTCGGCATCCCAGTGAGAGCAGACATTGTAAAGTAAGTGAGTAAGAAGTGGCTAACAATAGAGATAATGGGGGCGCACTTTTGTGCCCAAAGAACGCCGACAATACTCCATTTTCATGTCGCGACCTGAATATTAACCAATAACTATTAGCAATATTGTTATTTTAAGCGCTAACGCCAACAAACTTGTTTTAGCAGAGCGCTAACTATAGCTTTTGATGCTATATTGACATTTGAGTTGGTGAAAGTTAATTCTAGATGATAAATCATGGATAGTAGAAGGTTGTGGACGTAAACCCACAAGTTGTTGAACTTTGACGTCCAACTTAGACCCGGAGTCGGCATCCCAGTGAAAGCAGACATTGTAAAGTAAGTGAGTAAGAAGTGGCTATCAATAAAGATAATGGGGGCGCACTTTTGTGCCCAAAAACCGCCGACAATACTCCATTTTCATGTCGCGACCTGAATATTAACTAATAACTATTAGCAATATTGTAATTTTAAGCGCTAACGCCGACAAACTTTTTTTTAGCAGAGCGCTAACTATAGCTTATGATGCTATATTGACATTTGAGTTGGTGAAAGTTAATTCTAGATGATAAATCATGGATAGTAGAAGGTTGTGGACATAAACCCACAAGTTGTTGAACTTTGACGTCCAACTTAGACCCGGCGTCGGCATCCCAGTGAGAGCAGACATTGTAAAGTAAGTGAGTAAGAAGTGGCTAACAATAGAGATAATAGGGGCGCACTTTTGTGCCCAAAAAACGCCGACAATACTCCATTTTCATGTCGCGACCTGAATATTAACTAATAAGTATTAGCAATATTGTTATTTTAAGCGCTAACGCCGACAAACTTGTTTTAGCAGAGCGCTAACTATAGCTTATGATGCTATATTGACATTTGAGTTGGTGAAAGTTAATTCTAGATGATAAATCATGGATAGTAGAAGGTTGTGGACGTAAACCCACAAGTTGTTGAACTTTGACGTCCAACTTAGACCCGGAGTCGGCATCCCAGTGAGAGCAGACATTGTACAGTAAGTGAGTAAGAAGTGGCTAACAATAGAGATAATGGGGGCGCACTTTTGTGCCCAAAAAACGCCGACAATACTCCATTTTCATGTCGCGACCTGAATATTAACTTATAAGTATTAGCAGTATTGTTATATTAAGCGCTAACGCCGACAAACTTATTTTTAGCAGAGCGCTAACTATAGCTTATGATGCTATATTGACATTTGAGTTGGTGAAAGTTAATTCTAGATGATAAATCATGCCTCTCACCTGGATAGTAGAAGGTTGTGGACGTAAACCCACAAGTTGTTGAACTTTGACGTCCAACTTAGACCCGGCGTCGGCATCCCAGTGAGAGCAGACATTGTAAAGTAAGTGAGTAAGAAGTAGCTAAGAATGCAAATAATGGGGGCGCACTTTTGCGCCCAAAAACCGCAACAATACTCCTTTTTCATGTCGCGACCTGAATATTAACTTATAAGTATTAGCAATATTGTTATTTTAAGCGCTAACGCCGACAAACTTGTTTTAGCAGAGCGCTAACTATAGCTTATGATGCTATATTGACATTTGAGTTGGTGAAAGTTAATTCTAGATGATAAATCATGCTTCTCACCTGGATAGTTGAAGGTTCTGGACGTAAAGTTGTTGAACTTTGACGTCCAACTTAGACCCGGAGTCGGCATCCCAGTGAGAGCAGACATTGTAAAGTAAGTGAGTAAGAAGTGGCTAACAATAGAGATAATGGGGGCGCACCTTTGTGCCCAAAAAACGCCGACAATTCTCCATTTTCATGTCGCGACCTGAATATTAACTTATAAGAATTAGCAGTATTGTTATATTAAGCGCTAACGCCGACAAACTTATTTTTAGCAGAGCGCTAACTATAGCTTATGATGCTATATTGACATTTGAGTTGGTGAAAGTTAATTCTAGATGATAAATCATGCCTCTCACCTGGATAGTAGAAGGTTGTGGACGTAAAGTTGTTGAACTTTGACGTCCAACATAGACCCGGAGTCGGCATCCCAGTGAGAGCAGACATTGTAAAGTAAGTGAGTAAGAAGTAGCTAACAATGCAAATAATGGAGGCGCACTTTTGTGCCCAAAAACCGCCGACAATACTCCATTTTCATGTCGCAACCTGAATATTAACTATTAAGTATTAGCAATATTGTTATTTTAAGCGCTAGCGCCGACAAACTTGTTTTAGCAGAGCGCTAACGATAGCTTATGATGCTATATTGACATTTGAGTTGGTGAAAGTTAATTCTAGATGATAAATCATGCCTCTCACCTGGATAGTAGAAGGTTGTGGACGTAAAGTTGTTGAACTTTGACGTCCAACTTAGACCCGGAGTCGGCATCCCAGTGAGAGCAGACATTGTAAAGTAAGTGAGTAAGAAGTGGCTAACAATAGAGATAATGGGGGCGCACTTTTGTGGCCAAAAAACGCCGACAATACTCCATTTTCATGTCGCGACCTGAAAATTTACTTATAAGTATTAGCAATATTGTTATTTTAAGCGCTAACGCCGACAAACTTGTTTTAGCAGAGCGCTAACTATAGCTTATGATGCTATATTGACATTTGAGTTGGTGAAAGTTAATTCTAGATGATAAATCATGGATAGTAGAAGGTTGTGGACATAAACCCACAAGTTGGTCAACTTTGACATCCAACTTAGACCCGGCGTCGGCATCCCAGTGAGAGCAGACATTGTAAAGTAAGTGAGTAAGAAGTGGCTAACAATAGAGATAATGGGGGCGCACTTTTGTGCCCAAAAACCGCCGACAATACTCCATTTTCATGTCGCGACCTGAATATTAACTAATAAGTATTAGCAATATTGTTATTTTAAGCGCTAACGCCGACAAACTTTTTTTTAGCAGAGCGCTAACTATAGCTTATGATGCTATATTGACATTTGAGTTGGTGAAAGTTAATTCTAGATGATAAATCATGGATAGTAGAAGGTTGTGGACGTAAACCCACAAGTTGTTGAACTTTGACGTCCAACTTAGACCCGGCGTCGGCATCCCAGTGAGAGCAGACATTGTAAAGTAAGTGAGTAAGAAGTGGCTAACAATAGAGATAATGGGGGCGCACTTTTGTGCCCAAAAAACGCCGACAATACTCCATTTTCATGTCGCGACCTGAATATTAACTTAAAAGTATTAGCAATATTGTTATTTTAAGCGCTAACGCCAACAAACTTGTTTTAGCAGAGCGCTAACGATAGCTTATGATGCTATATTGACATTTGAGTTGGTGAAAGTTAATTCTAGATGATAAATCATGGATAGTAGAAGGTTGTGGACGTAAACCCACAAGTTGTTGAACTTTGACGTCCAACTTAGACCCGGAGTCGGCATACCAGTGAGAGCAGACATTGTACAGTAAGTGAGTAAGAAGTGGCAAACAACAGAGATAATGGGGGCGCACTTTTGTGCCCAAAAACCGCCGACAATACTCCATTTTCATGTCGCGACCTGAATATTAACGAATAATATTAGCAGTATTGTTATTTTAAGCGCTAACGCCGACAAACTTGCTTTAGCAGAGCGCTAACTATAGCTTATGATGCTATATTGACAATTGAGTTGGTGAAAGTTAATTCTAGATGATAAATCATGCCTCTCACCTGGATAGTAGAAGGTTGTGGACGTAAAGTTGTTGAACTTTGACGTCCAACTTAGACCCGGAGTCGGCTTCCCAGTGAGAGCAGACATTGTAAAGTAAGTGAGTAAGAAGTGGCTAACAATAGAGATAATGGGGGCGCACCTTTGTGCCCAAAAACCGCCGACAATACTCCATTTTCATGTCGCGACCTGAATATTAACTTATAAGTATTAGCAATATTGTTATTTTAAGCGCTAACGCCGACAAACTTGTTTTAGCAGAGCGCTAACTATAGCTTATGATGCTATATTGACATTTGAGTTGGTGAAAGTTAATTCTAGATGATAAATCATGGATAGTAGAAGGTTGTGGACGTAAACCCACAAGTTGTTGAACTTTGACGTCCAACTTATACCCCGGAGTCGGCATCCCAGTGAGAGCAGACATTGTACAGTAAGTGAGTAAGAAGTGGCTAACAACAGGATAATGGGGGCTCACTTTTGTGCCCAAAAACCGCCGACAATACTCCATTTTCATGTCGCGACCTGAATATTAACTAATAAGTATTAGCGATATTGTTATTTTAAGCGCTAACGCCGACAAACTTGTTTTAGCAGAGCGCTAACGATAGCTTATGATGCTATATTGACATTTGAGTCGGTGAAAGTTGATTCTAGATGATAAATCATGGATAGTAGAAGGTTGGGGACGTAAACCCACAAGGTGTTGAACTTTGACGTCCAACTTAGACCCGGCGTCGGCATCCCAGTGAGAGCAGACATTGTAAAGTAAGTGAGTAAGAAGTGGCTAACAATAGAGATAATGGGGGCGCACTTTTGTGCCCAAAAAACGCAGACAATACTCCATTTTCATGTTGCGACCTGAATATTAACTAATAAGTATTAGCAATATTGTTATTTTAAGCGCTAACGCCGACAAACTTTTTTTAGCAGAGCGCTAACTATAGCTTATGATGCTATATTGACATTTGAGTTGGTGAAAGTTAATTCTAGATGATAAATCATGGATAGTAGAAGGTTGTGGACGTAAACCCACAAGTTGTTGAACTTTGACGTCCAACTTAGACCCGGAGTCGGCATCCCAGTGAGAGCAGACATTGTAAAGTAAGTGAGTAAGAAGTGGCTAACAATAGAGATAATGGGGGTGCACTTTTGTGCTCAAAAAACGCCGACAATACTCCATTTTCATGTCGCGACCTGAATATTAACTAATAAGTATTAGCAATATTGTTATTTTAAGCGCTAACGCCGACAAACTTGTTTTAGCAGAGCGCTAACTATAGCTTATGATGCTATATTGACATTTGAGTTGGTGAAAGTTAATTCTAGATGATAAATCATGGATAGTAGAATGTTGTGGACGTAAACCCACAAGTTGTTGAACTTTGACGTCCAACTTAGACCCGGAGTCGGCATACCAGTGAGAGCAGACATTGTACAGTAAGTGAGTAAGAAGTGGCTAACAACAGAGATAATGGGGGCGCACTTTTGTGCCCAAAAACCGCCGACAATACTCCATTTTCATGTCGCGACCTGAATATTAACTATTAAATATTAGCAATATTGTTATTTTAAGCGCTAACGCCGACAAACTTGTTTTAGCAGAGCGCTAACTATAGCTTATGATGCTATATTGACATTTGAGTTGGTGAAAGTTAATTCTAGATGATAAATCATGGATAGTAGAATGTTGTGGACGTAAACCCACAAGTTGTTGAACTTTGACGTCCAACTTAGACCCGGAGTCGGCATACCAGTGAGAGCAGACATTGTACAGTAAGTGAGTAAGAAGTGGCTAACAACAGAGATAATGGGGGCGCACTTTTGTGCCCAAAAACCGCCGACAATACTCCATTTTCATGTCGCGACCTGAATATTAACTATTAAATATTAGCAATATTGTTATTTTAAGCGCTAACGCCGACAAACTTGTTTTAGCGGAGCGCTAACTATAGCTTATGATGCTATATTGACATTTGAGTTGGTGAAAGTTAATT
Organism: Nerophis lumbriciformis; assembly: GCF_033978685.3. Taxonomy (NCBI): domain Eukaryota; kingdom Metazoa; phylum Chordata; class Actinopteri; order Syngnathiformes; family Syngnathidae; genus Nerophis; species Nerophis lumbriciformis. The sequence goes on from NC_084562.2 coordinate 26,297,960, forward strand.
CTAGATTGTAAATCATGTCTCTCACCTGGATAGTAGAAAGCCGTGGACATAAACCCACAAGTTGGTCATTTTTGACGTCCAACTTAGACCCGGCGTCGGCATCCCAGTGAGAGCAGACATTGTAAAGTAAGTGAGTAAGAAGTAGCTAACAATGCAAATAATGGGGGTTGCACTTTTGCGCCCAAAAACCGCAACAATACTCCTTTTACATGTCGCGACCTGAATATTAACTAATAACTATTAGCAGTATTGTTATTTTAAGCGCTAACGCCGACAAACTTGTTTTAGCAGAGTGCTAACGATAGCTTTTGATGCTATATTGACATATCGAGCTGCTGCATCGCCTCTGAGTTGGTGAAAGTTAATTCTAGATTGTAAATCATGTCTCTCACCTGGATAGTAGAAAGCCGTGGACATAAACCCACAAGTTGGTCAACTTTGACGTCCAACTTAGACCCGGCGTCGGCATCCCAGTGAGAGCAGACATTGTAAAGTAAGTGAGTAAGAAGTAGCTAACAATGCAAATAACGGGGGCGCACTTTTGCGCCCAAAAACCGCAACAATACTCCTTTTACATGTCGCGACCTATATATGAACTAATTAGCGATATTATTATTTTAAGCGCTAACGCCAACAAATTTGTTTTAGCATAGCGCTAACTATAGCTTATGATGTTATATTGACATATCTAGCTGCTGCATCGCCTCTGAGTTGGTGAAAGTTAATTCTAGATTAAAGATCATGCTGCTCACCTGAATAGATCCGGAGTCGACATGCCAGTGAGAGCAGACATGGTAAAGTAAGTGATTATTTTGTTAGGTTCCTAGTCTTGTACATCTTGTTTTTATCACTTAGCAATACTGCTACATGACGCTTAGTGTTTGACTAAAGCTGCGTCCGTTTAATACAAAGCTTCTAAACCTCATCCTCCTTATCTTCAGGCTCAAAAATCAGTTTGAAAACTGAAAAAAAACCTCAAAAAAACAATAAGCACATATGAGCACATTATTACGACACTTATATTGTGTGTATATGTATATATATGTATATATTCTGACATTTTTGATGTCAAATAATTGAGGTGTCCTAAGTGAATGGCAGTTTTCCAACACAAAGAATGTATCAGATTTTAATCTTCCAAGCCAAACGAAGCAGAGGCACCACAGCTGCTGATGAGATTTTCGGCCTTTAACCTTTCAGCCCTCTCGCAAGACCAGTAATGACCCGGCGGTTAATTGGCATCACACATGTTGCACACCCTGCATACCAATCAGGCATCGCTGGCTCAAAACTTTATTGTGCTCACATCCACTGACTTCATACCTGACTAATTAGTGGGCTACTTCCTATTAAATAAAAAACACCAGTGAATGTTACTTATTAATAGTAGTAGTAGTAGTAGTAGTATTACTTGTTATATTACATATACTTTACATTTGTGTTAGGTCAGGAAAAATATAAATATATGTGTATATATATACGTATATACATACATATATACGTATACATATATACCTTTATACATATATATATATAAATATATATCTGTAGATGAACTTTTTAATTAAAAAATATAAAAATTAATAAAAAACAAGAGAAAATTAAAGCTGCAAGCAGCGTTGGTCGGGCCCGCGTATTTGGCAGGTGCTAGTCCTAAGTGTCCCAATACTTTTGTCTACTTTTAGTCTGAAGTGTCCCAAGACTTTTGTCTAGTGTACCTACCTTGTCTGCATTGTGTGGGCACGTTGGTGCTTCCTGCTTTTGAGCAGCCATCTTAGAAAAACAGCACCGCAGGAGCATGAGTGCAGCGGGTCTTTGAAGGGTCATAAAATCAAAACCGGAGCACTTAATTAAAAAAGGCTTCTGTTGTTGTATTCACAAGGGTTCAATGTCTCTCCTGTGTTATTTTGAAGGCGAAACGACAAACGTGCTCAGAGGAGTTCGTTTTTGAAGGAAGGTGACAGGTTTTGACCAAAAATGTGTTTTGAAGGGGGAATAGCAAACTTCCTGTTGATTTTTGCTGGGGGTAGTCAATTTATGAAATGTAGGTCTAAGTGAGACCTACGGAGAGGTTTTTGTTTCATGTCTCTCCGACCTTCCCAGTGTGAGTTACAGGCAGTTTTGTCATTTTTGTCTTCCGAGGAGCAGTTTTTTATCAGTTTTATTCAAAAATTGCTGTAGAGCGCAATTTTTGAAATTGGGGTTAGGTTTTTTTATTACAGCACAGTTTTTGCTAGTCCTGATGTGTGTGTTCAGTTCGGTGAGTTTTGAAGCATGTTAAGGGGGTCAAATTACAGCGCAAAGAGGCAAAAGTGACTGTTTTTAGTACTTTTTTGTCTTGAAGGGGGAATTGCCAACTTCCTGGTGATTTTAGCCCGAAGACATACAATTATGAGAACTAGGTCTAAGTCAGACCTACATAGAGGTTTTTGTTTCATGTCTCTCCGACCTTCCTAGTGGGAGTTACAGGCAGTCTGTTTTTTTTTTTTCCTAGGGGGCGCTAGAGAGCAATTTTGATTTTTGGGGTTCGGTTTTTTTATCAAAAGACAATTTTCGCAGGTCCTGATAAGTGTGTCAAATATGGTGAGTTTTGAAGCATGTTAAGTGGGTCAAATTAGTGTTCGAAGAGGCGGCGGAATAATAATAATAATAATAATAATAATAAAACCTTAGAATAACAATAGGTCCTTATGTCCCATTGCATAAGGACTCCCTGTGGGAGTCCTTTTGCAATGGGCCGTGCGGGCCCTAATTAAAGCTGCAAGCAGCGTTGTTCGGGCCCGCGTATTTGGCAGGTGCTAGTCCTAAGTGTCCCAATACTTTTGTGTACTTTTAGTCTGAAGTGTCCCAAGACTTTTGTCTAGTGTACCTACCTTGTCTGCATTGTGTGGGCACGTTGGTGCTTCCTGCTTTTGAGCAGCCATATTAAAAAAACAGCAGTGCAGCAGCATCAGCGCAGCGGGTCTTTGAAGGGTCATAAAATCAAAACCGGAGCAGGTATTAAAAATCCCATCTATACTTTTAATCACAAGGGTTTTATCTCTCACCTGTGTTAGTTTGAAGGCGAAACGACAAACGCTGTCAGAGGAGATAGATTTTGAAGAAAGGTGACCGCTTTTAACAAAAATGTTGTGTTGAAGGGGGAATAGCAAACATCCTGTTGATTTTTGCTGGGGGTTGTCAATTTATGAAATGTAGGTCTAAGTGAGACCTACATAGAGGTTTTTGTTTCATGTCTCTCCGACCTTCCCAGTGGGAGTTACAGGCAGTTTTGTAGTTTTTTTCTTCCGAGGAGCAGTTTTTTGTCCGTTTTATTAAAAAATTGCTGTAGAGCACAATTTTTAGATTTGGGGTTAGGTTTTTTCATTAGATGACAGTTTTAGCCAGTCCTGATGTGTATGTTAAGTTTGGTGAGTTTTGAAGCATGTTAAGGGGGTCAAATTACAGCTCAAAGAGGCAAAAGTGACTGTTTTTAGTACTTTTTTGTCTTGAAGGGGGAATTGCCAACTTCCTGTAGATTTTAGCCCGACAATGTACAATTATGAAAGCTAGGTCTAAGTCAGACCTACATAGAGGTTTTTGTTTCATGTTTTTCCGACCTTCCTAGTGGGAGTTACAGGCAGTGTACTTTTTTTGTTTTTATAGGGGGCGCTAGAGCGCAATATTAATTTTTTAGGTTCGTTTGTTATAAAAAAGGCAATTTTCGCAGGTCCTGATGTGTGGGTAAAATTTGGTGAGTTTTGAAGCATGTTAAGTGGGTCAAATTAGTGCTCGAAGAGGCGGCGGAAGAATAAATATAAAGAACAAGACCAATTAAAGCTGCAAGCAGCGTTGTTCGGGCCCGCGTATTTGGCAGGTGCTAGTCCTAAGTGTCCCAATACTTTTGTCTACTTTTAGTCTGAAGTGTCCCAAGACTTTTGTCTAGTGTACCTACCTTGTCTGCATTGTGTGGGCACGTTGGTGCTTCCTGCTTTTAAGCAGCCATCTTAGAAAAACAGCACCGCAGGAGCATCAGTGCAGCGGGTCTTTGAAGGGTCATAAAATCAAAACCGGAGCAGGTATTACAAATCCCATCTATACTTTTAATCACAAGGGGTTTATCTCTCACCTGTGTTAGTTTGAAGGCGAAACGACAAACGCGCTCAGAGGAGATAGATTTTGAAGGAAGGTGACCGGTTTTTACAAAAATGTAGTTTTGAAGGGGGAATAGCAAACTTCCTGTTGATTTTTGCTGGGGGTTGTCAATTTATGAAATGTAGGTCTAAGTGAGACCTACATAGAGGTTTTTGTTTCATGTCTCTCCGACCTTCCCAGTGGGAGTTACAGGCAGTTTTGTAGTGTTTGTCTTCCGAGGAGCAGTTTTTTATCAGTTTTATTGAAAAATTGCTGTAGAGTGCAATTTTTGAATTTGGGGTTAGGTTTTTTTATTACAGCACAGTTTTTGCCAGTCCTGATGTGTGTGTTCAGTTCGGTGAGTTTTGAAGCATGTTAAGGGGGTCAAATTACAGCGCAAAGAGGCAAAAGTGACTGTTTTTAGTACTTTTTTGTCTTGAAGGGGGAATTGCCAACTTCCTGGTGATTTTAGCCCGAAGACATACAATTATTTTGAACTAGGTCTAAGTCAGACCTACATAGAGGTTTTGGTTTCATGTCTCTCCGACCTTCCTAGTGGGAGTTACAGGCAGTCTGTTTTTTTTTTTTCCTAGGGGGCGCTAGAGCGCAATTTTGATTTTTGGGGTTCGGTTTTTTTATCAAAAGACAATTTTCGCAGGTCCTGATAAGTGTGTCAAATATGGTGAGTTTTGAAGCATGTTGAGTGGGTCAAATTAGTGTTCGAAGAGGCGGCGGAATAATAATAATAATAATAATAATTAAAGCTGCAAGCAGCATTGGTCGGGCCCGCGTATTTGGCAGGTGCTAGTCCTAACTGTCCCAATACTTTTGTCCAGTGATAGTCATAAGTGTCCCAATACTTTTGTCTACTTTTAGTCTGAAGTGTCCCAAGACTTTTGTCTAGTGTACCTACCTTGTCTGCATTGTGTGGGCACGTTGGTGCTTCCTGCTTTTAAGCAGCCATCTTAAAAAAACAGCAGCGCAGCAGCATCAGCGCAGCGGGTCTTTGAAGGGTCATAAAATCAAAACCGGAGCAGTTAGAAAAAAAGCGCTTGTGTCATTGTAATCACAAGGGTTCAATCTCTCTCCTGTGTTAGTTTGAAGGCGAAACGACAAACGCGCTCAGAGGAAAATTTGTTTGCTATTCCCCCTTCAAATTTGTTTTGAAGGGGGAATAGCAAACTTCCTGTTGATTTTTGCTGGGGGTTGTCAATTTATGAAATGTAGGTCTAAGTGAGACCTACATAGAGGTTTTTGTTTCATGTCTCTCCGACCTTCCCAGTGGGAGTTACAGGCAGTTTTGTCATTTTTTTCTTCCAAGGAGTAGTTTTTTTTGCGTTTTATTAAAAAATTGCAGTAGAGCGCAATTTTGAGATTTGGGGTTAGGTTTTTTTTTTAGATCGCAATGTTTGCCAGTCCTGATGTGTGCGTTCAGTTTGGTGAGTTTTGAAGCATGTTAAGGGGGTCAAATTACAGCTCAAAGAGGCAAAAGTGACTGTTTTTAGTACTTTTTTGTCTTGAAGGGGGAATTGCCAACTTCCTGTTGATTTTAGCTCGAGAATGTACTATTATGAAATCTAGATCTGAGTCAGACCTACATAGAGGTTTTTGTTTCATGTCTCTCCGACCTTCCTAGTGAGAGTTACAGGCAGTCTAGTTTTTTTTTCTTTCTAGGGGGCGCTAGAGCGCAATTTTGAGTTTTGGGGCTCTGTTTTTTTATTAAAAGACAATTTTCGCAGGTCTTGATGTGTGGGTCAAATATGGTGAGTTTTGAAGCATGTTAAGTGGGTCAAATTAGTGCTCAAAGAGGCGGCGGAATAATAATAATAATAATTAAAGCTGCAAGCAGCGTTGGACGGGCCCGCGTATTTGGCAGGTGCTAGTCCTAAGTGTCCCAATACTTTTGTCTACTTTTAGTCTGAAGTGTCCCAAGACTTTTGTCTAGTGTACCTACCTTGTCTGCATTGTGTGGGCACGTTAGTGGTTCCTGCTTTTAAGCAGCCATCTTTAAAAAACAGCACCGCAGGAGCATCAGTGCAGCGGGTCTTTGAAGGGTCATAAAATCAAAACCGGAGCAGGTATTACAAATCCCATCTATACTTTTAATCACAAGGGTTGTATCTCTCACCTGTGTTAATTTGAAGGCGAAACGACAAACGCGCTCAGAGGAGATAGATTTTGAAGGAAGGTGACCGGTTTTTACAAAAAAGTTGTTTAGAAGGGGGAATAGCAAACTTCCTGTTGATTTTTGGTGGGGGTTGTCAATGTATGAAATGTAGGTGTAAGTGAGACCTACATAGAGGTTTTTGTTTCATGTCTCTCCGACCTTCCCAGTGGGAGTTACAGGCAGTTTTGTCTTTTTTTTCTTCCGAGGAGCATTTTTTTGTCATTTTGATTAAAAAATTGCTGTAGAGCACAATTTTTTGATTTGGGGTTAGGTTTTTTCATTAGATCACAGTTTTAGGCAGTCCTGATGTGTGTGTTAAGTTTGGTGAGTTTTGAAGCATGTTAAGGGGGTCAAATTACAGCTAAAAGAGGGAAAAGTGACTGTTTGTAGTACTTTTTTGTCTTGAAGGGGGAATTGCCAACTTCCTGTAGATTTTAGCCCGACAATGTACAATTATGAAAGCTAGGTCTAAGTCAGACCTACATAGAGGTTTTTGTTTCATGTTTTTCCGACCTTCCTAGTGGGAGTTACAGGCAGTGTACTTTTTTTGTTTTTATAGGGGGCGCTAGAGCGCAAATTTAATTTTTGAGGTTCCTTTTTTATAAAAAAGGCAATTTTCGCAGGTCCTGATGTGTGGGTCAAATTTGGTGAGTTTTGAAGCATGTTAAGTGGGTCAAATTAGTGCTCAAAGAGGCGGCGGAAGAATAAATATAAAGAACAAGACCAATTAAAGCTGCAAGCAGCGTTGTTCGGGCCCGCGTCTTTGGCAGGTGCTAGTCCTAAGTGTCCCAATACTTTTGTCTACTTTTAGTCTGAAGTGTCCCAAGACTTTTGTCTAGTGTACCTACCTTGTCTGCATTGTGTGGGCACGCTGGTGCTTCCTGCTTTTGAGCAGCCATCTTAAAAAAACAGCACCGCAGGATCATCAGTGCAGCGGGTCTTTGAAGGGTCATAAAATCAAAACCGGAGCAGGTATTACAAATCCCATCTATACTTTTAATCACAAGGGTTGTATCTGTCACCTGTGTTAGTTTGAAGGCGAAACGACAAACGTGCTCAGAGGAGATAGATTTTGAAGGAAGGTGACCGGTTTTAACAAAAATGTAGTTTTGAAGGGGGAATAGAAAACGTCCTGTTGATTTTTGCTGGGGGTTGTCAATTAATGAAATGTAGGTCTAAGTGAGACCTACATAGAAGTTTTTGTTTCATGTCTGTCCGACCTTCCCAGTGGGAGTTACAGGCAGTTTTGTAGGTTTCTTCTTCCGAGGAGCAGTTTTTTGTCCGTTTTATTAAAAAATTGCTGTAGAGCACAAATTTTTGATTTGGGGTTCGGTTTTTTCATGAGATCACAGTTTTAGCCAGTCCTGATGTGTGTGTTAAGTTTGGTGAGTTTTGAAGCATGTTAAGGGGGGCAAATTACAGGTAAAAGAGGCAAAAGTGACTGTTATTAGTACTTTTTTGTCTTGAAGGGGGAATTACCAACTTCCTGTAGATTGTAGCCCAACAATGTACAAATATGAAAGTTAGGTCTGAGTCAGACCTACATAGAGGATTTAGTTTCATGTTTTTCCGACCTTCCTAGTGGGAGTTACAGGCAGTGTACTATTTTTGTTTTTGTAGGGGGCGCTAGAGCGCAATATTAATTTTTGAGGTTCGTTTGTTATAAAAAAGGCAATTGTCGCAGGTCCTGATGTGTGGGTCAAATTTGGTGAGTTTTGAAGCATGTTAAGTGGGTCATTGTGTGGGCATGTTGGTGCATCCTGCTTTTAAGCAGCCATCTTGAAAAAGCAGCACCGCAGGAGCATCAGTGCAGCGGGTCTTTGAAGGGTCATAAAATCAAAACCGGAGCAGGTATTACGAATCCCATCTATACTTTTAATCACAAGGGTTGTATCTCTCACCTGTGTTAGTTTGAAGGCGAAACGACAAACGCTGTCAGAGGAGATAGATTTTGAAGGAAGGTGACCGGTTTTTCCAAAAAAATTGTTTTGAAGGGGGAATAGCAAACTTCCTGTTTATTTTTGCTGGGGGTTGTCAATTTATGAAATGTAGGTCTAAGTGAGACCTACGTAGAGGTATTTGTTTCATGTCTCTCCGACCTTCCCAGTGGGAGTTACAGGCAGTTTTGTAGTTATTTCCTTCCGAGGAGCAGTTTTTTGTCAGTTTTATTAAAAAAATTCTGTAGAGCGCAAATTTTGAATTTGGGGTTAGGTTTTTTTATTAGATCACAGTTTTTGCCAGTCCTGATGTGTGCGTTCAGTTTGGTGAGTTTTGAAGCATGTTAAGGGGGTGAAATTACAGCTGAAAGAGGCGAAAGTGACTGATTTTACTAAAATTGAGTGTTGAAGGGGGAATAGCAAACTTCCTGTAGATTTTTGCCCGAGAAAATAAATTACAAAAATTTAAGTCTAAGTGAGACCTACATAGAGGTTTTTGTTTCATGTCTCTACGACATTCGTACGGGGAGTTAGAACAAGTTTACTTGGTAGGGGGCGCTAGAGCGCAATTTAGAGTTTTGGGATTTGGTATTTCTACCAAAGAGTTTTGTTCGTGTTTTTTTATGTGTGCGTCAAATTTGGTGAGTTTTGAAGCATGTTAAGGGGGTGAAAGTAGTGCGCAAAGCTGCGGAATAAGAAAGAATAATAATAATAATAATAAAACCTTAGAAGAACAATAGGTCCTTATGTCCCATGCATAAGGACTCCCTGTGGGAGTCCTTTTGCAATGGGCCGTGCGGGCCCTAATAATAATTAAAGCTGCAAGCAGCGTTGGTCGGGCCCGCGTCTTTGGCAGGTGCTAGTCCTAAGTGTCCCAATACTTTTGTCTACTTTTAGTCTGAAGTGTCCCAAGACTTTAGTCTAGTGTACCTACCTTGTCTGCATTGTGTGGGCACGTTAGTGCTTCCTGCTTTTAAGCAGCCATCTTGAAAAAACAGCACCGCAGGAGCATCAGTGCAGCGGGTCTTTGAAGGGTCATAAAATCAAAACCGGAGCAGGTATTACGAATCCCATCTATACTTTTAATCACAAGGGTTTAATCTCTCACCTGTGTTAGTTTGAAGGCGAAACGACAAACGCACTCAGAGGAGATAGATTTTGAAGGAAGGTGACCGGTTTTAACATAAATGTTGTATTGAAGGGGGAATAGAAAATTTCCAGTTGATTTTTGCTGGGGGTTGTCAATTTATGAAATGTAGGTCTAAGTGAGACCTACATAGAGATGTTTGTTTCATGTCTCTCCGACCTTCCCAGTGGGAGTTACAGGCAGTTTTGTAGTTTTTTCCTTCCGAGGAGCAGTTTTTTGTGCGTTTTATGAAAAAATTGCTGTAGAGCACAATTTTTGGATTTGGGGTTAGGTTTTTTCATTAGATCACAGTTTTAGCCAGTCCTGATGTGTGTGTTAAGTTTGGTGAGTTTTGAAGCATGTCAAGGGGGTCAAATTATAGCTAAAAGAGGCAAAAGTGACTGTTTTTGGTACTTTTTTGTCTTGAAGGGGGAATTGCCAACTTCCTGTTGATTTTAGCCCGAAGACATACAATTATGAGAACTAGGTCTAAGTCAGACCTACATAGAGGTTTTTGTTTCATGTCTCTCCGACCTTCCTAGTGGGAGTTACAGGCAGTCTGTTTTTTTTTTTTCCTAGGGGGCGCTAGAGCGCAATTTTGATTTTTGGGGTTCGGTTTTTTTAAAAAAAGGTAATTTTCGCAGGTCCTGATGTGTGGGTCAAATTTGGTGAGTTTTGAAGCATGTTAAGTGGGTCAAATTAGAGTTTGTTGTGGCGGCGGAAGAATAAAGAATAATAATAATTAAAGCTGCAAGCAGCGTTGGACGGGCCCGCGTATTTGGCAGGTGCTAGTCCTAAGTGTCCCAATACTTTTGTCTACTTTTAGTCTGAAGTGTCCCAAGACTTTTGTCTAGTGTACCTACCTTGTCTGCATTGTGTGGGCACGTAGTTGCTTCCTGCTTTTAAGCAGCCATCTTAAAAAAACAGCACCGCAGGAGCATCAGTGCAGCGGGTCTTTGAAGGGTCATAAAATCAAAACCGGAGCAGGTATCACAAAACGGTTCTGTTAATTTATGCACAAGGGTTTAATCTCTCTCCTGTGTTAGTTTGAAGCCGAAAGGACAAACGCGCTCAGAGGAGATAGTTTTTGAAGGAAGGTGACCGGTTTTAACAAAAAAATTATTTTGAAGGGGGAATAGCAAACATCCTGTTGATTTTTGCGCGGGGTTGTCAATTAATGAAATGTAGGTCTAAGTGAGACCTACATAGAGGTATTTGTTTCATGTCTCTCCGACCTTCCCAGTGGGAGTTACAGGCAGTTTTGTAGTTAATTTCTTCCGAGGAGCAGTTTTTAGTCCGTTTTATTAAAAAATTGCTGTAGAGCACAATTTATAGATTTGGGGTTAGGTTTTTTCATTAGATCACAGTTTTAGCCAGTCCTGATGTGTGTGTAAAGTTTGGTGAGTTTTGAAGCATGTTAAGGGTGTCAAATTATAGCTCAAAAGAGGCAAAAGTGACTGTTTTTAGTACTTATTTGTCTTGAAGGGGGAATTGCCAACTTCCTGTAGATTTTAGCCCGACAATGTACAATTATGAAAGGTAGGTCTAAGTCAGACCTACATAGAGGTTTTTGTTTCATGTTTTTCCGACCTTCCTAGTGGGAGTTACAGGCAGTGTACTTTTTTTGTTTTTATAGGGGGCGCTAGAGCGCAATTTTAATTTTTGAGGTTCGTTTGTTATAAAAAAGGCTATTTTCGCAGGTCCTGATGTGTGGGTCAAATTTGGTGAGTTTTGAAGCATGTTAAGTGGGTCAAATTAGTGCTCAAAGAGGCGGCGGAAGAATAAATATAAAGAACAAGACCAATTAAAGCTGCAAGCAGCGTTGGACGGGCCCGCGTATTTGGCAGGTGCTAGTCCTAAGTGTCCCAATACTTTTGTCTACTTGTAGTCTGAAGTGTCCCAAGACTTTTGTCTAGTGTACCTACCTTGTCTGCATTGTGTGGGCACGTTGGTGCTTCCTGCTTTTAAGCAGCCATCTTGAAAAAACAGCACCGCAGGAGCATCAGTGCAGCGGGTCTTTGAAGGGTCATAAAATCAAAACCGGAGCAGTTATTACGAATCCCATCTATACTTTTAATCACAAGGGTTGTATCTCTCACCTGTGTAAGTTTGAAGGCGAAACGACAAACGCTCTCAGAGGAGATAGATTTTGAAGGAAGGTGACCGGTTTTTCCAAAAAAATTGTTTTGAAGGGGGAATAGCAAACTTCCTGTTGATTTTTGCTGGGGGTTGTAAATTTATGAAATGTAGGTCTAAGTGAGACCTACATAGAGATTTTTGTTTCATGTCTCTCCGACCTTCCCAGTGGGAGTTACAGGCAGTTTTGTAGTTTTTTCCTTCCGAGGAGCAGTTTTTTGTGCGTTTTATGAAAAAATTGCTGTAGAGCACAATTTTTGGATTTGCGGTTAGGTTTTTTCATTAGATCACAGTTTTAGCCAGTCCTGATGTGTGTGTTAAGTTTGGTGAGTTTTGAAGCATGTCAAGGGGGTCAAATTATAGCTCAAAGAGGCAAAAGTGACTTTTTTTAGTACTTTTTTGTCTTGAAGGGGGAATTGCCAACTTCCTGTTGATTTTAGCCCGAGAATGTACCATTATGAAAGTTAGGTCTGAGTCAGACCTACATAGAGAATTTTGTTTCATGTCTTTCCGACCTTCCTAGTGGGAGTTACAGGCAGTCTAGTTTTTTTTTTTCCTAGGGGGCGCTAGAGTGCAATTTTGATTTTTGCAGTTTGGTTTTTTTATCAAAAGACAATTTTCGCAGGTCCTGATGTGTGGGTCAAATATGGTGAGTTTTGAAGCATGTTAAGTGGGTCAAATTAGTGCTCGAAGAGGCGGCCGGTATAATAATAATAATAATAAAACCTTAGAAATTCAATAGGTCCTTATGTCCCATTGCATAAGGACTCCCTGTGGGAGTCCTTTTGCAATGGGCCGTGCGGGCCCTAATTAAAGCTGCAAGCAGCGTTGGTCGGGCCCGCGTATTTGGCAGGTGCTAGTCCTAAGTGTCCCAATACTTTTGTCTACATTTAGTCTGAAGTGTCCCAAGACTTTTGTCTAGTGTACCTACCTTGTCTGCATTGTGTGGGCTCGTTGGTGCTTCCTGCTTTTAAGCAGCCATCTTAAAAAAACAGCACCGCAGCAGCGTGAGTGCAGCGGGTCTTTGAAGGGTCATAAAATCAAAACCGGAGCACTTAATTAAAAAAGGCTTCTGTTGTTGTATTCACAAGGGTTCAATGTCTGTCCTGTGTTATTTTGAAGGCGAAACGACAAACGCGCTCAGAGGAGTACGATTTTGAAGGAAGGTGACCGGTTTTTACAAAAATTTAGTTTTGAAGGGGGAATAGCAAACTTCCTGTTGATTTTTGCTGGGGGTTGTCAATTTATGAAATGTAGGTCTAAGTGAGACCTACATAGAGGTTTTTGTTTCATGTCTCTCCGACCTTCCCAGTGGTAGTTACGGGCAGTTTTGTAGTGTTTTTCTTCCGAGGAGCAGTTTTTTGTCCGTTTTATTAAAAAATTGCTGTAGAGCACAATTTTTAGATTTGGGGTTAGGTTTTTTCATTAGATCACAGTTTTAGCCAGTCCTGATGTGTGTGTTCAGTTTGGTGAGTTTTGAAGCATGTTAAGGGGGTCAAATTACAGCTCAAAGAGGCAAAAGTGACTTTTTTTAGTACTTTTTTGTCTTGAAGGGGGAATTGCCAACTTCCTGTTGATTTTCGCCCGAGAATGTACCATTATGAAAGTTAGGTCTGAGTCAGACCTACATAGAGGATTTTGTTTCATGTTTTTCCGACCTTCCTAGTGGGAGTTACAGGCAGTCTAGTTTTTTTTTTTCCTAGGGGGCGCTAGAGCGCAATTTTGATTTTTGCGGTTAGGTTTTTTTATTAAAAGACAATTTTCGCAGGTCCTGATGAGTGGGTCAAATATGGTGAGTTTTGAAGCATGTTAAGTGGGTCAAATTAGTGTTCGAAGAGGCGGCGGAAGAATAATAAAGAATTAAAGCTGCAAGCAGCGTTGTTCGGGCCCGCGTATTTGGCAGGTGCTAGTCCTAAGTGTCCCAATACTTTTGTCTACTTTTAGTCTGAAGTGTCCCAAGACTTTTGTCTAGTGTACCTACCTTGTCTGCATTGTGTGGGCACGTTGGTGCTTCCTGCTTTTAAGCAGCCATCTTAAAAAACCAGCACCGCAGCAGCGTGAGTGCAGCGGGTCTTTGAAGGGTCATAAAATCAAAACCGGAGCACTTAATTAAAAAAGGCTTCTGTTGTTGTATTCACAAGGGTTCAATGTCTGTCCTGTGTTATTTTGAAGGCGAAACGACAAACGCGCTCAGAGGAGTACGATTTTGAAGGAAGGTGACCGGTTTTTACAAAAAAAGTGTTTTGAAGGGGGAATAGCAAACATCCTGTAGATTTTTGCGGGGGGTTGTCAATTTATGAAATGTAGGTCTAAGTGAGACCTACATAGAGGTTTTTGTTTCATGTCTCTCCGACCTTCCCAGTGGGAGTTACAGGCAGTTTTGTAGTTATTTTCTTCCGAGGAGCAGTTTTTTGTCCGTTTTATTAAAAAATTGCTGTAGAGCACAATTTTTAGATTTGGGGTTAGGTTTTTTCATTAGATCACAGTTTTAGCCAGTCCTGATGTGTGTGTTCAGTTTGGTGAGTTTTGAAGCATGTTAAGGGGGTCAAATTACAGCTCAAAGAGGCAAAAGTGACTTTTTTTAGTACTTTTTTGTCTTGAAGGGGGAATTGCCAACTTCCTGTTGATTTTCGCCCGAGAATGTACCATTATGAAAGTTAGGTCTGAGTCAGACCTACATAGAGGATTTTGTTTCATGTTTTTCCGACCTTCCTAGTGGGAGTTACAGGCAGTCTATTTTTTTTTTTTCCTAGGGGGCGCTAGAGCGCAATTTTGATTTTTGCGGTTAGGTTTTTTTATTAAAAGACAATTTTCGCAGGTCCTGATGAGTGGGTCAAATATGGTGAGTTTTGAAGCATGTTAAGTGGGTCAAATTAGTGTTCGAAGAGGCGGCGGAAGAATAATAAAGAATAATAATAAAGAATAAAACGAACGAATAACAATAGGTCCTTATGTCCCATTGCATAAGGACTCCCTGTGGGAGTCCTTTTGCAATGGGCCATGGCGGGCCCTAATTAAAGCTGCAAGCAGCGTTGTTCGGGCCCGCGTCTTTGGCAGGTGCTAGTCCTAAGTGTCCCAATACTTTTGTCTACTTTTAGTCTGAAGTGTCCCAAGACTTTTGTCTAGTGTACCTACCTTGTCTGCATTGTGTGGGCACGTTGGTGCTTCCTGCTTTTAAGCAGCCATCTTGAAAAAACAGCACCGCAGGAGCATCAGTGCAGCGGGTCTTTGAAGGGTCATAAAATCAAAACCGGAGCAGGTATTACGAATCCCATCTATACTTTTAATCACAAGGGTTTAATCTCTCACCTGTGTTAGTTTGAAGGCGAAACGACAAACGCACTCAGAGGAGATAGATTTTGAAGGAAGGTGACCGGTTTTAACATAAAAGTTGTTTTGAAGGGGGAATAGAAAATTTCCAGTTGATTTTTGCTGGGGGTTGTCAATTTATGAAATGTAGGTCTAAGTGAGAGCTACATAGAGATTTTCGTTTCATGTCTCTCCGACCTTCCCAGTGGGAGTTACAGGCAGTTTTGTAGTTTTTTCCTTCCGAGGAGCAGTTATTTGTGCGTTTTAAGAAAAAATTGCTGTAGAGCACAATTTTTGGATTTGGGGTTAGGTTTTTTCATTAGATCACAGTTTTAGCCAGTCCTGATGTGTGTGTTAAGTTTGGTGAGTTTTGAAGCATGTTAAGGGGGTCAAATTATAGGTCAAAGAGGCAAAAGTGACTGTTTTTGGTACTTTTTTGTCTTGAAGGGGGAATTGCCAACTTCCTGTTGATTTTCGCCCGAGAATGTACCATTATGAAAGTTAGGTCTGAGTCAGACCTACATAGAGGATTTTGTTTCATGATTTTCCGACCTTCCTAGTGGGAGTTACAGGCAGTCTAGTTTTTTTTTTTCCTAGGGGGCGCTAGAGCGCAATTTTGATTTTTGCGGTTAGGTTTTTTTATTAAAAGACAATTTTCGCAGGTCCTGACGGGTGGGTCAAATTTGGTGAGTTTTGAAGCATGTTAAGTGGGTCAAATTAGTGTTCGAAGAGGCGGCGGAAGAATAATAAAGAATAATAATAAAGAATAAAACACTAGAATAACAATAGGTCCTTATGTCCCATTGCATAAGGACTCCCTGTGGGAGTCCTTTTGCAATGGGCCGTGCGGGCCCTAATAAAGAATAATAATAATAAAACCTTAGAAATTCAATAGGTCCTTATGTCCCATTGCATAAGGACTCCCTGTGGGAGTCCTTTTGCAATGGGCCGTGCGGGCCCTAATTAAAGCTGCAAGCAGCGTTGGTCGGGCCCGCGTCTTTGGCAGGTGCTAGTCCTAAGTGTCCCAATACTTTTGTCTACTTGTAGTCTGAAGTGTCCCAAGACTTTTGTCTAGTGTACCTACCTTGTCTGCATTGTGTGGGCACGTTAGTGCTTCCTGCTTTTGAGCAGCCATCTTAGAAAAACAGCACTGCAGGAGCATGAGTGCAGCGGGTCTTTGAAGGGTCATAAAATCAAAACCGGAGCAGGTATTACAAATCCCATCTATACTTTTAATCACAAGGGTTTTATCTCTCACCTGTGTTAATTTGAAGGCGAAACGACAAACGCTGTCAGAGGAGATAGATTTTGAAGGAAGGTGACGGGTTATTCCAAAAATGTTGTGTTGAAGGGGGAATAGCAAACATCCTGTTGATTTTTGCTGGGGGTTGTCAATTTATGAAATGTAGGTCTAAGTGAGACCTACATAGAGGTTTTTGTTTCATGTCTCTCCGACCTTCCCAGTGGGAGTAACAGGCAGTTTTGTAATTTTTATCTTCCGAGGAGCAGTTTTTTATCAGTTTGATTAAAAAATTGCTGTAGAGCACAATTTTTGGATTTGGGGTTAGGTTTTTTCATTAGATCACAGTTTTAGCCAGTCCTGATGTGTGTGTTCAGTTTGGTGAGTTTTGAAGCATGTTAAGGGGGTCAAATTACAGCGCAAAGATGCAAAAGTGACTGTTTTTAGTACTTTTTTGTATTGAAGGGGGGATTGCCAACTTCCTGTTGATTTTAGCCCGAAGACATACAATTATGAGAACTAGGTCTAAGTCAGACCTACATAGAGGTTTTTGTTTCATGTCTCTCCGACCTTCCTAGTGGGAGTTACAGGCAGTCTGTTTTTTTTTTTTCCTAGGGGGCGCTAGAGCGCAATTTTGATTTTTGGGGTTCGGTTTTTTTATCAAAAGACAATTTTCGCAGGTCCTGATGAGTGTGTCAAATTTGGTGAGTTTTGAAGCATGTTGAGTGGGTCAAATTAGTGTTCAAAGCGGCGGCGGAATAATAATAATAATAAAGAATAATAAAACGTTACAAATTCAATAGGTCCTTATGTCCCATTGCATAAGGACTCCCTGTGGGAGTCCTTTTGCAATGGGCCGTGCGGGCCCTAATAATAATTAAAGCTGCAAGCAGCGTTGTTCGGGCCCGCGTATTTGGCAGGTGCTAGTCCTAAGTGTCCCAATACTTTTGTCTACTTTTAGTCTGAAGTGTCCCAAGACTTTTGTCTAGTGTACCTACCTTGTCTGCATTGTGTGGGCACGTTGGTGCTTCCTGCTTTTGAGCAGCCATCTTAGGAAAAACAGCACCGCAGGAGCATCAGTGCAGCGGGTCTTTGAAGGGTCATAAAATCAAAACCGGAGCAGGTATTACAAATCCCATCTATACTTTTAATCACAAGGGTTTTATCTCTCACCTGTGTTAGTTTGAAGGCGAAACGACAAACGCGCTCAGAGGAGATAGATTTTGAAGGAAGGTGACCGGTTTTTACAAAAAATTTTTTTTGAAGGGGGAATAGCAAACTTCCTGTTGATTTTTGCTGGGGGTTGTCAATTTATGAAATGTAGGTCTAAGTGAGACCTACATAGAGGTTTTTGTTTCATGTCTCTCCGACCTTCCCAGTGGGAGTTACAGGCAGTTTTGTCTATTATTTCTTGCGAGGAGCATTTTTTAGTCCGTTTGATTAAAAAATTGCTGTAGAGCACAATTTTTAGATTTGGGTTTAGGTTATTTCATTAGATCACAGTTTTAGCCAGTCCTGATGTGTGTGTTAAGTTTGGTGAGTTTTGAAGCATGTTAAGGGGGTGAAATTACAGCTCAAAGAGGCAAAATTGACTGTTTTTAGTACTTTTTAGTCTTGAAGGGGGAATTGCCAACTTCCTGTAGATTTTAGCCCGACAATGTACAATTATGAAAGCTAGGTCTAAGTCAGACCTACATAGAGGATTTTGTTTCATGTTTTTCCGACCTTCCTAGTGTGAGTTACAGGCAGTGTACTTTTTTTGTTTTTATAGGGGGCGCTAGAGCGCAATTTTAAATTTTGAGGTTCGTTTTTGATAAAAAAGGTAATTTTTGTAGGTCCTGATGTGTGGGTCAAATTTGGTGAGTTTTGAAGCATGTTAAGTGGGTCAAAGTAGTGCTCAAAGAGGGGGCGGAAGAATAAATAAGAAGAACAAGACCAATTAAAGCTGCAAGCAGCGTTGTTCGGGCCCGCGTATTTGGCAGGTGCTAGTCCTAAGTGTCCCAATACTTTTGTCTACTTGTAGTCTGAAGTGTCCCAAGACTTTTGTCTAGTGTACCTACCTTGTCTGCATTGTGTGGGCACGTTGGTGCTTGCTGCTTTTGAGCAGCCATCTTAGAAAAACAGCACCGCAGGAGCATCAGTGCAGCGGGTCTTTGAAGGGTCATAAAATCAAAACCGGAGCAGGTATTACAAATCCCATCTATACTTTTAATCACAAGGGTTTGATCTCTCACCTGTGTTATTTTGAAGGCGAAACGACAAACGCGCTCAGAGGAGATAGATTTTGAAGGAAGGTGACCGGTTTTTACAAAAATGTTGTTTTGAAGGGGGAATAGCAAACTTCCTGTAGATTTTTGCTGGGGGTTGTCAATTAATGAAATGTAGGTCTAAGTGAGACCTACATAGAGGTTTTTGTTTCATGTCTCTCCGACCTTCCCAGTGGGAGTTACAGGCAGTTTTGTCTATTTTTTCTTCCAAGGAGCAGTTTTTTGTCAGTTTGATTAAAAAATTGCTGTAGAGCACAATTTTTAGATTTGGGGTTAGGTTTTTTCATTATATCACAGTTTAAGGCAGTCCTGATGTGTGTGTTCAGTTTGGTGAGTTTTGAAGCATGTTAAGGGGGTCAAATTACAGCTCAAAGAGGCAAAAGTGACTGTTTTTAGTACTTTTTTGTCTTGAAGGGGGAATTGCCAACTTCCTGTTGATTTTAGCCCGAGAATGTACCATTATGAAAGTTAGGTCTGAGTCAGACCTACATAGGGGATTTTGTTTCATGTTTTTCCGACCTTCCTAGTGGGAGTTACAGGCAGTCTAGTTTTTTTTTTTCCTAGGGGGCGCTAGAGTGCAATTTTGAGTTTTGGGGTTTGGTTTTTTTATTAAAAGACAATTTTCGCAGGTCCTGATGGGTGGGTCAAATTTGGTGAGTTTTGAAGCATGTTAAGTGGGTCAAATTAGTGTTCGAAGAGGCGGCGGAATAATAATAATAAAGAATTAAAGCTGCAAGCAGCGTTGGACGGGCCCGCGTATTTGGCAGGTGCTAGTCCTAAGTGTCCCAATACTTTTGTGTACTTGTAGTCTGAAGTGTCCCAAGACTTTTGTCTAGTGTACCTACCTTGTCTGCATTGTGTGGGCACGTTGGTGCTTCCTGCTGTGAAGCAGCCATCTTTAAAAAACAGCACCGCAGGAGCATCAGTGCAGCGGGTCTTTGAAGGGTCATAAAATCAAAACCGGAGCAGGTATTACGAATCCCATCTATACTTTTAATCACAAGGGTTGTATCCGTCACCTGTGTAAGTTTGAAGGCGAAACGACAAACGCTGTCAGAGGAGATAGATTTTGAAGGAAGGTGACCGGTTTTTCAAAAAAAATAGTTTTGAAGGGGGAATAGCAAACTTCCTGTTGATTTTTGCAGGGGGTTGTCAATTTATGAAATGTAGGTCTAAGTGAGACCTACGTAGAGGTTTTTGTTTCATGTCTGTCCGACCTTCCCAGTGGGAGTTACAGGCAGTTTTGTAGTATTTTCCTTCCGAGGAGCAGTTTTTTGTCAGTTTTATTCAAAAAATTCTGTAGAGCGCAAATTTTGAATTTGGGGTTAGGTTTTTTTATTAGATCACAGTTTTTGCCAGTCCTGATGTGTGCGTTCAGTTTGGTGAGTTTTGAAGCATGTTAAGGGGGTCAAATTACAGCTGAAAGAGGCGAAAGTGACTGATTTTACTAAAATTCAGTGTTGAAGGGGGAATAGCAAACTTCCTGTAGATTTTTGCCCGAGAAAATAAATTAAAAAAATTTAAGTCTAAGTGAGACCTACATAGAGGTTTTTGTTTCATGTCTGTACGACATTCGTACGGGGAGTTAGAACAAGTTTACTTGGTAGGGGGCGCTAGAGCGCAATTTTGAGTTTTGGGATTTTTTATTTTTACCAAAGAGTTTTGTTCGTGTTTTTTTATGTGTGCGTCAAATTTGGTGAGTTTTGAAGCATGTTAAGGGTGTGAAAGTAGTGCGCAAAGCTGCGGAATAAGAAAGAATAATAATAATAATAATAATAAAACCTTAGAAGAACAATAGGTCCTTATGTCCCATTGCATAAGGACTCCCTGTGGGAGTCCTTTTGCAATGGGCCGTGCGGGCCCTAATAATAATAAAACCTTACAAATTCAATAGGTCCTTATGTCCCATTGCATAAGGACTCCCTGTGGGAGTCCTTTTGCAATGGGCCACTGCGGGCCCTAATTAAAGCTGCAAGCAGCGTTGGACGGGCCCGCGTATTTGGCAGGTGCTAGTCCTAAGTGTCCCAATACTTTTGTCTACTTGTAGTCTGAAGTGTCCCAAGACTTTTGTCTAGTGTACCTACCTTGTCTGCATTGTGTGGGCACGTTGGTGCTTCCTGCTTTTAAGCAGCCATCTTGAAAAAACAGCACCGCAGGAGCATCAGTGCAGCGGGTCTTTGAAGGGTCATAAAATCAAAACCGGAGCAGTTATTACGAATCCCATCTATACTTTTAATCACAAGGGTTGTATCTCTCACCTGTGTAAGTTTGAAGGCGAAACGACAAACGCTCTCAGAGGAGATAGATTTTGAAGGAAGGTGACCGGTTTTTCCAAAAAAATTGTTTTGAAGGGGGAATAGCAAACTTCCTGTTGATTTTTGCTGGGGGTTGTAAATTTATGAAATGTAGGTCTAAGTGAGACCTACATAGAGATTTTTGTTTCATGTCTCTCCGACCTTCCCAGTGGGAGTTACAGGCAGTTTTGTAGTTTTTTCCTTCCGAGGAGCAGTTTTTTGTGCGTTTTATGAAAAAATTGCTGTAGAGCACAATTTTTGGATTTGCGGTTAGGTTTTTTCATTAGATCACAGTTTTAGCCAGTCCTGATGTGTGTGTTAAGTTTGGTGAGTTTTGAAGCATGTCAAGGGGGTCAAATTATAGCTCAAAGAGGCAAAAGTGACTTTTTTTAGTACTTTTTTGTCTTGAAGGGGGAATTGCCAACTTCCTGTTGATTTTAGCCCGAGAATGTACCATTATGAAAGTTAGGTCTGAGTCAGACCTACATAGAGAATTTTGTTTCATGTCTTTCCGACCTTCCTAGTGGGAGTTACAGGCAGTCTAGTTTTTTTTTTTCCTAGGGGGCGCTAGAGTGCAATTTTGATTTTTGCAGTTTGGTTTTTTTATCAAAAGACAATTTTCGCAGGTCCTGATGTGTGGGTCAAATATGGTGAGTTTTGAAGCATGTTAAGTGGGTCAAATTAGTGCTCGAAGAGGCGGCCGGTATAATAATAATAATAATAAAACCTTAGAAATTCAATAGGTCCTTATGTCCCATTGCATAAGGACTCCCTGTGGGAGTCCTTTTGCAATGGGCCGTGCGGGCCCTAATTAAAGCTGCAAGCAGCGTTGTTCGGGCCCGCGTATTTGGCAGGTGCTAGTCCTAAGTGTCCCAATACTTTTGTCTACTTTTAGTCTGAAGTGTCCCAAGACTTTTGTCTAGTGTACCTACCTTGTCTGCATTGTGTGGGCACGTTAGTGCTTCCTGCTTTTAAGCAGCCATCTTTAAAAAACAGCACCGCAGGAGCATCAGCGCAGCGGGTCTTTGAAGGGTCATAAAATCAAAACCGGAGCAGGTATTACGAATCCCATCTATACTTTTAATCACAAGGGTTTAATCTCTCACCTGTGTTAGTTTGAAGGCGAAACGACAAACGCACTCAGAGGAGATAGATTTTGAAGGAAGGTGACCGGTTTTAACATAAATGTTGTTTTGAAGGGGGAATAGAAAATTTCCAGTTGATTTTTGCTGGGGGTTGTCAATTTATGAAATGTAGGTCTAAGTGAGACCTACATAGAGATTTTTGTTTCATGTCTCTCCGACCTTCCCAGTCGGAGTTACAGGCAGTTTTGTAGTTTTTTCCTTCCGAGGAGCAGTTTTTTGTGCGTTTTAAGAAAAAATTGCTGTAGAGCACAATTTTTGGATTTGGGGTTAGGTTTTTTCATTAGATCACAGTTTTAGCCAGTCCTGATGTGTGTGTTAAGTTTGGTGAGTTTTGAAGCATGTTAAGGGGGTCAAATTATAGGTCAAAGAGGCAAAAGTGACTGTTTTTGGTACTTTTTTGTCTTGAAGGGGGAATTGCCAACTTCCTGTTGATTTTCGCCCGAGAATGTACCATTATGAAAGTTAGGTCTGAGTCAGACCTACATAGAGGATTTTGTTTCATGATTTTCCGACCTTCCTAGTGGGAGTTACAGGCAGTCTGTTTTTTTTTTTTCCTAGGGGGCGCTAGAGCGCAATTTTGATTTTTGGGGTTCGGTATTTTTATTAAAAGACAATTTTCGCAGGTCCTGACGGGTGGGTCAAATTTGGTGAGTTTTGAAGCATGTTAAGTGGGTCAAATTAGTGTTCGAAGAGGCGGCGGAAGAATAATAAAGAATAATAATAATAATTAAAGCTGCAAGCAGCGTTGTTCGGGCCCGCGTATTTGGCAGGTGCTAGTCCTAAGTGTCCCAATACTTTTGTCTACTTTTAGTCTGAAGTGTCCCAAGACTTTTGTCTAGTGTACCTACCTTGTCTGCATTGTGTGGGCACGTTAGTGCTTCCTGCTTTTAAGCAGCCATCTTTAAAAAACAGCACCGCAGGAGCATCAGCGCAGCGGGTCTTTGAAGGGTCATAAAATCAAAACCGGAGCAGGTATTACGAATCCCATCTATACTTTTAATCACAAGGGTTTAATCTCTCACCTGTGTTAGTTTGAAGGCGAAACGACAAACGCACTCAGAGGAGATAGATTTTGAAGGAAGGTGACCGGTTTTAACATAAATGTTGTTTTGAAGGGGGAATAGAAAATTTCCAGTTGATTTTTGCTGGGGGTTGTCAATTTATGAAATGTAGGTCTAAGTGAGACCTACATAGAGATTTTTGTTTCATGTCTCTCCGACCTTCCCAGTCGGAGTTACAGGCAGTTTTGTAGTTTTTTCCTTCCGAGGAGCAGTTTTTTGTGCGTTTTAAGAAAAAATTGCTGTAGAGCACAATTTTTGGATTTGGGGTTAGGTTTTTTCATTAGATCACAGTTTTAGCCAGTCCTGATGTGTGTGTTAAGTTTGGTGAGTTTTGAAGCATGTTAAGGGGGTCAAATTATAGGTCAAAGAGGCAAAAGTGACTGTTTTTGGTACTTTTTTGTCTTGAAGGGGGAATTGCCAACTTCCTGTTGATTTTCGCCCGAGAATGTACCATTATGAAAGTTAGGTCTGAGTCAGACCTACATAGAGGATTTTGTTTCATGATTTTCCGACCTTCCTAGTGGGAGTTACAGGCAGTCTGTTTTTTTTTTTTCCTAGGGGGCGCTAGAGCGCAATTTTGATTTTTGGGGTTCGGTATTTTTATTAAAAGACAATTTTCGCAGGTCCTGACGGGTGGGTCAAATTTGGTGAGTTTTGAAGCATGTTAAGTGGGTCAAATTAGTGTTCGAAGAGGCGGCGGAAGAATAATAAAGAATAATTAAAGCTGCAAGCAGCGTTGGACGGGCCCGCGTATTTGGCAGGTGCTAGTCCTAAGTGTCCCAATACTTTTGTCTACTTGTAGTCTGAAGTGTCCCAAGACTTTTGTCTAGTGTACCTACCTTGTCTGCATTGTGTGGGCACGTTGGTGCTTCCTGCTTTTAAGCAGCCATCTTAAAAAGACAGCACCGCAGGAGCATCAGTGCAGCGGGTCTTTGAAGGGTCATAAAATCAAAACCGGAGCAGGTATCACAAAACGGTTCTGTTAATCTATGCACAAGGGTTTAATCTCTCTCCTGTGTTATTTTGAAGGCGAAACGACAAACGCGCTCAGAGGAGATAGTTTTTGAAGGAAGGTGACCGGTTTTTACCAAAAAATTGTTTTGAAGGGGGAATAGCAAACATCCAGTAGATTTTTGCGGGGGGTTGTCAATTTATGAAATGTAGGTCTAAGTGAGACCTACATAGAGGTTTTTGTTTCATGTCTCTCCGACCTTCCCAGTGGGAGTTACAGGCAGTTTTGTAGTTATTTTCTTCGGAGGATCAGTTTTTTGTCCGTTGTAGTAAAAAATTGCTGTAGAGCACAATTTTTAGATTTGGGGTTAGGTTTTTTCATTAGATCACAGTTTTAGCCAGTCCTGATGGGTGTGTAAAGTTTGGTGAGTTTTGAAGCATGTTAAGGGGGTGAAATTACAGCTCAAAGAGGCAAAATTGACTGTTTTTAGTACTTTTTTGTCTTGAAGGGGGAATTGCCAACTTCCTGTTGATTTTCGCCCGAGAACATACCATTATGAAAGTTAGGTCTGAGTCAGACCTACATAGAGGATTTTGTTTCATGTTTTTCCGACCTTCGTAGTGGGAGTTACAGGCAGTCTACTTTTTTTGTTTTTATAGGGGGCGCTAGAGCGCAATATTAATTTTTTAGGTTCGTTTGTTATAAAAAAGGCAATTTTCGCAGGTCCTGATGTGTGGGTCAAATTTGGTGAGTTTTGAAGCATGTTAAGTGGGTCAAATTAGTGCTCAAAGAGGCGGCGGAAGAATAAATATAAAGAACAAGAACAATTAAAGCTGCAAGCAGCGTTGTTCGGGCCCGCGTCTTTGGCAGGTGCTAGTCCTAAGTGTCCCAATACTTTTGTCTACTTGTAGTCTGAAGTGTCCCAAGACTTTTGTGTAGTGTACCTACCTTGTCTGCATTGTGTGGGCACGTTAGTGCTTCCTGCTTTTAAGCAGCCATCTTTAAAAAACAGCACCGCAGGAGCATCAGCGCAGCGGGTCTTTGAAGGGTCATAAAATCAAAACCGGAGCAGGTATTACAAATCCCATCTATACTTTTAATCACAAGGGTTGTATCTATCACCTGTGTTAATTTGAAGGCAAAACGACAAACGCGCTCAGAGGAGATAGATTTTGAAGGAAGGTGACCGGTTTTTACAAAAATGTAGTTTTGAAGGGGGAATAGCAAACTTCCTGTTGATTTTTGGTGGGGGTTGTCAATTTATGAAATGTAGGTCTAAGTGAGACCTACATAGAGGTTTTTGTTTCATGTCTCTCTGACCTTCCCAGTGGGAGTTACAGGCAGTTTTGTCTTTTTTTACTTCCGAGGAGCAGTTTTTTGTCGGTTTGATTAAAAAATTGCTGTAGAGCACAGTTTTTGGATTTGGGGTTAGGTTTTTTCATTAGATCACAGTTTTAGCCAGTCCTGACGTGTGTGTTCAGTTTGGTGAGTTTTGAAGCATGTTAAGGGGGTCAAATAACAGCTAAAAGATGCAAAAGTGACTGTTTTTAGTACTTTTTTGTCTTGAAGGGGGAATTGCCAACTTCCTGTTGATTTTAGCCCGACAATGTACAATTATGAAAGCTAGGTGTAAGTCAGACCTACATAGAGGTTTTTGTTTCATGTTTTTCCGACCTTCCTAGTGGGAGTTACAGGCAGTATACTTTTTGTGTTTTTATAGGGGGCGCTAGAGCGCAATATTAATTTTTGAGGTTCGTTTGCTATAAAAAAGGCAATTGTCGCAGGTCCTGATGTGTGGGTCAAATTTGGTGAGTTTGGAAGCATGTTAAGTGGGTCAAATTAGTGCTCAAAGAGGCGGCGGAAGAATAATTATAAAGAACAAGTCCAACAAGACAGGCATCTATTTGTGGTGGTTTTGTCCCAATACTGTTGTCCAGTGATGGTCATAAGTGTCCCAATACTTTTGTCTACTTTTAGTCTGAAGTGTCCCAAGACTTTTGTCTAGTGTACCTACCTTGTCTGCATTGTGTGGGCACGTTGGTGCTTCCTGCTTTTAAGCAGCCATCTTGAAAAAACAGCACCGCAGGAGCATCAGTGCAGCGGGTCTTTGAAGGGTCATAAAATCAAAACCGGAGCAGGTATTAAAAATCCCATCTATACTTTTAATCACAAGGGTTTTATCTGTCACCTGTGTTAGTTTGAAGGCGAAACGACAAACGCGCTCAGAGGAGATAGATTTTGAAGGAAGGTGACCGGTTTAAACAAAAATGTTGTTTTGAAGGGGGAATATAAAACTTCCTGTTGAGTTTTGCTGGGGGTTGTCAATTTATGAAATGTAGGTCTAAGTGAGACCTACATAGAGGTTTTTGTTTCATGTCTCTTCGACCTTCCCAGTGGGAGTAACAGGCAGTTTTGTAATTTATTTCTTTCGAGGAGCAGTTTTTTATCAGTTTTATTCAAAAATTGCTGTAGAGCACAATTTTTGGATTTGGGGTTAGGTTTTTTCATTAGATCACAGTTTTAGCCAGTCCTGCTGTGTGTGTTCAGTTTGGTGAGTTTTGAAGCATGTTAAGGGGGTCAAATTACAGCGCAAAGATGCAAAAGTGACTGTTTTTAGTACTTTTTTGTATTGAAGGGGGAATTGCCAACTTCCTGTTGATTTTAGCCCGAAGACATACAATTATGAGAACTAGGTCTAAGTCAGACCTACATAGAGGTTTTTGTTTCATGTCTCTCCGACCTTCCTAGTGGGAGTTACAGGCAGTCTGTTTTTTTTTTTTCCTAGGGGGCGCTAGAGCGCAATTTTGATTTTTGGGGTTCGGTTTTTTCATCAAAAGACAATTTTCGCAGGTCCTGATGAGTGTGTCAAATTTGGTGAGTTTTGAAGCATGTTGAGTGGGTCAAATTAGTGTTCAAAGAGGCGGCGGAATAATAATAATAATAATAATAATAATAAAGAATAATAAAACGTTACAATTTCAATAGGTCCTTATGTCCCATTGCATAAGGACTCCCTGTGGGAGTCCTTTTGCAATGGGCCGTGCGGGCCCTAATAATAATAATAAAGAATAAAACAGACGAAAAACAATAGGTCCTTATGTCCCATTGCATAAGGACTCCCTGTGGGAGTCCTTTTGCAATGGGCCGTGCGGGCCCTAATAATAATAAAACGGACGAATAACAATAGGTCCTTATGTCCCATTGCATAAGGACTCCCTGTGGGAGTCCTTTTGCAATGGGCCATGGCGGGCCCTAATAATAAAGAATAAAACGAACGAATAACAATAGGTCCTTATGTCCCATTGCATAAGGACTCCCTGTGGGAGTCCTTTTGCAATGGGCCATGGCGGGCCCTAATTAAAGCTGCAAGCAGCGTTGGTCGGGCCCGCGTATTTGGCAGGTGCTAGTCCTAAGTGTCCCAATACTTTTGTCTACTTTTAGTCTGAAGTGTCCCAAGACTTTTGTCTAGTGTACCTACCTTGTCTGCATTGTGTGGGCACGTTGGTGCTTCCTGCTTTTGAGCAGCCATCTTAGAAAAACAGCACCGCAGGAGCATCAGTGCAGCGGGTCTTTGAAGGGTCATAAAATCAAAACCGGAGCAGGTATTACAAATCCCATCTATACTTTTAATCACAAGGGTTTTATCTCTCACCTGTGTTAATTTGAAGGCGAAACGACAAACGCACTCAGAGGAGATAGATTTTGAAGGAAGGTGACCGGTTTTTCCAAAAAAATTGTTTTGAAGGGGGAATAGCAAACTTCCTGTAGATTTTTGCTGGGGGTTGTCAATTTATGAAATGTAGGTCTAAGTGAGACCTACATAGAAGTTTTTGTTTCATGTCTCTCCGACCTTCCCAGTGGGAGTTACAGGCAGTTTTGTAGTTTTTTTCTTCCGAGGAGCAGTTTTTTGTCCGTTTTATAAAAAAATTGCTGTAGAGCACAATTTTTGGATTAGGGGTTAGGTTTTTTCATTAGATCACAGTTTTAGCCAGTCCTGATGTGTGTGTTCAGTTTGGTGAGTTTTGAAGCATGTTAAGGGGGTCAAATTACAGCTCAAAGAGGCAAAAGTGACTGTTTTTAGTACTTTTTTGTATTGAAGGGGGAATTGCCAACTTCCTGTTGATTTTAGCCCTAAGACATACAATTATGAGAACTAGGTCTAAGTCAGACCTACATAGAGGTTTTTGTTTCATGTCTCTCCGACCTTCCTAGTGGGAGTTACAGGCAGTCTGTTTTTTTTTTTTCCTAGGGGGCGCTAGAGCGCAATTTTGATTTTTGGGGTTTGGTTTTTTCATCAAAAGACAATTTTCGCAGGTCCTGATGAGTGTGTCAAATTTGGTGAGTTTTGAAGCATGTTGAGTGGGTCAAATTAGTGTTCAAAGAGGCGGCGGAATAATAATAATAATAACAAGACCAATTAAAGCTGCAAGCAGCGTTGGTCGGGCCCGCGTCTTTGGCAGGTGCTAGTCCTAAGTGTCCCAATACTTTTGTCTACTTGTAGTCTGAAGTGTCCCAAGACTTTTGTCTAGTGTACCTACCTTGGCTGCATTGTGTGGGCACGTTAGTGCTTCCTGCTTTTGAGCAGCCATCTTAGAAAAACAGCACTGCAGGAGCATCAGTGCAGCGGGTCTTTGAAGGGTCATAAAATCAAAACCGGAGCAGGTATTACAAATCCCATCTATACTTTTAATCACAAGGGTTTTATCTCTCACCTGTGTTAATTTGAAGGCGAAACGACAAACGCTGTCAGAGGAGATAGATTTTGAAGGAAGGTGACGGGTTTTTACAAAAATGTTGTGTTGAAGGGGGAATAGCAAACATCCTGTGGATTTTTGCTGGGGGTTGTCAATTTATGAAATGTAGGTCTAAGTGAGACCTACATAGAGGTTTTTGTTTCATGTCTCTCCGACCTTCCCAGTGGGAGTTACAGGCAGTTTTGTAATGTTTTTCTTCCGAGGAGCAGTTTTTTATCAGTTTTATTCAAAAATTGCTGTAGAGCACAATTTTTGAATTTGGGGTTAGATTTTTTTATTACAGCACAGTTTTTGCTAGTCCTGATGTGTGTGTTCAGTTCGGTGAGTTTTGAAGCATGTTAAGGGGGTCAAATTACAGCGCAAAGAGGCAAAAGTGACTGTTTTTAGTACTTTTTTGTCTTGAAGGGGGAATTGCCAACTTCCTGGTGATTTTAGCCCGAAGACATACAATTATGAGAACTAGGTCTAAGTCAGACCTACATAGAGGTTTTTGTTTCATATTTTTCCGACCTTCCTAGTGGGAGTTACAGGCAGTCTGTTTTTTTTTTTTCCTAGGGGGCGCTAGAGCGCAATTTTGAGTTTTATGTTTCGGTTTTATTAAAAACATGCAATTTTCGCAGGTCCTGATGTGTGGGTAAAATATGGTGAGTTTTGAAGCATGTTAAGTGGGTCAAATTACAGTTTGTTGTGGCGGCGGAAGAATAAAGAATAATAATAATAATAAAACGGACGAATAACAATAGGTCCTTATGTCCCATTGCATAAGGACTCCCTGTGGGAGTCCTTTTGCAATGGGCCATGGCGGGCCCTAATAAAACCTTAGAATAACAATAGGTCCTTATGTCCCATTGCATAAGGACTCCCTGTGGGAGTCCTTTTGCAATGGGCCGTGCGGGCCCTAATTAAAGCTGCAAGCAGCGTTGGTCGGGCCCGCGTCTTTGGCAGGTGCTAGTCCTAAGTGTCCCAATACTTTTGTCTACTTTTAGTCTGAAGTGTCCCAAGACTTTTGTCTAGTGTACCTACCTTGTCTGCATTGTGTGGGCACGTTGGTGCTTCCTGCTTTTGAGCAGCCATCTTAAAAAAACAGCACCGCAGGAGCATCAGTGCAGCGGGTCTTAGAAGGGTCATAAAATCAAAACCAGAGCAGGTATCACAAAACGGTTCTGTTATTTTATACACAAGGGTTTAATCTCTCTCCTGTGTTAGTTTGAAGCCGAAAGGACAAACGCGCTGAGAGGAGATAGTTTTTGCAGGAAGGTGACCGGTTTTAACCAAAAAATTGTTTAGAAGGGGGAATAGCAAACATCCTGTTGATTTTTGCTGGTGATTGTAAATTTATGAAATGTAGGTCTAAGTGAGACCTACATAGAGGTTCTTGTTTCATGTCTCTCCGACCTTCCCAGTGGGAGTTACAGGCAGTTTTGTAGTTTATTTCTTCCGAGGAGCAGTTTTTTGTCCGTTTTATAAAAAAATTGCTGTAGAGCACAATTTTTAGATTTTGGGTTAGGTTTTTTCATTAGATCACAGTTTTAGCCAGTCCTGATGTGTGTGTTAAGTTTGGTGAGTTTTGAAGCATGTTAAGGGGGTCAAATTACAGCTGAAAGAGGCAAAAGTGACTGTTTTTAGTACTTATTTGTCTTGAAGGGGGAATTGTCAACTTCCTGTAGATTTTAGCCCGACAATGTACAATTATGAAAGCTAGGTCTAAGTCAGACCTACATAGAGAATTTTGTTTCATGTTTTTCCGACCTTCCTAGCGGGAGTTACAGGCAGTGTCCTTTTTTTGTTTTTATAGGGGGCGCTAGAGCGCAATTTTAATTTTTGAGGTTCGTTTATTATAAAAAAGGCAATTTACGCAGGTCCTGATGTGTGGATCAAATTTGGTGAGTTATGAAGCATGTTAAGTGGGTCATTGTGTGGGCACGTTGGTGCTTCCAGCTTTTAAGCAGCCATCTTAGAAAAACAGCACCGCAGGAGCATCAGTGCAGCGGGTCTTTGAAGGGTCATAAAATCAAAACCGGAGCAGGTATCACAAAACGCTTCTGTTAATCTATGCACAAGGGTTTAATCTCTCTCCTGTGTGAGTTTGAAGCCGAAAGGACAAACGCGCTCAGAGGAGATAGTTTTTGAAGGAAGGTGACCGGTTTTTACAAAAAAATTGTTTTGAAGGGGGAATAGCAAACATCCTGTTGATTTTTGCTGGGGGTAGTCAATTTATGAAATGTAGGTCTAAGTGAGACCTACGGAGAGGTTTTTGTTTCATGTCTCTCCGACCTTCCCAGTGGGAGTTACAGGCAGTTTTGTAATGTTTTTCTTCCGAGGAGCAGTTTTTTATCAGTTTTATTCAAAAATTGCTGTAGAGCACAATTTTTGGATTTGGGGTTAGGTTTTTTCATTAGATCACAGTTTTAGCCAGTCCTGATGTGTGTGTTCAGTTTGGTGAGTTTTGAAGCATGTTAAGGGGGTCAAAATACAGCTCAAAGAGGCAAAAGTGACTGTTTTTAGTACTTTTTTGTCTTGAAGGGGGAATTGCCAACTTCCTGTAGATTTTAGCCCGAAGACATACAATTATGAGAACTAGGTCTAAGTCAGACCTACATAGAGGTTTTTGTTTCATATTTTTCCGACCTTCCTAGTGGGAGTTACAGGCAGTCTGTTTTTTTTTTTTCCTAGGGGGCGCTAGAGCGCAATTTTGAGTTTAATGTTTTGGTTTTATTAAAAACATGCAATTTTCGCAGGTCCTGATGTGTGGGTCAAATATGGTGAGTTTTGAAGCATGTTAAGTGGGTCAAATTACAGTTTGTTGTGGCGGCGGAAGAATAAAGAATAATAATAATAATTAAAGCTGCAAGCAGCGTTGTTCGGGCCCGCGTATTTGGCAGGTGCTAGTCCTAAGTGTCCCAATACTTTTGTCTACTTGTAGTCTGAAGTGTCCCAAGACTTTTGTCTAGTGTACCTACCTTGTCTGCATTGTGTGGGCACGTTGGTGCTTCCTGCTTTTAAGCAGCCATCTTAAAAAAAACAGCAGCGCAGCGGGTCTTTGAAGGGTCATAAAATCAAAACCGGAGCAGTTAGGAAAAAAAGCGCTTCTGTCATTGTAATCACAAGGGTTCAATCTCTCTCCTGTGTTAGTTTGAAGGCGAAACGACAAACGCGCTCAGAGGAGTTCGTTTTTGAAGGAAGGTGACCGGTTTTTACAAAGAATTTGTTTTGAAGGGGGAATAGCAAACTTCCTGAGGTTTTTGTTTCATGTCTCTCCGACCTTCCCAGTGGGAGTTACAGGCAGTTTTGTCATTTTTTTCTTCCGAGGAGCAGTTTTTTTTGCGTTTTATTAAAAAATGTTGAGATTTGGGGTTAGGTTTTTTTTTTTAGATCGCAATGTTTGCCAGTCCTGATGTGTGCGTTCAGTTTGGTGAGTTTTGAAGCATGTTAAGGGGGTCAAATTACAGCTCAAAGAGGCAAAAGTGACTGTTTTTAGTACTTTTTTGTCTTGAAGGGGGAATTGCCAACTTCCTGTTGATTTTAGCCCGAGAATGTACTATTATGAAATCTAGATCTGAGTCAGACCTACATAGAGGTTTTTGTTTCATGTCTCTCCGACCTTCCTAGTGGGAGTTACAGGCAGTCTAGTTTTTTTTTGTCCTAGGGGGCGCTAGAGCGCAATTTTGAGTTTTGAGGTTTGGTTTTTTAATAAAAAGTTTTGCCGTATATTACTGATGTGTGTGTAAAATTTGGTGAGTTTTGAAGTATGTTAAGGGGGTCAAATTACAGCGCAAAGTTGCGGAAGAATAATAATAATAATTAAAGCTGCAAGCAGCGTTGTTCGGGCCCGTGTATTTGGCAGGTGCTAGTCCTAAGTGTCCCAATACTTTTGTCTACTTGTAGTCTGAAGTGTCCCAAGACTTTTGTCTAGTGTACCTACCTTGTCTGCATTGTGTGGGCACGTTGGTGCTTCCTGCTTTTAAGCAGCCATCTTAAAAAAAACAGCAGCGCAGCAGCATCAGCGCAGTGGGTCTTTGAAGGGTCATAAAATCAAAACCGGAGCAGTTAGAAAAAAAAGCGCTTCTGTCATTGTAATCACAAGGGTTCAATCTCTCTCCTGTGTTAGTTTGAAGGCGAAACGACAAACGCGCTCAGAGGAGTTCGTTTTTGAAGGAAGGTGACCGGTTTTTACAAAGAATTGGTTTTGAAGGGGGAATAGCAAACTTCCTGAGGTTTTTGTTTCATGTCTCTCCGACCTTCCCAGTGGGAGTTACAGGCAGTTTTGTCATTTTTTTCTTCCGAGGAGCATTTTTTTTTTTGCGTTTTATTAAAAAATTGCAGTAGAGCGCAATTTTGAGATTTGGGGTTAGGTTTTTTTTTTAGATCGCAATGTTTGCCAGTCCTGATGTGTGCGTTCAGTTTGGTGAGTTTTGAAGCATGTTAAGGGGGTCAAATTACAGCTCAAAGAGGCAAAAGTGACTGTTTTTAGTACTTTTTTGTCTTGAAGGGGGAATTGCCAACTTCCTGTTGATTTTAGCCCGAGAATGTACTATTATGAAATCTAGATCTGAGTCAGACCTACATAGAGGTTTTTGTTTCATGTCTCTCCGACCTTCCTAGTGGGAGTTACAGGCAGTCTAGTTTTTTTTTGTCCTAGGGGGCGCTAGAGCGCAATTTTGAGTTTTGAGGTTTGGTTTTTTGATAAAAAGTTTTGCCGTATATTACTGATGTGTGTGTAAAATTTGGTGAGTTTTGAAGTATGTTAAGGGGGTCAAATTACAGCGCAAAGTTGCGGAAGAATAATAATAATAATTAAAGCTGCAAGCAGCGTTGTTCGGGCCCGCGTATTTGGCAGGTGCTAGTCCTAAGTGTCCCAATACTTTTGTCTACTTTTAGTCTGAAGTGTCCCAAGACTTTTGTCTAGTGTACCTACCTTGTCTGCATTGTGTGGGCACGTTGGTGCTTCCTGCTTTTGAGCAGCCATCTTAAAAAAACAGCACCGCAGGAGCATCAGTGCAGCGGGTCTTTGAAGGCTAATAAAATCAAAACCGGAGCAGTTATAAAAAAAAGCGCTTCTGTTGTTCTAATCACAAGGGTTCAATCTCTCTCCTGTGTTAGTTTGAAGGCGAAACGACAAACGCGCTCAGAGGAATTCGTTTTTGAAGGAAGGTGACCGGTTTTTACAAAGAATTTGTTTTGAAGGGGGAATAGCAAACTTCCTGTAGGCTTTTGTTTCATGTCTCTCCGACCTTCCCAGTGGGAGTTACAGGCAGTTTTGTCATTTTTTTCTTCCGAGGAGCAGTTTTTTTTGCGTTTTATTAAAAAATTGCAGTAGAGCGCAATTTTGAGATTTGGGGTTAGGTTGTTTTTTTTAGATCGCAATGTTTGCCAGTCCTGATGTGTGCGTTCAGTTTGGTGAGTTTTGAAGCATGTTAAGGGGGTCAAATTACAGCTCAAAGAGGCAAAAGTGACTGTTTTTAGTACTTTTTTGTCTTGAAGGGGGAATTGCCAACTTCCTGTTGATTTTAGCCCGAGAATGTACTATTATGAAATCTAGATCTGAGTCAGACCTACATAGAGGTTTTTGTTTCATGTCTCTCCGACCTTCCTAGTGGGAGTTACAGGCAGTCTAGTTTTTTTTTTGTCCTAGGGGGCGCTAGAGCGCAATTTTGAGTTTTGAGGTTTGGTTTTTTGATAAAAAGTTTTGCCGTATATTACTGATGTGTGTGTAAAATTTGGTGAGTTTTGAAGTATGTTAAGGGGGTCAAATTACAGCGCAAAGTTGCGGAAGAATAATAATAATAATTAAAGCTGCAAGCAGCGTTGTTCGGGCCCGCGTATTTGGCAGGTGCTAGTCCTAAGTGTCCCAATACTTTTGTCTACTTGTAGTCTGAAGTGTCCCAATACTTTTGTCTACTTGTAGTCTGAAGTGTCCCAAGACTTTTGTCTAGTGTACCTACCTTGTCTGCATTGTGTGGGCACGTTGGTGCTTCCTGCTTTTGAGCAGCCATCTTAGAAAAACAGCACCGCAGGAGCATCAGTGCAGCGGGTCTTTGAA
>NC_084562.2:26350000-26352500 GCF_033978685.3 Nerophis lumbriciformis
TTACATAAATATATATATATATATATATATATATATATATATATACACATATTTACATATATATATGTATATATATATATATATATATATATATATATATATATATTTACATACATATATGTATGCATATATGTATATATGTACAAATACATAAATGTATGTATATATACGCATATACACTTATATGTTTCTATTGTTTTTTTATTTATTTATATATTTTTAATTAAAAAAGTTCATCTTTTTATATATATATATATATATATATATATATATATATATATATATATATATATATATATATATATATATATATATATATATATATATATATATATATATATATATTTCTACCTGACCTATATTCCACTCTACCCCCGTTATTGAGCACTGTATAACGGATAAACCACAGAAACCTCAACTACCGTATTTTCCGCACTATAAGGCGCACCGGATTATTAGCCGCACCTTCTATGAATTACATATTTCATAATTTTGTCCACCAATAAGCCGCCCCGGACTATAAGCCGCGCCTACGCTGCGCTAAAGTGAATGTCAAAAAAACGCTGCGCTAAAGGGAATGTCAAAAAAACAGTCAGATAGTTCAGTCAAACTTTAATAATATATTGAAAACCAGCGTTCTAACAACTCTGTCCCAAAATGTACGCAAATGTGCAATCACAAACATAGTAAAATTCAAAATGGTGTAGAGCAATAGTAACATAATGTTGCTCGAACGTTAATGTCACAACACACAAAATAAACATAGCGCTCACCTTCTGAAGTTATTCTTCATTCGTAAATCCTTCGAATTCTTCGTCTTCGGTGTCCGAATTGAAAAGTTGCGCAAGCGTGGTATCCAAAATGGCCGGTTCCGTCTCGTAGAAGTCATCGGGAGTCAGTGTCGCTGTTGTTCTGTGAATCCTGCCTTCCGGAAAGCTCGGACCACAGTTGTGACCGAAATATCTGCCCAGGCATTTACGATCCACTGGCAAATGTTGGCGTATGTCGTCCGAGGCTGTCTGCCCGTCTTAGTGAAGGTGTGTTCGCCTTCGGAGCTGTGTGAAAAAAGCCACCCGGCCTCTTCGCGTAAACTTACCTTAACCACTCGCTCATCTTTTCTTCATCCATCCATCCCTTCGAGTTAGCTTTTATGATGACGCCGGCTGGAAAGGTCTCTTTTGGCAAGGTCTTCCTTTTGAATATCACCATGAGTGGAAGTTAGCATGGCAAGCTAGAACCACAGTGAAGGATGACTTCTCATTCCCTGTGGTGCGAATATTCACCGTACGTGCTCCCGTTCCACAGTGCGGGTCACAGGAATATCAGTTGCTGTGAAATACGGTAGTAATCCGTGTGCGGATGGAGAGATTGCGTCTTTTTATGAACCGGATCGCTTTGTAGGAGCCATTTTGTGGTCTTTACAGATGTAAACAGGAAATGAAACGTACGGTGATATCCGCGCGTTTTTTCTTCTTCTTCCGGGGGCGGGTAGAAGAAGAAGCGCTTCCTGTTCTATGGGGGCGGGTGCTTTCCTTGGCGGTTGCTTGCGTAGAAGAAGAAGCGCTTCCTGTTCTACCGGGAAAAAAGATGGCGGCTGTTTACCGAAGTTGCGAGATCGAAACTTTATGAAAATGAATCGTAATAAAGCGCACCGGGTTATAAGGCGCACTGTCAGCTTTTGAGAAAAATTGTGGTTTTTAGGTGCGCCTTATAGTGCGGAAAATACGGTATATATATATATATATATATATATATATATATATATATATATATATATATATATATATATATATATATATATATATATATATATATATATTGTGGCTTGTGCAGCCCTTTGAGACACTTGTGATTAAGGGCTATATGAATAAACTTTGATTGATTGATTGATTGATTGATCGTTTAACATCAGAAGTGACACACAGTAACATTTCCCTCGAGTTTCTTATACAAAGTAGCGTGTAGTTCTATCTTCTATCTGTCGGTAGACTCGCTATGGAAGCAGGAAAAACCACAACATAAAACTGCCCACAAAGCGGCGAATTTAGGGATTTTTTTCATCATAAATGTTGAAAAAAAAACATAATACGACCCCTTTAAAGTTTTTTTTTTTTAAAGAAATTGTTGATTTCCGGCTTCTGCAAAAAAACGCACGTCTGGCATGTACGTATTTTCTTACTTAGAAATAGTCCAATCTCTTGGTTGAACATAATAAAAGCAAGGGAGGCCGTTTTAATAATTACATTTTCCGAGAAGTTTCCTTTTGAAGAAAATGGAGCACCTTGAGTTGAATCTTTACAAAATAAGTTTTTCCCCTCGATATTCGACCATAGTGGATGTGGAGTAAACAACTTGCAGAAAGTAATAATAATTATCAACAAGCAAGGTCACAAGCAAACATGCCATTGTTCGGACACCTTTAATGTCATGTTGAAAATAACCATTTTACAACGTGGTAAAATTCTAGCCGTCACACCACCTTGCGGTTATGACCATTTAT
>NC_084562.2:26355000-26377500 GCF_033978685.3 Nerophis lumbriciformis
CCAGCGTGTGCCTGCACTCACACCTCGCTTTGTTATTTTTATTGTTATTTGCCAGCGTGTGTCTACTATGTTTTTGGATTAATATTATTTTGCCAATTTTTCATCCCCCATGGTTCAAAGCTTTCTCTAAAGAAGAAAAAAAAAATGTTGCAACCCCCCACCACCACTCTGCCACAGTGTAATGTGTCTGTAAAGTTGTTATAAGTACACCTCTGCATGACATTGTATCCTTATTAAAAATAATGACGGATAAAATAAATAAATATAGATTGGCAATCTTACCACAAACAATAACTTTATTAAAATTGCTTTTTTAGTCTGAAACAGAAAAAATATAAAGTGCATCAATTTACCTGAAATAAAAAAATAAAAAAATAAATTAAATAAATACATTTTTTGACTGACTTTTAATATTGAAAAATTAAATTAAATAAAGTCAATAACCAATAATACATTTGAAATGATCAGCAATATTAATCGAGGAACACAATATATTTAACCTTAAAAAAAAAACAATTTGTGCTGATTTTCCATCTTTTTATTAAAATGTGAAAGTCAGAATTAATGGCTACAATGAGCACATTTTGTAGTGCACAGCTTTTTGAAGCACTGCATGATACTGATAAACAGTGTTGGGACTAACGCGTTACAAAGTAATTTTTTATATTCAGTAACTCAGTTACCGTTACTACATGATGCGTTACTGCGTTATTTTACGTTATTTGTTATGTAGTATCGGCTAAAAACAGAAGATCTGAGTGTGTTTTATTGGAGAGTTGCAGTGTCGTTCTTCTAAAACTTCCTGTCTCACAAGGAAGAGGTGCGCCGCGAAGTCGAAGTCGAAGCCGAGTTTCTTAACATGGAGATATTCTCACTACTTTTCTTTTGTCGAGCACAAAGAAAATAACATTTGAGTTAAATGCAAGTTGTGTCTTGGATCAAAGATCCTATCTACAGCCCAAAACAGCAAGTCAAATCTGCTGAAACAGCTACAAAAGCAACATGCTTCGACGAAGCTAGTAAAGAGAGACACACGGCGGCTGGATTTTAATGGAGGGACTGCTAGAGTTTGATAGAGACATTGCAGCGTGTGTGCTAGAAGACATGCAGGCTATTTCTACAGTGGAGTCACCTGATTTCAGGCACCTGGACACAATGGACAGTGAGGACATAAACATGGAAAGCAAGCAAAAGAAGACACTCCAAACTCTGCCTCTGCTCATCATTCAGCACTGAAGGTACACACACTCTTGTCAATTCTCTTATATACTCTTTCATTCTAGACTTCTAGAGTGTTTGATTATCACATAACTCTAAATGTATAGACAATAAAGTTCACAAATATAAAGATCTTCCCTTTTCTCTTAACTAAAACTGGGGAAATGCGTAGAGTGTTCTGGGCTTCAGTACAGTGTTGATCTCATGAAGACAGGATTTTATTTCACAATTCCTTGAGAGAAAAAAAGGCCTGGTTAGGCTTTGTGTATAGCAGTATGTGTGCTGTATATATAGTGACATGACATATAATCATGTCATGTGTGCCTTCCTTGGGTGAAGCCAGTTTTGGGACACTTGGGACTAAAATTGGACAAAAGTATTGGGACACTTACGACTAAAACTTGACAAAAGTCTTGGGCCACTTGGGACTAAAACTTGACAAAAGTATTGGGACACTTAGGACTGCCACTGGACAAAAGTATTGGGACGCTTACACTGGACAAAAGTATTGGGACACTTAGGACTACAACTGGACAAAGTATTGGAACACTTGGGACTAAAACTTGACAAAAGTATTGGGACACTTATGGCTACCACTGAACAAAAGTATTGGGACACTTACACTGTACAAAAGTATTGGGACACTTAGGACTAAAACTGGACAAAAGTATTGAAACACTTACACTGGACAAAAGTATTGGGACACTTAGGACTACAACTTGACAAAAGTATTGGGACACTTAGGACGAAAACTGGACAAAAGTATTGGGACACTTACACTGGAAAAAAGTACTGGGACACTTGGGACTACAACTTGACAAAAGTATTGGGACACTTATGACTACCACTGGACAAAAGTATTGGGACACTTAGGACGAAAACTGGACAAAAGTATTGGAACGCTTACACTGGACAAAAGTATTGGGACACTTAGGACTACAACTTGACAAAAGTATTGGGACACTTAGGACGAAAACTGGACAAAAGTATTGGGACACTTACACTGGACGAAAGTACTGGGACACTTAGGACTACAACTTGACAAAAGTATTGGGACACTTATGACTACCACTGGACAAAAGTATTGGGACACCAAGGACGAAAACTGGACAAAAGTATTGGGACACTTACACTGGACAAAAGTATTGGGACACTTAGGACTACAACTTGACAAAAATATTGGGACACGTAGGACTACCACTGGACAAAAGTATTGGGACACTTAGGACTAAAACTGGACAAAAGTATTGGGACACTTGGGACTACAACTTGACAAAAGTATTGGGACACTTATGACTACCACTGGACAAAAGTATTGGGACACTTAGGACGAAAACTGGACAAAAGTATTGGAACACTTACACTGGACAAAAGTATTGGGAAACTTAGGACGAAAACTGGACAAAAGTATTGGGACACTTAGGACTAAAACTGAACAAAAGTATTGGGACACTTAGGATTAAAACTGGACAAAAGTATTGGGACACTTAGGACGAAAACTGGACAAAAGTATTGGAACACTTACACTGGACAAAAGTATTGGGACACTTAGGACTACAACTTGACAAAAGTATTGGGACACTTAGGACGAAAACTGGACAAAAGTATTGGGACACTTACACTGGACAAAAGTACTGGGACACTTAGGACTACAACTTGACAAAAGTATTGGGACACCTAGGACGAAAACTGGACAAAAGTATTGGGACACTTACACTGGACAAAAGTTTTGGGACACTTAGGACTACAACTTGACAAAATTATTGGGACACATAGGACTACCACTGGACAAAAGTATTGGGACACGTAGGACTACCACTGGACAAAAGTCTTGGGACACTTAGGACTACAACTTGACAAAAGTATTGGGACACTTGGGACGAAAACTGGACAAAAGTATTGGGACACTTACACTGGACAAAAGTACTGGGACACTTAGGACTACAACTTGACAAAAGTATTGGGACACTTATGACTACCACTGGACAAAAGTATTGGGACACCTAGGACGAAAACTGGACAAAAGTATTGGGACACTTACACTGGACAAAAGTATTGGGACACTTAGGATTACAACTTGACAAAAGTATTGGGACACTTACGCCTAAACTTGACAAAAGTATTGGGACACTTAGGACTACCACTGGACAAAAGTATTGGGACACCTACGCTGGACAAAAGTATTGGGACACTTAGGACTACAACTTGACAAAAGTATTGGGACACTTAGGACGAAAACTGGACAAAAGTATTGGGACACTTACAGTGGACAAAAGTACTGGGACACTTACACTGGACAAAAGTATTGGGACACTTAGGATTACAACTTGACAAAAGTATTGGGACACGTACGCCTAAACTTGACAAAAGTATTGGGACACTTAGGACTACCACTGGACAAAAGTATTGGGACACCTACGCTGGACAAAAGTATTGGGACACTTAGGACTACAACTTGACAAAAGTATTGGGACACTTAGGACGAAAACTGGACAAAAGTATTGGGACACTTACACTGGACAAAAGTACTGGGACACTTAGGACTACAACTTGACAAAAGTATTGGGACACTTATGACTACCACTGGACAAAAGTATTGGGACACCTAGGACGAAAACTGGACAAAAGTATTGGGACACTTACACTGGACAAAAGTATTGGGACACTTAGGACTACAACTTGACAAAAGTATTGGGACACTTAGGACGGAGACTGGACAAAAGTATTGGGACACTTACACTGGACAAAAGTACTGGGACACGTACGCCTAAACTTGACAAAAGTTTTGGGACACTTAGGACTACCACTGGACAAAAGTATTGGGACACTTAGGACGAAAACTGGACAAAAGTATTGGGACACTTACACTAGACAAACGTATTGGGACACTTAGGACTACAACTTGACAAAAGTATTGGGACACTTAGGACGAAAACTGGACAAAAGTTTTGGGACACTTACACTGGACAAAAGTACTGGGACACTTAGGACTACAACTTGACAAAAGTATTGGGACACTTATGACTACCACTGGACAAAAGTATTGGGGCACCTAGGACGAAAACTGGACAAAAGTATTGGGACACTTACACTGGACAAAAGTATTGGGACACTTAGGACTACAACTTGACAAAAGTATTGGGACACGTAGGACTACCACTGGACAAAACTCTTGGGACACTTACACTGGACAAAAGTATTGGGACACATACGCCTAAACTTGACACAAGTATTGGGCCACTTGGGACTAAAACTTGACAAAAGTATTGGGACACTTAGGACTACCACTGGACAAAAGTATTGGGACGCTTACACTGGACAAAAGTATTGGGACACTTATGATTACCACTGGACAAAAGTACTGGGACACTTAGGACGAAAACTGGACAAAAGTATTGGGACACTTACACTGGACAAAAGTATTGGGACACTTATGACTACAACTTGACAAAAGTATTGGGACACTTAGGACAAAAACTGGACAAAAGTATTGGGACACTTACACTGGACAAAAGTACTGGGACACTTGGGACTACAACTTGACAAAAGTATTGGGACACTTATGACTACCACTGGAAAAAAGTATTGGGACTCCTAGGACGAAAACTGGACAAAAGTATTGGGACACTTACACTGGACAAAAGTATTGGGACACTTAGGACTACAACTTGACAAAAGTATTGGGACACGTAGGACTACCACTGGACAAAAGTCTTGGGACACTTACGCTGGACAAAAGTATTGGGACACGTACGCCTAAACTTGACAAAAGTATTGGGACACTTAGGACTACCACTGGACAAAAGTATTGGGACACCTACACTGGACAAAAGTATTGGGACACTTAGGACTACAACTTGACAAAAGTATTGGGACACTTAGGACTACCACTGGACAAAAGTCTTGGGACACTTACACTGGACAAAAGTATTGGGACACGTATGCCTAAACTTGACAAAAGTATTGGGACACTTAGGACTACCACTGGACAAAAGTATTGGGACACCTACACTGGACAAAAGTATTGGGACACGTACGCCTAAACTTGACAAAAGTATTGGGACACTTAGGACTACCACTGGACAAAAGTATTGGGACACTTAGGACTACCACTGGACAAAAGTATTGGAACACCTACATTGGACAAAAGTATTGGGACACTTAGGACGAAAACTGGACAAAAGTATTGGGACACTTACACTGGACAAAAGCACTGGGACACTTAGGCCTACAACTTGACAAAAGTATTCGGACACTTATGACTACCACTGGACAAAAGTATTGGGACACCTAGGACGAAAACTGGACAAAAGTATTGGGACACTTAGGACTACAACTTGACAAAAGTATTGGGACACATAGGACTACCACTGGACAAAAGTCTTGGGACACTTACACTGGACAAAAGTATTGGAACACGTACGCCTAAACTTGACAAAAGTATTGGGACACTTAGGACGAAAACTGGACAAAAGTATTGGGACACTTATGACTACCACTGGACAAAAGTATTGGGACACCTAGGACGACAACTGGACAAAAGTATTGGGACACTTACACTGGACAAAAGTATTGGGACACTTAGGACTACAACTTGACAAACGTATTGGGACACGTAGGACTACCACTGGACAAAAGTATTGGGACACGTACGCCTAAACTTGACAAAAGTATTGGGACACTTAGGACTACCACTGGAC
Source organism: Nerophis lumbriciformis (assembly GCF_033978685.3). NCBI lineage: Eukaryota > Metazoa > Chordata > Actinopteri > Syngnathiformes > Syngnathidae > Nerophis > Nerophis lumbriciformis. Next base: position 26,360,919 of record NC_084562.2, read on the forward strand.
AAAAGTATTGGGACACCTACACTGGACAAAAGTATTGGGACACTTAGGACTACAACTTGACAAAAGTATTGGGACACTTGGACAAAAGTATTGGGACACTTGGGACTAGCACCTGCCAAATACGCGGGCCCAACCAACGCTGATTGCAGCTTTAATTATGTATTTTATGTTGCAGCTATTTACAATATTTTTGGCAATTATTTCTGGCCCAACATAAATTGGCCCCTTGAAACATATCTTTGTCTTAATGTGTTGTATGTAGACCACATTGCTAAGCAGAGTTCAGTGATGCAAATGCATGTCAAGTTGATCAACACATTGTATTATTCTCCAGTGCAATAACAGTACTAAAATGAAGGCTAAAAGGGCATTAATTGGAAAAAAATTAAAAAAGTAACTAAATAGTTACTTTTCACAGTAACACATTACTTTTTGGTGTAAGTAACTGAGTTAGTAAATGAGTTACTTTTGAAATAAGGCAACTGTAACTAGTTACTGGTTTTCAGTAACTAACCCAACACTGCTGATAAAGCATGCATGCATGAAGAACTGCCTTAATTGAACAATAGAGCAGTTTAAAGCATTTTTATTTCATTATGCATTCAGTATCAAATAAACATTGTTTCATATTACTAATAGCAGTGTGAGAAAAGTAGTTCCTCGGTGTTAGCTCTTACGATAACAATGTTGCTGTAGCTTGGTTAACATGCAGGTGTATGGATGTTTTTAGAGGGCTTTTAAAGGCGGACGAGATGCATGTATCGTCATAGCCGCCTCTTACTAGCAGTTTGTCATGATTTAGAATGCAGAGAACAGTGGCTGACAAGCAAAGTTCCACTGAAAAGTGGAGTTTTCCTGTCAGAGTGTGCAGCTGGTGAAGACGTCTGGAGTGGGAAACACAGGTGTGGAGGTTTACATTTGACAATCATTCTTGGGTTTTATTCTCCGAGTGCTCCGCGGGGATTTACAAGGATGTAATTGTTTGCTAATGAGAGTCTTCTCCTCGCTAATTGAGGATCTTATTGTCTGTTGTAGCCGATGCTGCGTAAGTGCTCGCATCAGCAAAATGTAACCACAACTGTCGACTAATGAATTGTGTTCCCCCATCAAATCAGCCAAATAAATACACAAAACGACATCATCCGGCACACTGACGTGAGGAACCGGAGATAACCCAGAGTGAAAACCGGGTGGGTCATTTCTAAAGCAGACCTTATACAAAACCGTATCGGTATCGGCCATATCTTAAGAAGTATCGGATTCCGTATCGTATTGTAAGTAAAAAAGGGGACCCACTTACTGTTTATTGGAGGACATTTAGATGTTAACTGTCTGTCCAGCTATGAGCAAGTAAGCACACTGCAGGACTGCTCGTATCGCACATGATATCACACACAAGTAAACAAACTGCAGGACTGCTTGTACCGCACATGATATCACACACAAGTAAACACGCTGCAGGACTGCTCGTATCGCACATGATATCACACACAAGTAAACAAACTGCAGGACTGCTTGTACCGCACATGATATCACACACAAGTAAACACACTGCAGGACTGCTCATATCGCACATGATATCACACATAAGTAAACAAACTGCAGGACTGCTCGTATCGCACATGATATCACGCACAAGTAAACAAACTGCAGGACTGCTTGTACCACACATGATATCACACACAAGTAAACAAACTGCAGGACTGCTCATATCGCACATGATATCACACATAAGTAAACAAACTGCAGGACTGCTCGTATCGCACATGATATCACACACAAGTAAACACGCTGCAGGGCTGCTTGTATAGCACATGATATCACACACAAGTAAGCAAACTGCAGGACTGCTCGTATCGCACATGATTTCACACACAAGTAAACAAACTGCAGGACTGCTCGTATCGCACATGACATCACACACAAGTAAACACGCTGCAGGACTGCTTCTATCGCACATGATATCACACACAAGTAAACACGCTGCAGAACTGCTTCTATCGCACCTGATATCACACACAAGTAAACACTCTGCAGTACTGCTTGTATTGCACATAATATCACACACAAGTAAAACACACTGCAGGACTGCTTGTATCGCACATGATATCACACACAAGTAAACAAACTGGAGGACTACTTGTATCGCACATTATATCACACACAAGTGAACACTCTGCAAGATTGCTCGTTTCACACATTATATCACACACAAGTGAACACTCTGTAGGACTGCTCGTATCGCACATGATATCACACATTCTACATAATCCTATAATAACCTCCTTGATACTGCATGTGATTGTGAAGTATCATGTTTCAAGTGCATACAGACTGTTTACCATACACATTAAAAAGATAAAATGATATCATCCGCGTGCGATACAGAGGCCCATCAAGCACAATGACGTCCTGTCAGCGTGTCTGCTGAGCAGTGAGAGTGAGAGGGTGAGGGCGAGTGAGAGGGTGAGGGTGAGTGAGAGGGTGAGTGAGAGGGTGAGTGAGAGGGTGAGTGAGAGGGTGAGGGTGAGTGAGAGGGTGAGGGTGAGTGAGAGGGTGAGTGAGAGGGTGAGGGTGAGGGTGAGTGAGAGGGTGAGGGCGAGTGAGAGGGTGAGGGTGAGTGAGAGGGTGAGGGTGAGTGAGAGGGTGAGTGAGAGGGTGAGGGTGAGGGTGAGTGAGAGGTTGAGGGCGAGTGAGAGGGTGAGGGTGAGTGAGAGGGTGAGGGCGAGTGAGAGGGTGAGGGTGAGTGAGAGGGTGAGGGCGAGTGAGAGGGTGAGGGTGAGTGAGAGGGTGAGGGCGAGTGAGAGGGTGAGGGTGAGTGAGAGGGTGAGGGCGAGGGCGAGTGAGAGGGTGAGGGTGAGTGAGAGGGTGAGGGCGAGTGAGAGGGTGAGGGTGAGTGAGAGGGTGAGGGTGAGTGAGAGGGTGAGTGAGAGGGTGAGGGTGAGGGTGAGTGAGAGGGTGAGGGCGAGTGAGAGGGTGAGGGTGAGTGAGAGGGTGAGGGCGAGTGAGAGGGTGAGGGTGAGTGAGAGGGTGAGGGCGAGTGAGAGGGTGAGGGCGAGTGAGAGGGTGAGGGTGAGTGAGAGGGTGAGGGCGAGTGAGAGGGTGAGGTTGAGGGTGAGTGAGAGGGTGAGGGCGAGTGAGAGGGTGAGGGTGAGTGAGAGGGTGAGGGCGAGTGAGAGGGTGAGGGTGAGTGAGAGGGTGAGGGCGAGTGAGAGGGTGAGGGTGAGTGAGAGGGTGAGGGCGAGTGAGAGGGTGAGTGCGAGTGAGAGGGTGAGGGTGAGTGAGAGGTTGAGGGTGAGTGTGAGGGTGAGGGTGAGTGAGAGGGTGAGTGCGAGTGAGAGGGTGAGGGCGAGTGAGAGGGTGAGGGTGAGTGAGAGGGTGAGGGCGAGTGAGAGGGTGAGGGTGAGTGAGAGGGTGAGGGCGAGTGAGAGGGTGAGGGTGAGTGAGAGGGTGAGGGCGAGTGAGAGGGTGAGGGTGAGTGAGAGGGTGAGGGCGAGTGAGAGGGTGAGGGTGAGTGAGAGGGTGAGGGCGAGTGAGAGGGTGAGTGCGAGTGAGAGGGTGAGGGTGAGTGAGAGGTTGAGGGTGAGTGTGAGGGTGAGTGGCGCATGCAGGCACTGATACGGCTTCTCTACCGTCTGTGTTGTCTCCGCCAACCTTGTCACGGCTAAATGATCAACGTGCACCACACTCCACTCCACACAAATACAATACACACAAATACGATATACACAAATACAATATACACAAACACGATATACACAAATACAATACACACAAATACAACACCCACAAATACAATATACACAAATACAATATACGCAAATATGATGCCAGAAATGAAAAAGAAAAGCAAACTAGTGAAGTAGATAGTAATAATACAGTCATAACAATGAACATTGTTGCACTACAATGAAAACAATAATAATAACAATAGAAATAATGATACTGATAATCAATAACAATATTGACCTTCGTTAACAACATTACAATTGCTTCAAATGTAACAATGTTCACGTGTAAAGAATACTTGAATGACATAAGAAATGAGAGAGGGAGAGGGGGAAAGAAAGAGGAGCGATCCTTATCAACCTTTTACATTGTTATGGTAGTGCTAGAATAAGCTTGAGCAATGTGGTCTGTTATGAGAGTGATTATTTGTATGAGTCTGATTATATGCACCAGTTTATGTTTGTGTATGTATGTATATTTGTACACTTATTGTATGTATGTATGTATATTTGTACACTTATTGTATGTATGTATGTATATGGGTATGTATGTATGTTTGTACAGTGAATGTATGTATGCATGCATATGTGTATGTATGTATGTATGTATATATGTATTAGAGATGCGCGGTTTGCGGGCACAACCGCGGAGTCCGCGGATTATCCGCGGATCGGGCGGATGAAATTTAAAAAAATTAGATTTTATCCGCGGGTCGGGTCGGGTCGGGCGGTTGAAATAAAAAAAAATTAGATTTTAAATAGATTCAGGCGGGTGGCAGTTAAACCAATTGGGAAATATATATACATAGTTAAATGTTGTTACCCACATACGAAAAACGAGCAGGCACCTTCAGCATATGCCACAACAGAAGAAAAAAAAGAAAAAGAGATGGACACTTTTACGGAGCGGAGAAGGCCCCCGACGCCTCGCCGGGGTCCGGGACCGAGGCCCCTTCCCCCGAGAGGGCCCCACCGGGAGCCGTAGCTGAGGCGATCCGCGAGAAGGGCCCTGACGCCCGTCCAGGGTCACCACCGCGCCCACCGCACCGACACCCCGCCTCGTCCGCCTTCGCCGCGGCCGGCGTCACGCGCAGCAGGTAAGCAGCTTACCTGCCCGCCACCCCCGTGGCCGGGGGCTCGTAACAGGGGTCACTCCGCGCGCTCCGCCCGCGCAGCTTACCTGCCCGCCACCCCTGTTGCCGGGGGCGCGTATCAGGGGTCACTCCGCGCGCAGTGCGCTCACGAAAGGGGTGGGGCTCACCCTGGTTGATATAGACAGCAGGACGGTGGCCATGGACGTCGGAACCCGCTAAGGAGTGTGTAACAACCCACCTGCCGAATCAACTAGCCCTGAAAATGGATGGCGCTGGAGCGTCGGGCCCATATACCCGGCCGTCGCCGGCAGCGAGACGCGCTTGGAGGTGCGCTCAGCGCGGCTCCCATATGATTGCGCACTGGTGTGCGTCTGGGTCGTGCCAGCGTGGCACGCGAATGTCTGTGCTGCATTGGATCAGTCTCCTTTCTTTAACAGGCAAAAGCTTTATAACCTCACTAGTGCCTTGCATCGTCTATATTAGATATATAACAACGGGCGGGTGCGGGCGGGTGCGGTTCTGATCAAATGTTACATCGGGTGGATGGCGGATGGTTGACGACTTTCTGATGCGGTTGCGGATGAAATAATTGCCTATCCGCGCATCTCTAGTATGTATGTATGTTTGTATGTATGTATGTATGTATGTATGTTTGTATGTATGTATGTATGTATGTATGTATGTATGTATGTATGTATGTATGTACAGTATGTATGTATGTATGTATGTATGTATATATGTATGTTCTGGTGCGGACTAATCAGTTGTCAAGGTACAATGAAGTGACTTCACAGATGTTTAGGCAACATTCACAGCTCCGTACAATCAGCGCCTTTTTCACACTTCTGCTGCCACATTATTTTTAATGCGGTAACTCATGTTTTTTTCACCCCGCTGGCTGTTTCCACACCTGTGAGCGTCTCACAATGGTATCCTTCCCCGTCAGGTATTATTTTTTTTGCTGCTGTATTCATCAGCTGCGGCCACCCACAGGTTCCACAATTATAGCCTTCTTCTCACCGCTGCAGCATTCTAGTCCTAATCCGAGCCGCGGCAACACTTTCCCTCTCCCAGACGAGCATTAATATGCAAAATACGGGTGCTGTACAAATGCATGCACCCATTCAGCAGCAGAATATGACAAACAAAAGCAAGCCCGTCTTGCTCTTTGGCAGTTAATATGTGTAATATTTAGACCTTTTCATGGTGCTATTGCTTTTTACTACATGACCCAAAAGCAGTGAAGTTGTCACCTTGTATGGTAAATAAAAAGAGAATACAACAAATCCTTTTCAACATATATTCAATTGAATAGACTGCAAAGACAACATATTTCATGTTCACACTGAGAAACTTTGTTGTTTTTTTTGCAAATAATCATTAACTTAGAATTTAATGGCAGCAATACACTGAAAAAAAGTTGTCACAGGTGCATTTTTACCACTGTGTTACATGGCCTTTCCTTTTAACAACACTCAGTTAAGGTTAATTATTTCCCATTCTTGCTTGATGTACAGCTTAAGTTGTTCAACAGTCACCCTTCTCATATTTTAGCCTTCATATTGCATCCCACATTTTCACCCGCACTCTTTTACTATCAAGCCACACTGTTGTAACACGTGGCTTGGCATTGTCTTGCTGGAATAAGCAGGGGCGTCCATGACAACGTTGCTTGGATGGCAACATATGTTACTCCAAAACCTGTATGTACCTTTCAGCATTAATGGTGCCTTCACAGATGTGTAAGTTACCCATGTCTTGGCCATTTATACACCCCCATACCATCACAGGTCCTGGATTTTCAACTTTGCACCTAGAACAATCCGGATGGTTCTTTTCCTCTTTGTTCCGGAGGACACGTCCACAGTTTCCAAAAACAATTTGAAATGTGGACTCGTCAGACCACAGAACACTTTTCCACTTTGCATCAGTCCATCTTAGATGAGCTCGGGCCCAGGGAAGCCGGCGGCGTTTCTGGGTGTTGTTGATAGATCCACTATGGACTGGACTCTCACACTATTATGTTAGATCCACTATGGACTGGACTCTCACTATTATGTTAGATCCACTATGGACTGGACTCTCACACTATTATGTTAGATCCACTATGGACTGGACTCTCACAATATTATGTTAGATCCACTATTGACTGGACTCTCACACTATCATACTTGCCAACCTTGAGACCTCCGATTTCGGGAGGTGTGGGTGGGGGGCGGGGGGCGTGATTTATATATATATATATATACATATATATATATATATATATATATATATATATATATATATATATATATAAGAAATACTTGACTTTCAGTGAATTCTAGCTATATATATATATATATATATATATATATATATATATATATATATATATGTCTTAATAAGGTTATCCAAAAAATAGTGCTCGATACCGTAGTAGAGCGCAATATATGTATGTGTGGGGGAAAAAAATCACAAGACTATTTCATCTCTACAGGCCTGTTTCATGAGGGGGGTACCCTCAATCGTCAGGACGATTGAGGGTACCCCCCTCATGAAACAGGCCTGTAGAGATGAAATAGTCTTGTGATTTTTTTTCCCCACACATACATATATATATATATATATATATATATATATATATATATATATATATATATATATATATATATATATATATATATATATATATATATATATCTATAAGTAAATAAAAGAAATACTTGAATTTCAGTGTTCTTTTATTTACACACTTACACACACATAACATTCCTCTACTCATTGTTGAGTTAAGGGTTGAATTGTCCATCCTTGTTCTATTCTCTGTCACTATTTCAGAACACACACATTATACAAATATACATTATAAAATCAATAAGAAAATGGGAGCTCTAATTTGGGAGTCCGAATTAGGATCAGAAGTTCCTATATAAACATTGCGCACTCACGTCGCCTTTTTGTATTGATTACTGCAGCTGTGCACTGGATTCATTCACAAATACAAACTACAACTCACAAACACTTCAGAGTTAGGCTCCACCATCAGAATGTGTACTTAAACTTATAAAGATCACATGGATATTATTCAGTGAGTTGATTCACCAAAACTAACCTGTTATACAGGAGGAAAAAAGCACACAGGACGTTTCAGACTGGTCACTCTCATCAGAATGACAAGACACTTCCGGTCTGCAGGTGATAGCATTCAATTGGGAAGAAACGCCCTACTGCCCCCTACTGACCAATGTGAATACTGATAAATGTGTAATGACAGCTCCAAAAACGAATTCAAACCACAAAATAAAATAAATAAATCAACACAAAAAATGTGACACATTATGGGTGGGTCACATATGCATGTACAGTAGATGGCAGTATTGTCCTGTTTAAAAGTGTCACAACATTGCTGTTTACGGCAGACAAACTGCTTTACGGTAGACGAAAACTTGACTGCTGTTGTTGTGCGTTGTTACCGCGCTGGCAGGACGTTAATGAAACTGCCTAACAATAAACCCACATAAGAAACCAAGAACTCGCCCTCCATCATTAGCTGTTTATATTGTAGGAAAGCGGACGTGTGAACAGGCTGTCAACACGTCACTCAGGTCCGCATGGAACTGGAGGGGGCATTTTCGGGAGAAAATTTGTCCCGGGAGGTTTTCGGGAGAGGCGCTGAATTTCGGGAGTCTCCCGGAAAATCCGGGAGGGTTGGCAAGAATTTCTGGCTACTCTACCCACCTCTGAGCACACGTAATCGTGCAAGGCCGGGTGTTGAAATTGGGGAAGTTGAAGGCCAGGACCAAGTGGTGATATTAGCAGAAACACAAGGATTGTCATGACTTGATCTTGGGTGTATGCTTTTCCGGGATGCAACGGAAAGTTGGCACGGGCGAGACGGGAATGAAGGTACATGATTTATTTAAACTATCAAAAAAAAAGGAATAAACGAAAAGCGCGCACAAGGGCGGAAGTACAAAACTTGACTATAAACACAAAACTTGCACAAAGGCAGAAACTATGAACAATTAAACAAAACTTGCAAACTATGGCTTGAATAAAGAAAACTTACTTGGCATGGACAAAAAAGGAGCAGCGTGAACGATGGACATGAAAAAGGAGTTAGAAATGTGTCGAGCATAAATGTGGTGAGGTCGTCCGGAAGACAAACTGAAAAACACTGAACTTAAATACTACAGACATGATTAACGAAAACAGGCGCGTGACTCAAGACGTGAAACAGGTGCGTGACGTGACAGGTGAAAACTAATGGGTTGCTATGGTGACAATCAAGAGTGCACAATGAGTCCAAACGTGGAACAGGTGAAACTAATGGGGTAATCATGGAAACAAGACAAGGGAGTGAAAAGACAGAAACTAAAGAGTCCTATAACCAGAGGTGTGGACTCGAGTCACATGACTTGGACTCGAGTCAGACTCGAGTCATGAATTTGATGACTTTAGACTCGACTTGACAAAATGTAAAAAGACTTGCAACTCGACTTAGACTTTAACATCAATGACTTGTGACTTCACTTGGACTTGAGCCTTTTGAATTGACATGACTTGACATGACTTGCTACTTTCCCCAAAACCCAAAGATGAAAAAGTTATTCGGGAGCGCTCCGTATTTTTCATTGTGTACTTGTCTATCAGCGTTGCGTGTGTCAGCTGGTGTGCTCTCAGTACAACAGCCAATCAAATTAGATCTACTTTGTTTTCATCACACAGCATTCATCCAATCAAATTGCAGGACAACCAACGAAGAAGACATGTCCAAACCACACGCCAGTGAACAAAAAATGATGCCTAAAATAATTTCGTTTGGGTATAAAAATTACGAGGTGGTCAACACAAAACGGTTTGCAGTATGCAACACATGCGGTTCGAAAATGACTGATGGAGAGGCAACAACTTCCAACTTCGTCCGGCATTTGAAGTTGCACAAAGAACGGTAAGTTTTGAATGTAAGATAACGTTTATTGGCTAAGTAACGTGACTTTTATTTGCTGTGTAGTTAAATCAGTGAGGCTGTAAACTCACTGCTAACGTTATAACGTTATTGCAAACACGGGAATCTGTTGCAGTTCACTACCTTATTCATACTTTTTGTTCAGTGATTTTTTTAAGCAGGGTTACGTTAGTCAATATATCACACGTAACGTTAGACGGCGGTCAGCAGCACCGCGTATTTTAGCCACCTAAAAAAAAGACAAAAATAGTAAAATAAAGGTCAGTTAAAATGTATACTATATTATGAATATGTGTACCATTTTAGCTAGCTTTCTGACATACTGTTGGTTGTTTACCTCAGTGGTCCCCAACCACCGGGCCGCGGCCCGGTACTGGTCCGTGGATCGATTGGTATCGGGCCGCACAAGAATTTTTTAATTTTTTAATTTTATTTTTTTTAATTAAATCAACATAAAAAACACAAGATACACTTACAAGTAGTGCACCAACCCAAAAAAACTCTCTCCCCCTTTTGTTCTGGGCATTGAACATGAAGACTCTTCCTTCACTGTTCCGAGTGGCCATGAGAGTCTTGGCAGTGCCTGCCTCCAGTGCTCCAGTGGAGCGAGTTTTCAGCCATGGTGGCATCATACTACGCCCCCATTGTGCACAAATGACTGACAGACTCTTGGCTAATTTGGTCTTTTGCAAATGCAATACAGCATAGGGCCCTGACATATAAAAAGTACAACTTTTTTGTTATGTTCACGTATATGTCATGTTTTTTCAATGTTAACACTTTTGTACAAATAAGTACATTTGCACTTTATTTTTGTTCTGTAAAGGAATGAGTTAATGTTTAAAATGACTGGTTAATAGTGCTATTATAAAGTGCAATGTCAGCACAATTTTCTTTCCTGCAATTTAAAATGCACTTGTTTTAATAAATAAATACAGCGTTTGAAAAGCATACACAATCTGTGTTAATATATTAGTCTGTGGTTAAAAGGACTTGAAAGGACTCGAAACTCAAAATGCAGGACTTAGGACTTGACTTGAGACTTTCCAGTCTTGACTTTGGACTTGACTCGGGGCTTGCCTGTCTTGACTCGGGACTTGACTCGGACTTGAGGGCAAAGACTTGAGACTTACTTGTGACTTGCAAAACAATGACTTGGTCCCACCTCTGCCAAGTGGTGATATTAGCAGAAACACAAGGATTGTCATGACTTGATCTTGGGTGTATGCTTTTCCGGGATGCAACGGAAAGTTGGCACGGGCGAGACGGGAATGAAGGTACATGATTTATTTAAACTATCAAAAAAAAGGAATAAACGAAAAGCGCGCACAAGGGCGGAAGTACAAAACTTGACTATAAACACAAAACTTGCACAAAGGCAGAAACTATGAACAATTAAACAAAACTTGCAAACTATGGCTTGAATAAAGAAAACTTACTTGGCATGGACAAAAAAGGAGCAGCGTGAACGATGGACATGAAAAGGAGTTAGAAATGTGTCGAGCATAAATGTGGTGAGGTCGTCCGGAAGACAAACTGAAAAACACTGAACTTAAATACTACAGACATGATTAACGAAAACAGGTGCGTGACTCAAGACGTGAAACAGGTGCGTGACGTGACAGGTGAAAACTAATGGGTTGCTATGGTGACAATCAAGAGTGCACAATGAGTCCCAACGTGGAACAGGTGAAACTAATGGGGTAATCATGGAAACAAGACAAGGGAGTGAAAAGACAGAAACTAAAGAGTCCTATAACTAAACAAAACATGACTTAAAACAAAACATGATTACACAGACATGACAAGGATCCGCCTCGGGCTTATTGCATTGTTTGCATGCTTCATGTGCTCTTTTTTTTAAAATGTTCCCCGCATTCATAAAACTTTAGAGGGGAATAACGGCTTCTCGCCGCTGCATTACAACTATTAGCGATAGCACGTAATGTTATTATTAATGTTGCAGAATTCACAAGCGTGTAAAAACCGGGCGATAAAAAAAAATTAAATACAAATAAATGCTCTATCGCTTGTTGCGTTTTGGACCAGTTGTTCCTCCCAGGGAATTCAAGTCACAATTCGCTCCCAAGTTCTTTCCGACACTTAAAGCTGAGTTGAAAAACCACCAGAGACAGAATAGGTATTTTGTTGTATATTCTCAAAGCTTTGCCAATATACATTGATTGAGACCAGTCTAACCATAGAACATTCTATTGCGCCTCCCAAAATGGTCTGTCTTCCCGATCCCACCACCCTCTCTATCTCGTCCCATCTCTGTAGCCAAAACAAAATGCTAGTCTAAACACATTCCAAAGAACTCAAGGTTAACACACATAGTATACTTGCTGACAGAGCATCAAGAGAATAAATGGAAAACACGAGCTGTTTTCAAATATGACAAAGAAATGGAAGAAGTACAACTTAAATTCGGATATATGTAAATATCTGCCTCCGACACGCTGTAAAACCAAAATGTTTTGTTGTTGTTGTTGTTACATTTCTATTAAATAGTGAGTGCAGCTCGGGGAGCCGGTGCTGTAATTAAAACCATATTACTGCTCCAACGTTTGTGATGGGATAAGAGCCGCGTCATTGTTTGTGTTTGAGCGCGGATCAGCACAAAGCCTCTAAAACATACAGCGCTTTCGGAAAAAAATAAAAGAATAATAAAAATATCACACTCCCGTGGCCCCGGCTGTGATTTTCCATCTATTGGAGGCTTAGCTCTGTGACTCTATGTGCTGCTTTGGATCACAAATTAAATTTGATTTTGATTTTTTTTTCTTTCCCCGAGCATAACAGGTCAAACATCTTGAGAGAGTAAACACAGCCCGCCATGAAATTAGATTGGTTGTCGGAACGGGCCGGGATTCATTGGAATGGAGATTGTGAATCACAGCACAGATCCTGGCTGTGGCCGACTGGATCCTTCCCTCTCGCCTCAGTGATATCCAGCCTGGCGCAGGTAGACTTTGTCTGAGGGGGGATCGCCCCGGGCTGAGTCCGCTAACCCACAATATAAACAGCATACCTGCCCAATCACGTTATAACTGTAGAATGATAGAGGGCGAGTTCTTGGTTTCTTATGTGGGTTTATTGTCAGGCAGTTTCATTAACGTCCTCCCAGCGGGGGTAACAACACACAACAACAGCAGTCACGTTTTTGTATACCGTAAAGCAGTTCGTCTGCCGTAAACAGCAATGTTGTGACACTCTTAAACAGGACAATACTGACATCTAGTGCATTTGATGAAAGCACTTTTTGTGCGTGCCACACAGCAATGCAGCATCAGAGAGGGTGTTCAGCATGGTTCGAAAAATAGTGACAGAGAATAAAACAAGGATGGACAATTCAACCCTTAACTCAACAATGAGTAGATGAGTGTTATGTGTGTATATGTGTAAATAAATTAACACTGAAATGTAAGTATTTATTTTATATGTATATATATATATATATATATATATATATATATATATATATATATATATATATATATATATATATATATATATATATATATATATATATATATAATAAAATAAATATATATATATAACAAAAAAAAATATATATATATAATAAAATAAATATATATATATATATATATATAAATATATATATAAATATATATACATATAATAAAATAAAAATAAATATATACGTATATATATATATATATATATATATATATATATATATATATATATATATATATATATATATATAGCTAGAATTCACTGAACGTCAAGTATTTCTTATATATATATATATATATATATATATATATATGTATATATATAGCTAGAATTCACTGAACGTCAAGTATTTCTTATATATATATATATATATATATATATATATATATATATATATATGTGTATATAATAAAATATATATATATATATATATATATATATAAATATATATATAAATATATATACATATAATAAAATAAATATAAATATATACGTATATATATATATATATATATACAGCTAGAATTCACTGAACGTCAAGTATTTCTTATATATATATATATATATATATATATATATATATATATATATATATATATATATATATATATATATATATATAGCTAGAATTCACTGAACGTCAAGTATTTCTTATATATATATATATATATATATATATATATATATATATATATATATATATATATATATATATATATATATATATATGAAATACTTGACTTGGTGAATTCTAGCTGTAAATATACTCCCCCAACCACGCCCCCGCCCCACCCCGACCACGCCCACCCCCACCCCCCTCCCCCCACCTCCCGAAATCGGAGGTCTCAATGTTGGCAAGTATGATCTATGCAAGGACAAAACTTCTTGTCTGAGGGGTGGCCTCAGTCACAGATGTTATCTTTGTTTTAGCCCGCTAACAGCCAATGACTTCAAGGACCTCAACTCAGTGGCCTAGTGGTTAGAGTGTCCGCCCTGAGATCGGTAGGTTGTGAGTTCAAACCCCGGCCGAGTCATACCAAAGACTATAAAAATGGGACCCATTACCTCCCTGCTTGGCACTCAGCATCAAGGGTTGGAATTGGGGGTTAAATCACCAAAATGATTCCCGGGCGCGGCCACCGCTGCTGCCCACTGCTCCCCTCACCTCCCAGGGGGTGATCAAGGGTGATGGGTCAAATGCAGAGAATAATCTCGCCACACCTAGTGTGTGTGTGACAATCATTGGTACTTTAACTTTAACTTTTAACTTTATAAGATGACAGCACGCAGACGAAACAGAGACTACAGGACCTCAACGAAGATAAGATGACAACACGCAGACGAAGCGGGGACAAGGCGAAATCACAAGGCCCCCAGCACATTCCGTCACGTATTGTGCGTCCTGGACCTGCTTTGCATAACATATGTGACCACTCCACCCCACTCCTCCTCGAAGAAGAGGGGGGCAGAGCAGAAAAGAAACGGCAGATCAACTGGTCTAAAAGGGGGGTCAATTTTAAGGCTAGAGTATACAAATGAGTTTTAAGATGGGACTTAAATGCTTCTACTGAGGTAGCATCTCTAACTGTTACCGGGAGGGCATTCCAGAGTACTGGAGCCCCAATAGAAAACGCTCTATAACTCGAATATATATATATATAATAATAATAATAACTGGGATTTATATAGCGCTTTTCTAAGTACCCAAAGTCGCTTTACATGTGGAACCCATCATTTATTCACACCTGGTGGAGGTAAGCTACTTTCATAGCCACAGCTGCCCTGGGGTAGACTGACGGAAGCGTGGCTGCAATTTTGTGCCAACGGCCCCTCCGACCACCACCTATCATTCATCATTCAATTCACCGGTGTGAGTGGCACCGGGGGCAAAGGGTGAAGTGTCCCACCCAAGGACACAACGGCAGCGATTTTTGGATGGTAAGAGGCGGGGAGCGAACCTGCAATCCTCAGGTTTCTGGCACGGTTGCTCTACCCACTACGCCATGCCGCCCCTCGTTCAGCTCAGCTCATTGACCTGAAATATCCACGCTGTTACATAATAGTGACATCTAAATTGTTTTACTTTTCAAACAGAGTATAGTATCGTTTTTGATTCATTAGTACCGTGATACTATACTAGAACTGGTATACCGTACAACACTAGCCTGACCGAAGCCTCGATAATAATCTTTGTGATTATGCTTCCGTATCATTTGACAAGGTTTACTGTGTTAAACCACCATCCGCCGCCTCAGGAAGGGGAAGCAGTGCACTATCAACACCGTGTATGGTGCGGATGGTGTTCTGCTGACCTCGACTGCGGATGTTGTGGATCGGTGGAGGGAATGTGGTGGGCTCTTCTATTTCTGGGGCTGAGGTTGCTGAGGTAGTTAAAAAGCTCCTCGGTGGCAGGGCCCCAGGGGTAGATGAGAACCGCCCGGACTTCCTTAAGGCTCTGGATGCTGTGGGGCTGTCTTGGTTGACAAGACTCTGCAGCATCGCGTGGACATCGGGGGCGGTACCTCTGGATTGGCAGACCGGGGTGGTGGTTCCTCTCTTTAAGAAGGGGAACCGGAGGGTGTGTTCTAACTATCGTGGGATCACACTCCTCAGCCTTCCCGGTAAGGTCTATTCAGGTGTACTGGAGAGGAGGCTACGCCGGATAGTCGAACCTCGGATTCAGGAGGAACAGTGTGGTTTTCGTCCTGGTCGTGGAACTGTGGACCAGCTCTATACTCTCGGCAGGGTCCTTGAGGGTGCATGGGAGTTTGCCCAACCAGTCTACATGTGTTTTGTGGACTTGGAGAAGGCATTCGACCGTGTCCCTTGGGAAGTCCTGTGGGGAGTGCTCAGAGAGTATGGGGTATCGGACTGTCTGATTGTGGCAGTCCGCTCCCTGTATGCTCAGTGCCAGAGCTTGGTCCGCATTGCCGGCAGTAAGTCGGACACGTTTCCAGTGAGAGTTGGACTCCGCTAAGGCTGCCCTTTGTCACCGATTGTGTTCATAACTTTTATGGACAGAATTTCTAGGCGCAGTCAAGGCGTTGAGGGGCTCTGGTTTGGTGGCTGCATGATTAGGTCCCTGCTTTTTGCAGATTATGTGGTCCTGATGGCTTCATCTGGCCAGGATCTTCAGCTCTCACTGGATCGGTTCGCAGCCGAGTGTGAAGCGACTGGAATGAGAATCAGCACCTCCAAGTCCGAGTCCATGGTTCTCGCTCGGAAAAGGGTGGAGTGCCATCTCCGGGTTGGGGAGGAGATCTTGCCCCAAGTGGAGGAGTTCAAGTACCTCGGAGTCTTGTTCACGAGTGAGGGAAGAGTGGATCGTG
>NC_084562.2:26382500-26425000 GCF_033978685.3 Nerophis lumbriciformis
CAAGTATCGGATATCTGCTTGCATCTATAATGCTGCAGCGTGTTTAACTTGTGTGCGATATCATGTGTGATACAAGCAGTCCTACAGCGTGTTTGTGTGTGTGGTATCATGTGCGATACAAGCAGTACTGCAGCTTTTTTATATGTGTGTCGTATCATATGCGATACAAGCAGCCCTGCGGTGTTTTACTTGTATGCGATATGAAATGCGATACAAGCGGTCCTTCAGCTTGTTTACATGTGTGTGATGTCATGTGCGATACAAGCAGTCCTGCCGCATGTTTACTTGTTTTTGATATCATGTGCGATACAAGCAGTGTGTTTGTGTGTGTGATAGCATGTGCGATACAAGCAGTCCTACAGCTTGTTTATATGTGTGTGATACCATATGAGATACAATTAACCCTGCAGTGTTTTTACTTGTGTGTGATATCATGTGCGATACAAGCGGTCGTGCAGCGTGTTCACTTGTGTGTGATATCATGTGCGGTACGAGCAGTCCTGCAGCATGTTCAATTTTGATATAATGTGCTAAACAAACGGCCCGGCAACGTTTTTTCTTGTGTGCGATATCATGTGCAATATGAACAGTCCTGCAGCGTGTTTACTTGTGTGTGATATCATGTGCGATACAAGCAGTCCTGCAGCGTGTTTACTTGTTTTTGATATCATGTGCGATACAAGCAGTCCTGCAGCTTGTTTACATGTGTGTGATGTCATGTGCGATACAAGCAGTCCTGCCGCATGTTCACTTGTTTTTGATATCATGTGCGATACAAGCAGTCCTACAGCTTGTTTACATGTGTGTGATGTCATGTGCGATACAAGCAGTCCTGCCGCATGTTCACTTGTTTTAGATATCATGTGCGATACAAGCAGTCCTGCAGCGTGTTTGTGTGTGTGATATCATGTGCGATACAAGCAGTCCTACAGCTTGTTTATATATGTGTGTGTGTGATATCATATGCGATACAAGCGGTCCTGCAGCGTGTTCACATGTGTGTGATATCATGTGCGATACGAGCAGTCCTGCAGCATGTTCAATTTTGATATAATGTGCTATACAAACGGTCCGGCAGCGTGTTTACTTGTGTGCAATATCATGTGCGATACAAGCAGTCGTGTGGTGTGCTTACTTGTGTGTGATATAATTTGCAATACAAGCAGTCTTGCAGCGTGTTTACTTGTGTGTGATATAATGTGCGATACAAGCGGTCCTGCCGCATGTTCGATTTTGATATAATGTGCTATACAAACGGTCCGGCAGCAGGTTTACTTGTGTGTGATATCATGTGCGATACAAGCAGGTGTGCGGTGTGCTTACTTGTGTGTGATATATTGCGCAATACAAGCAGTCTTGCAGCGCGTTTACTTGTGTGTGATATCATGTGCGATACAAGCGGTCCTGCAGCGTGTTCGATTTTGATATAATGTGCTATACAAACGGTCCGGCAGCAAGTTTACTTGTGTGTGATATCATGTGCGATACAAGCAGTCGTGCGGTATTATTATTTGTGTGTGATATAATGTGCAGTATAAGCAGTCTTGCACCGTGTTTACTTGTGTGCGATATCATGTGCAATACAAGCAGTTCTGCAGCGTGTTTACCTGTGTGTGATATCATGTGCAATACAAGCAGTCTTGCGGTGTGCTTACTTGTGTGTGATATAATGTGCAATACAAGCAGTCTTTCAGCGTGTTTACTTGTGTGCGATATCATGTGCAATGCAAGCAGTCCTACAGCGTGTTTTCTTGTGTGTGATGTCATGTGCGATACAAGCGGTCCTGCAGTGTGTTTACTTGTGTGTAATATCATGTGCAATACAAACAGTCATGCGGTGTGCTTACTTGTGTGTGATATAATGTGCAATACAAGCAGTCTTTCAGCGTGTTTACTTGTGTGCGATATCATGTGCGATACAAGCAGCCCTACAGCGTGTTTTCTTGTGTGCGATGTCATGTGCGATACAAGCGGTCCTGCAGCGTGTTCGATTTTGATATAATGTGCTATACAAACGGTCCGGCAGCAAGTTTACTTGTGTGTGATATCATGTGCGATACAAGCAGTCGTGCGGTATTATTATTTGTGTGTGATATAATGTGCAATATAAGCAGTCTTGCACCGTGTTTACTTGTGTGCGATATCATGTGCAATACAAGCAGTTCTGCAGCGTGTTTACCTGTGTGTGATATCATGTGCAATACAAGCAGTCTTGCGGTGTGCTTACTTGTGTGTGATATAATGTGCAATACAAGCAGTCTTTCAGCGTGTTTACTTGTGTGCGATATCATGTGCAATGCAAGCAGTCCTACAGCGTGTTTTCTTGTGTGTGATGTCATGTGCGATACAAGCGGTCCTGCAGTGTGTTTACTTGTGTGTAATATCATGTGCAATACAAACAGTCATGCGGTGTGCTTACTTGTGTGTGATATAATGTGCAATACAAGCAGTCTTTCAGCGTGTTTACTTGTGTGCGATATCATGTGCGATACAAGCAGCCCTACAGCGTGTTTTCTTGTGTGCGATGTCATGTGCGATACAAGCGGTCCTGCAGTGTGTTCACTTGTGTGTGATATCATGTGCGATACAAGCAGTCCTGCAGCATGCTTACCTGTGTGTGATATCATGTGCAATACAAGCAGTTGTGCGGTGTGCTTACTTGTGTGTGATATAATGTGCAATACAAGCAGTCTTTCAGCGTGTTTACTTGTGTGCGATATCATGTGCAATACAAGCAGTCGTGCGGCGTGCTTACTTGTGTGTGATATGTGCAATACAAGCAGTCGTGTGGTGTGCAGTCGTGTGGTGTGCTTACTTGTGTGTGATATAATGTGCAATACAAGCAGTCTTTCAGCGTGTTTACTTGTGTGCGATATCATGTGCGATACAAGCAGTCCTACAGCGTGTTTTCTTGTGTGCGATGTCATGTGCGATACAAGCGGTCATGCAGCGTGTTCACTTGTGTGTGATATCATGTGCGATACAAGCAGCCCTGCAGCGTGTTTACCTGTGTGTGATATCATGTGCGATACAAGCAGTCCTGCAGCGTGTGACTAGGGAAGGTCGTTTGAATTGTGTCATATAAGTAAATGATGTGCTCTCGTTTCTAAGTACTTTCAAGGTTCTGATGTACTCACATTGTCTATAAGATGGTTGCATTTGTTGCATTCAAAGACCGCTTGGTATTTAAGGTTAATTTGAAAAGTGAACTCATGTCATCTCGCAGACTAAATGTAAGACACTAGCGGGCCACACTTGGCCCGCGGGCTGCAGTTTGGATACTCCTGGTTTAAGGTCTTCCATTGTGCTCAAAAATGGAAAATATTCCCCTAGGAGTAGTATTATTACGATTCCTGCTGACATTGTAGCGCATTAGTATCGGTATTGGTGTCAGGTTCAAACACCGAACCATCTATTAAACGAGACAAGAAGCAAGGAATCAGGCAGAGTCAGAGTTCAATTTCGCTCATGAGGAGAACGCATGGAGCTGCACACTCAGTTACAGTCTCACCTTACGCTCTAAGGTACAGCTCCCGCGCTCCTCTATTTATTCATGCATTATGAGGAAGATATTTGTCACATGTAATATAAAACTATGTCTCCTGCACAGCTGGGATAGGCTCCAGCTCAACCACCACCCCCAATAATGACAAGCAGCATGCAGTAATGTAAATAAAGCATGCAATAATGCTAATAAATATTGAATTAGCATATATTTTGACATTATCACACTACTTCACACAAGTGTTTGGAATGGAATGAGAGAAGTTAAGAGTGTTTATCCAAGGAATGGCCTGGTTTTATGCTCAGAATCCCAGATCTGTCTATGCTAGATGTGGACTGGGGAGGTTTAAGGGGAATGAGGACGATTTGGTGTTTGAGTAAATATTTATGATGCAGCACGGCTTTAATAGTCGTCATGTGAAAACATCTCAAGGAGATCCTCCTGACAGTCGGCGTCCTCTGCAGTCGATTTTTGTGTTCTGCTTATTAGGAAGTGACTCTAGTCTCAGAATTATGGAGATTGGTCAGATCTAGTCTCAGACTTATGGAGATTGGCCAGATCTATTCTCAGACTTATGTAGATTGGCCAGATCTAGTCTCAGACTTATGTAGATTGGTCAGATCTAGTCTCAGATTTATGTAGATTGGCCAGATGTCATTTTAGACTTATGTGGATTAGTCAGATCTAGTCTCAGACTTATGTAGATTGGTCAGATCTCATCTTAGACTTATGTGGATTGGTCAGATCTAGTCTCAGACTTATGTAGATTGGTCAGATCTATTCTCAGACTTATGTAGATTGGTCAGATCTAGTATCAGACTTATGTAGATTGGTCAGATTTAGTCCCCGACTTAGATTGGTCCAATCCAGTCTCTGACTTAGATTGGTCAGATCTAGTCTCTGACTTAGATTGGTCAGATCTCATCTCTGACTTAATGTCGATTGGTCAGATCTAGTGTCTGACTTAGATTGGTCGGATCTAGTCTCTGACTTAGGTTGGTCAGATCTAGTCTCTGATTTAGATTGGTCAGATCTAGTCTCTGACTTAGATTGGTCGGACCTACTCTGTGACTTATTGTAGATTGGTTCGATCAAGTCTCTGACTTAGATTGGTCCAATCTAGTCTCTGACTTAGATTGGTCAGATCTAGTCTCTGACTTAGATTGGTCAGATCTCGTCTCTGACTTAATGTCGATTGGTCAGATCTAGTGTCTGACTTAGATTGGTCGGATCTAGTCTCTGACTTAGGTTGGTCAGATCTAGTCTCTGACTTAGATTGGTCAGATCTAGTCTCTGACTTAGATTGGTTGGACCTAGTCTGTGACTTATTGTAGATTGGTTCGATCAAGTCTCTGACTTAGATTGGTCGGATCCAGTCTCTGACTTAGATTGGTCAGATCTAGTCTCTGATTTAGATTGGTCAGATCTCGTCTCTGACTTAATGTCGATTGGTCAGATCTAGTGTCTGACTTAGATTGGTCGGATCTAGTCTCTGACTTAAGTTGGTCAGATCTAGTCTCTGACTTAGATTGATCAGATCTAGTCTCTGACTTAGATTGGTCAGATCTGGTCTCTGACTTAGATTGGTCGGACCTAGTCTGTGACTTATTGTAGATTGGTCCGATCTAGTCTCTGACTTAGATTGGTCGGATCTAGTCTCTGACTTAGACTGGTCAGATCTCGTCTCTGAATTAATGTCGATTGGTCAGATCTAGTGTCTGACCTAGATTGGTCGGATCTAGTCTCCGACTTAGATGGTCAGATCGAGTCTCTGACTTACTGTTGGTAGGTCATATTTAGTCTCGGACATTTGCAGATTGGTCATTACTCGTCTCAGAATTAAATTGGTCAGATCTAGTCTATGACTTAGATTGGTCCGATCTAGTCTTCGATTTACTGTATATTTGTCAGATCTAGTCTCCAACTTCGATTGGTCGGATCTAGTCTCTGATTTAGATTGGTCAGATCTAGTCCCCGACTTAGATTGGTCCAATTTAGTCTCTGACTTAGATTGGTCAGATCTAGTCTCTGACTTAGATTGGTCAGATCTCGTCTCTGACTTAATGTCGATTGGTCAGATCTAGTGTCTGACTTAGATTGGTCGGATCTAGTCTCTGACTTAGGTTGGTCAGATCTAGTCTCTGACTTAGATTAGTCGGATCTAGTCTCTGACTTAGGTTGGTCAGATCTAGTCTGTGACTTTTTGTAGATTGGTTCGATCTAGTCTCTGACTTAGATTGGTCGGATCTAGTCTCTGACTTAGATTGGTCAGATCTCGTCTCTGAATTAATGTCGATTGGTCAGATCTAGTGTCTGACCTAAAATTGGTCGGATCTAGTCTCCGACTTAGATGGTCAGATCGAGTCTCTGACTTACTGTTGATAGGTCAGATCTAGTCTCGTACATTTGCAGATTGGTCATTACTCGTCTCAGAATTAAATTGGTCAGATCTAGTCTATGTCTTAGATTGGTCCGATCTAGTCTTCGATTTACTGTATATTTGTCAGATCTAGTCTCCAACTTCGATTGGTCGGATCTAGTCTCTGATTTAGATTGGTCAGATCTAGTCCCCGACTTAGATTGGTCCAATCTAGTCTCTGACTTAGATTGGTCAGATCTAGTCTCTGACTTAGATTGGTCAGATCTCGTCTCTGAATTAATGTCGATTGGTCAGATCCAGTGTCTGACTTAGATTGGTCGGATCTAGTCTCTGACTTAGGTTGGTCAGATCTAGTCTCTGACTTAGAATGGTCGGATCTAGTCTCTGATTTAGATTGGTCAGATCTAGTCCCCGACTTAGATTGGTCCAATCTAGTCTCTGACTTGGATTGGTCATATCTAGTCTCTGACTTAGATTGGTCAGATCTCGTCTCTGACTTAATGTCGATTGGTCAGATCTAGTGTCTGACTTAGATTGGTCAGATCTAGTGTCTGACTTAGATTGGTCGGATCTAGTCTCTGACTTAGGTTGGTCAGATCTAGTGTCTGACTTAGGTTGGTCAGATCTAATCTCTGACTTAGGTTGGTCAGATCTAGTCTGTGACTTTTTGTAGATTGGTTCGATCTAGTCTCTGACTTAGATTGGTCGGATCTAGTCTCTGACTTAGATTGGTCAGATCTCGTCTCTGAATTAATGTCGATTGGTCAGATCTAGTGTCTGACCTAAAATTGGTCGGATCTAGTCTCCGACTTAGATGGTCAGATCGAGTCTCTGACTTACTGTTGATAGGTCAGATCTAGTCTCGTACATTTGCAGATTGGTCATTACTCGTCTCAGAATTAAATTGGTCAGATCTAGTCTATGTCTTAGATTGGTCCGATCTAGTCTTCGATTTACTGTATATTTGTCAGATCTAGTCTCCAACTTCGATTGGTCGGATCTAGTCTCTGATTTAGATTGGTCAGATCTAGTCCCCGACTTAGATTGGTCCAATCTAGTCTCTGACTTAGATTGGTCAGATCTAGTCTCTGACTTAGATTGGTCAGATCTTGTCTCTGAATTAATGTCGATTGGTCAGATCCAGTGTCTGACTTAGATTGGTCGGATCTAGTCTCTGACTTAGGTTGGTCAGATCTAGTCTCTGACTTAGAATGGTCGGATCTAGTCTCTGATTTAGATTGGTCAGATCTAGTCCCCGACTTAGATTGGTCCAATCTAGTCTCTGACTTGGATTGGTCATATCTAGTCTCTGACTTAGATTGGTCAGATCTCGTCTCTGACTTAATGTCGATTGGTCAGATCTAGTGTCTGACTTAGATTGGTCGGATCTAGTCTCTGACTTAGGTTGGTCAGATCTAGTGTCTGACTTAGGTTGGTCAGATCTAATCTCTGACTTAGGTTGGTCAGATCTAGTCTGTGACTTTTTGTAGATTGGTTCGATCTAGTCTCTGACTTAGATTGGTCGGATCTAGTCTCTGACTTAGATTGGTCAGATCTCGTCTCTGAATTAATGTCGATTGGTCAGATCTAGTGTCTGACCTAAAATTGGTCGGATCTAGTCTCCGACTTAGATGGTCAGATCGAGTCTCTGACTTACTGTTGATAGGTCAGATCTAGTCTCGGACATTTGCAGATTGGTCATTACTCGTCTCAGAATTAAATTGGTCAGATCTAGTCTATGACTTAGATTGGTCCGATCTAGTCTTCGATTTACTGTATATTTGTCAGATCTAGTCTCCAACTACGATTGGTCGGATCTAGTCTCTGATTTAGATTGGTCAGATCTAGTCCCCGACTTAGATTGGTCCAATCTAGTCTCTGACTTAGATTGGTCAGATCTAGTCTCTGACTTAATGTCGATTGGTCAGATCTAGTGTCTGATTTAGATTGGTCGGATCTAGTGTCTGACTTAGGTTGGTCAGATCTAATCTCTGACTTAGATTGGTCAGATGTAGTCTCTGACTTAGATTGGTCGGACCTAGTCTGTGACTTATTGTAGATTGGTCATATCTAGTCTCTGATTTACTGTAGATTGGTCAGATCTCGTCTCAGACTTCGATTGGTCAGATCTAATCTGAGATTTACTGTAGATTGGTCAGATTTAGTCTCCAACTTTGATTGGTCAGATCTACTCTCAGACTTCAATTATTTTGGACTTTGTGCATGAAATATTGGAGCAAAAGTCTTCCACAACATGGAAAAAGACATTTTACATTTCTCCAATAAATCATACTCTGTCATGCACGCACATTTTCCAGACGAGGTGTGGATGTCGTCATATTCCAACAAAAAGCTGAATATTTGACCGGGTGTAGAAGTTCAGAGTCTATTGGATTTTAGAATGGAGATTTTGCACAGTCCCGAAAAGGAATGCTTTTGTGTAATTGACAATTTTGCGCGACAATGCCACAGAGCCCATTTGTAAAATATTTTGAACTTTTATGCAAAACGACAAAGATAACTGAAACTTTGGTTCACAGACTGAAGTTGAAGGTCAGCAAAGCTCTTGAAATGTTCTAATCTTTTTGTAGGATTAGATGCACATTTTAAGGGTTCTGTTTTTTTTATGTTTTATTTTTGGGGGGGAGGTCACCCTTTAAGATCATAGCTTTCACTTTGGACAGATACCGTAGGAAGGAGATTCATCGGCCCCATTCTTTGTGATTTACCTGATACATGAGGTAAGTCCAATGTTGCGCTTCACCACCCTCTTTATTTACCGGTAGAATTGTCGTTTTTTGCCATTCTTCCTCTCCCAAGTGTTATTGCTTGTACGCACTTTGTATGACACACTCAACATCATGCTTCGGCTCTGTATTCACCGTCACACAGCACCATTCAGATGAAAGAACTGTACCGGTATGTTTCAAAGGCAGTATAGTACCGACTTCAATCAATTAGTACTGCAGTACTAATTGATTGAGGGGCGGCATGGCGTAGTGGGTAGAGCAACCGTGCCAGAAACCTGAGGGTTGCAGGTTCGCTCCCCGCCTCTTACCATCCAAAAATTGCTGCCGTTGTGTCCTTGGGCGGGACATTTCACCCTTTGCCCCCGGTGCCACTCACACCGGTGAGTTGAATGATGAATGATAGGTGGTGGTCGGAGGGGCCGTTGGCGCAAATTGCAGCCACGCTTCCGTCAGTCTACCCCAGGGCAGCTGTGGCTATGAAAGTAGCTTACCACCACCAGGTGTGAATGAATGATGGGTTCTACATGTAAAGCGACTTTGGGTACTTAGAAAAGCGCTATATAAATCCCAGGTATTATTATTATTATTATTACTTTATTAGCACCGGTATACCGAACAACCCTAGTATATTTACAGTGGCGGTCAAAAGTGTACATACTAGAGATGCGCGGTTTGCGGACACAACCGCGGAGTCCGCGGATAAACCGCGGGTCGGGCGGGTAAAAATAGATTTTAAATAGATGCGGGCGGTTGGCGGTTGAACCAATTCGGAAATATATATACATACCGTATTTTCCGCACCATTAGCCGCACCTAAAAACCACAAATTTACTCAAAAGCTGACAGTGCGGCTTTTAACCCGGTGCGCTTTATATATGGATAAATATTAAGATTCATTTTCATAAAGTTTCGTTCTCGCAACTTCGGTAAACAGCCGCCATCTTTTTTCCCGGTAGAGCAGGAAGCGCTTCTTCTTCTACGCAAGCAACCGCCAAGGTAAGCACCCGCCCCCATAGAACAGGAAGCGCTTCTTCTTGTACTGTAAGCAACCACCCGCCCCCGGAAGAAGAAGAAGCGCGCGGTGCATGCTGGGATATGTGACGTTACATTTCCATTTGTGTGTTTATGTAAAGACCCCAAAATGGCTCCTATTAAGTGTGTTGTCTGTCTAATTATAAATAATGCAGACGAGGCGTGTTAACTGAGTTCTCAACGTTTACTCACAGCGTGCTCATAACCACATTCTAACTGCCAGCATACAACAACGCTTCTCAGGGCTACCGCGCATGCTCGTAACTATCGTTGCATGCTGGGTAGTGTAGTTGTTATATTTGCTAGCTCATAACATCACATTAAGAGACACGCTTACGCGCTTAATTCAATACTCGCCGTCATTCCGGGTGGATTGACAAAAGACCTCCAGCCGCTAGATATTGGTGTCAACAGGGCATTCGAAGCTAGACTGCTAACTGCGTGGGAACAATGGATGACAGAAGGCGAACACACCTTCACTAAGACGAGGAGGCAGCGCCAGACGACGCCAACATCTGCCAGTGGATCGTAAATGCCTGGGCAGATATTTCGGTCACAACTGTGGTCCGAGCTTTCCGGAAGGCAGGATTCACAGAACTGCTGGACAACAGTGACACTGACTCCGATGACTTCGACGAGACGGAACCGGCCATTTTGGATCTCACATTTGCCCAACTTTTCACTTCGGACACCGAAGACGAAGGATTTACGAATGAAGAATAACTTCAGAAAGTGAGCGCTATGTTTATTTTGTGTGTTGTGACATTAATGTTCGAGCAACATTATGTCGCTATTGCTCTGCACTATTTTGAATTTTACTATGTTTGTGATTGCACATTTGCGTACATTTTGGGAGTGAACAGAGTTGTTAGAACGCTGGTTTTTAATATATTATTAAAGTTTGACTGACCTATCTGACTGTTTTTTTGACATTCCCTTTAGCGCAGCGTAGGCGCGGCTTATAGTCCGGGGCGGCTTATTGGTGGACAAAGTTATGAAATATGCCATTCATTGAAGGTGCGGCTAATAATCCGGTGAGCCTTATAGTGCGGAAAATACGGTAGTTAAATGTTGTTACCCACATACGAAAAACGAGCAGCACTCTTTGAAACAGTCAATTATTCATCAGGCACCGCGTCCCAGCAACAAGTGGCGCAAGTGAGCGCTCCTTCAGCGCAGCAGGGCGCATTTTAGAGGCCAGGCGCTCTCGCATGAATCCTGGCACTGTAGATGCCATTTTATTCCTGCATAGTGCTAACAAAAAAAAAAAGTAAGTAGACATACGGTTGGATATGTTAAAGGAATTAGTCTACGTTACCTATAGGCTTCACCAAATAAGCCCATGTCTAACCTATATTGAGTTCGGTCAGCTGAATCATTTTGATGGTTACGTGTTGTTTGGGCGCACTACAATGCAAAGGAATTAAGGCAATTGCGTTGTTTATTGTGGGTTTTTTCTATTTGAGATATACTACTATGTGTGAATAATTATTTGGCCTCGCTTTCAAGCGAAGCGCATCTCCGATTGGCGACAATGTAAGGATATTTAGCCTGCTTTGTTTGTCGCGACCGTCTATTTTCATTATAATTCAAGTTTGATGATGAATCAGAATCAGAATCAGAATCAGCTTTATTGTCATTACGCAAGGTAACGAGATTGAGGCCATTCCATACAGTGCGATGTGTGCATGCTAGAAAAACAATGTGCAAATATATAAAAATTAATAAAATGTAGAAGTACAATGAATATGGTGTGAAATGAATATATACATGAAAAAACAAAACAAAAACAGGGTGGTAGGTGGAATGGGTTATTGCACCGAAGAGAAGGCAGTTATGAGGGACAATGGGGCAGTCCGTTCAGGATGGTTATGGCCCTGGGGAAGAAGCTGTTCTTTAGCCTGTTTGTTTTGGTTTTAATGCACCTGTAGCGCTTCCCAGAGGGCAGCAGGTGGAACAGGTCAGAGCCAGGGTGGGTGCTGTCCTTGATGATGGCACTGGCTCTGTTGAGGCAGCGGGAGGTGTAGATGTCCGTCAGAGAGGGGAGAGGGCGGCCGATGATCTTCTGAGCCGTCTTGACCACTCTTTGCAGCCTCTCCCTGTCTGCTGCAGTGCAGCTGCCGTACCATACCGTAATACAGTAGGTCAGCAGGCTCTCGATGGACGAGCGGTAGAAGGTCAGCAGCAGGTCAGGCTTCAGGTTGTACTTCCCGAGGACTCTAAGGAAGTGTAGCCGCTGCTGAGCCTTCTTGATGATTGATGTGGTGTTGACTGTCCAGGAGAAGTCATTAGAGATGTGGACTCCAAGGTACCTGAAGGTGTGGACCCTCTCTACACGCTCGCCGTTGATGTAGAGGGGGGCAGGGTCGGTGCTGCTCCTCCTGAAGTCGACGATGATAAAGTGCAGTCTGATGGGTTTGATTTCCCCCCTTCAGCTATTTGCCTTGGCCAATAAGTTGCAGGTAATTTATTATTATTATTTATTTAATTGATTTGTGTTTAAATAGAGATGACATACATATGTTATTGTATAATTTAAGTTTGTGCGCGTGATTGACAGCCTAAGGCTTATGAGGCACATTTTTTATTTATTTTTTTTATTTCAACTTAAAAACGTATGAGCCTATGCCTAGAACATAGGCTATGTGTTTATCTTTATTTTCCTGCCTGTCGTTGACAATGGAGATTGTCTGATATTTTGTCAATGGTTCATCTTTGTCGCAAAATTGTTCACTGCTTCACTGTGCACCCCGCCCTCGTCCCTATTTGAGCATTATAACGTTAACAAGTTAATATTCATTGAAATAAATTCAGAACATTTTTTTTTTACCTAACAAAAATATAGGCCTAGTCTTTCTAAAACATTGTTTTAACTTCTTAAAAGCCTCGTTCTGCTTGCTGCAACTGCGCGCACAAAGTGTGAGGAACGCACTCCTGATCTGAGGGCATTGGCAACAATAGTCAACACTTTCTCAATGGAAATGACAACAATATTATAATAATGATGAATAAAATTATCACGCATTAATATCTCTTAGCCACTAATGCGTGGCCAAGATATATTAATGCGTGGCACGCAGTCTGTGCTGCATTGGATCAGTCTCCTTTCTTTAACAGGCAAAAGCTTTATAACCTCACTAATGCCTTGCATCGTCTATATTAGATATATAACAACTGGCGGATGGCGGGCGGGTGTGGTTTTGATAAAATGTTGGTTCGGGTGGATGCGGATGGTTGACGACTTTTGTGATGCGGTTGCGGATGAAATAATTGTCTATCCGCGCATCTCTAGTACATACACTTGTAAAGAACATCATGTCATGGCTGTCTTGAGTTTCCCATCATTTCTACAACTCTTATTCTTTTGTGATGTAGTGATTGGAGCACATACTTGTTGGTCACAAAAAACATTCATGAAGTTTGCTTCTTTTATGAATGTATTGGGGGTCGAACATCCAGAAGCTGCAGTACTTACAAAATAGTGTGGAAATACAACCATATCACACCAATTCTCAAATCCCTTCACTGGCTTCCTGTTCCACTCAGGATGCAATACAAAGTCTCCCTACTAACCCACCAGTGCCTCCATGGAAATTCCCCCCTCTACCTCAAAGAACTACTCACCCCCAAATCCTCCACACGACACCTCCGCTCCGGACAGGCTAACCTCCTCCAACCTCCGAGGACAAAGCTACGAACAATGGGAGACCGGGCTTTCTGCTGGAACGCTCTCCCTGACCACCTGAGGGCACCACAGACTGTGGATGCTTTTAAATAGGCTTAAAAACCCTTCTTTTTTTTTAAAAAAAGCCTTTTTTTTTTAGATACTGTATATGCATACTAGTTCTAGCTATTAGGCTGTTCCAGTTTTTATTTTTATTTATTTGTATTATCTTTTTTTTTTTAATACACTGTAGCACTTTGAGGTTGTTTACTCAATGTAAAGTGCTTTTTACAAATAAAATCTATTATTATTATTATTATTATTATTATTGTCTACTGAAAATGTGAGCAAATGTGCTGGGTAAAAAGTATACATACAGCAATGTTAATATTTGCTTACATGTCCCTTGGCAAATTTACCTGCAATAAGGCACTTTTTGGTAGCCATCCACAAGCTTCTGCTTGAATTGTTGACCACTCCTCTTGACAAAATTGCCGCAGTTCAGCTAAATGTGTTGGTTTTCTGACATGGACTTGTTTCTTCAGCATTGTCCACACGTTTAAGTCAGGACTTTCAGCCTTGTGTCAAGACGTGGACTGTGTGGGGTTTGTTTCCCCGAGATGCAAGAGAAATTGGACCGGACATGGCGTGAAGGTAATGACATGATTTAATTCGAACAAAAAGAGTGAACAAAGAGCGCGCACAAGGCGGAGGTACAAACTTGGCTAATGAAAACAAAAACTAGCACTTAGGTAAAAACTATGGACATGAAACAAAAGGACTTATTGTGGCATGGCATGAAGCATGAGCTATGGTAACAGCAGATAGCATGGGTGTCAAGGGTGGTAGAGGTAATGTCGCCAGGACGACCAACAGAAAATCCATCCATCCATCCATCCATCTTCTTCCGCTTATCCGAGGTCGGGTTGCGGGGGAAGCAGCCTAAGCAGGGAAGCACAGACTTCCCTCTCCCCAGCCACTTCGTCCAGCTCTTCCTGTGGGACCCCAAGTCATTCCCAGGCCAGCCGGGAGACATAGTCTTCCCAATGTGTCCTGGGTCTTCCCCGCGGCCTCCTACCGGTCGGACGTGCCCTAAACACCTCCCTAGGGAGGCGTTCGGGTGGCATCCTGACCAGATGCCCGAACCACCTCATCTGGCTCCTCTCGATGTGGAGGAGCAGCGACTTTACTTTGAGCTCCCCCCGGATGGCAGAGCTTCTCACCCTATCTCTAAGGGAGAGCCCCGCCACCCGGCGGAGGAAACTCATTTGGGCCGCTTGTACCCGTGATCTTGTCCTTTCGGTCATAACCCAAAGCTCATGACCATAGGTGAGGATGGGAACGTAGATCAACCGGTAAATTGAGAGCTTTGCCTTCCGGCTCAGCTCCTTCTTCACCACAACGGATCGATACAGCGTCCGCATTACTGAAGACGCCGCACCGATCCGCCTCTCGATCTCACGATCCACTCTTCCCTCACTCGTGAACAAGACTCCCAGGTACTTGAACTCCTCCACTTGGGGCAAGATCTCCACCCTTTTCCGGGCGAGAACCATGGACTCGGACTTGGAGGTGCTCATTCTCATCCCAGTCGCTTCACACTCAGCTGCGAACCGATCCAGTGAGAGCTGAAGATCCTAGCCAGATGAAGCCATCAGGACCACATCATCTGCAAAAAGCAGAGACCTAATCCTGCAGCCACCAAACCAGATCCAACAGAAAATGACAGGCTTAAATACTAGTGATACATGATTGCTAACAGGTGCGTGAGTCCAAAAGCATCATGTGCAAACTAATGGGTTGCTATGGTGACAAAAACAAACAAGAGTGCACAAACAGGAACTAAAAAGAGTCCAAAAACCAAACAAACAAAAACAAAACATGATCAAAGGACATGACACATTGTCCACACAAATGGGACTTACTTTGGGAAGGCCATTCTAAAAGCGTAATTCTAGCCTGATGTAGCCATTCCTTTACCACTTTTGACGTGTGTTTGGGGGTCATTGTCCTGTTGGAACACCCAACTGCGCCCAAGACCCAACCTCCCGGGTTGATGATTTTAGCTTGTCCTGAATAATTTGGAGGTAATCCTCCTTTTTCACAGTCCCATTTACTCTCTGTAAAGCACCAGTTCCATTGACAGCAAAACAGGCCCAGAGCATAATACTACCACCACCATGCTTTACGGTAGGAATGCTGGGTATTGTGGCCAAACAGCTCCATTTTTGGGTTTCATCTGACATCACATGGACAAAGATAAGACCTTCTGGAGGAAAGTTTTATCCTGCTATTTCTTTCTGTGTCATCTTGTTAGTGGAACAATAAATTCATGTAAGTGCAAGCACAACAATAATGAGTACACATTGTAAGCATTAGAACAAAGTGGGACATATGATGAAAGTGAGTTGTGCTCTATGAATAGCTCACATATCGTAATACAAATGTTCTATTTAATTAATGAGCATTACAATAATGACATAAGTAAAAATACATGTATCTAAATGTGTATCCATCCGGGGACATCCTCTGTTGTCTTTGCATCGCCACATTTTGTCGTTTTAATGAAGTCTCTGCTGGGTTTGAACATTTGCTTTCCTTGTTCCTCATCGTCTCCGACGTGTTCAAGAGACCCGAGCAAGCTTTTCGCTCCCAGACCGGAGCTCGCTGTCGGCGAGCGTGACGCGGTGATGCCTGGGTAAATGTTGCATTAATGCAAGGGGTAGGAATAAAAATGGAAATGCTGTCTTAGAGCTCAAGTGTGTTTGTCAAAGCAATACATGACCTGCGCATCTGAAGGCCCGCTAAGCTCTTAAAGCTGATATCACCTGTCGCCGCGCCGTTTGCCTTGGTGCTGTGCACACACACACACACCTGCTTCCAGATCCCATCACTATATCCTCCCATCATTTCTCTGCAACTTATTTACTCACACTATGATAATAAGCTGAGTTAGTAGGTCTGCTGGAAATATTCGCCATTTAAAATGATGCGTACCCATAAAATTGGTTTTGTTTATCCGTGAATAGCGTCGCCATGGTAACTTGAAATGTTCTCAATTAAAAATACGCCCATAGGCGGAAAGTATACCTTTCCGACGGTATAACATATGTGGGGGTTCGTTGGCTGGTTCTTCTCGTATTAGACAAAACGGGCATGCCCATTCAATTGGCCCATTTTGGCAAAAAATTATTATTTAATCGTGTATAGCGTCGCCATGGTAACACGAAATGTTCCCAACTTGAAATATGCCCATTGGCGAGAAGTTGACCTTTCCGACAGTATAACATATGTGGGGGTTCGTTGGCCGGTTCGTTTCGTTTTACACAAAATGTTCCTACCTATTCAATTGGCCCGTTTTTTTTGTTTTTCGTAAATAGCGTTGCCATGGTAGCACAAAATGTTGCCAATTTAGATTCCCGTCATTGGCGAGATTGAGACCTTTCCGACGGTATACAATATGTGGGAGTTCGTTGTCTCGTTCTTCTCGTATTAGACAAAACGGGCGTGCCAATTCAAATAGCCCATTTTGGCAAAAAAAAAATATTATTTAAAAATTTTTTTTTTTTTTATTGTGAATAGTATCGCCATGGTAACAAAAAATGTTCCCAACTTGAAATATGCCCATTGGTGAGAAGTGGACCTTTCTGACAGTATAACATATGTGGGGGTTCGTTGGCCGGTTCGTTTCGTATTACACAAAATGTTCCTTCAATTGGCCCATTTCTTTTGTTTTTCGTAAATAGCGTTGCCTTGGTAACTTAAAATGTTCCCAAATCCCATTACTATATCCTCCCATTATTTATCTGCAACATATTTACCCACACTATGCTAATAAGCTGAGTCAGTAGGTCTGCTGCAAATATTCACCATTAAAAAAGGGTGCGTACCCATCTAACTGGTTTTGTTTATTTGTGAATAGCGTCGCCATGTTAACTTGAAATGTTCTCAATTAAAAATACGGCCATAGGCGGAAAGTATACCTTTCCGACGGTATAACATATGTGGGGGTTCGTTGGCTGGTTCTTCTCGTATTAGACAAAACGGGCATGCCCATTCAGTTGGCCCATTTTGGCAAAAAAATCGGCACTTTTTTATTTAATCGTGTATAGCGTCGCCATGGTAACACAAAATGTTCCCAACTTGAAATATACCCATTGGTGAGAAGTTGACCTTTCCGACAGTATAACATATGTGGGGGTTCGTTGGCCGGTTCGTTTCGTATTACACAAAATGTTCCTACCTATTCAATTGGCCCGTTTTTTTTGTTTTTCGTAAATAGCGTTGCCATGGTAGCATAAAATGTTGCCAATTTATATTCCCGACATTGGCGCGATTGGGACCTTTCCGACGGTATACAATATGTGGGGGTTCGTTGGCTGGTTCTTCTCGTATTAGACAAAACGGGCATGCCCATTCAAATGGCCCATTTTGCCAAAAAAAAATTATCTTTTTTTTTTAAAATTGTGAATAGTGTCGCCATGGTAACACGAAATGTTCCCAACTTGAAATATGCCGATTGGCGAGAAGTGGACCTTTCCGACAGTATAACATATGTGGGGGTTCGTTGGCCGGTTCGTTTCGTATTACACAAAATGTTCCTACCTATTCAACTGGCCCATTTGTTTTTGTTTTTCGTAAATAGCGTTGCCATGGTAACACAAAATGTTGCCAATTTAGATTCCCGTCATTGGCGGGATTGAGACCTTTCGGACGGTATACAATATGTGGGGGTTCGTTGGCTGGTTCTTCTCGTATTAGACAAAACGGGCATGCCCATTCAATTGGCCCATTTTGGCAAAAAAATCGGCACATTTTTATTTAATCGTGTATAGCGTCGCCATGATAACACAAAATGTTCCCAACTTGAAATATGCCCATTGGCGAGAAGTGGACCTTTCCGACAGTATAACATATGTGGGGGTTCGTTGGCCGGTTCGTTTCGTTTTACACAAAATGTTTGTACCAATTCAATTGGCCCATATTCTTTGTTTTTCGTAAATAGCGTTGCCTTAGTAACACAAAATGTTGCCAATTTAGATTCCCGTCATTGGCGGGATTGAGACCTTTCCGATGGTTTACAATATGTGGGGGTTCGTTGGCTCGTTCTTCTCGTATTAGACAAAACGGGCATGCCCATTCAAATGGCCCATTTTGGCAAAAAAAAATTATCTTTTATTGTTTTAATTGTAAATAGTGTCGCCATGGTAACACGAAATGTTCCCAACTTCAAATATGCCCATTGGCGAGAAGTTGACCTTTCCGACAGTATAACATATTTGGGGGTTCGTTGGCTGGTTCGTTTCGTATTACACAAAATGTTCCTACCTATTCAATTGGCCCATTTTTTTTGTTTTTCGTAAATAGCGTTGCCATGGTAACACAAAATGTTGCCAATTTAGATTCCCGGCATTGGCGCAATTGGGACTTTTCCGACGGTATAACATATGTGGGGGTTTGTTGGCTGGTTCGTTTCGTATTACACAAAATGTTCCTACCTATTCAATTGGCCCATTTTTTTTGTTTTTCGTAAATAGTGTTGCCATGGTAGCACAAAATGTTGCCAATTTAGATTCCCGGCATTGGCACAATTGGGACCTTTCCGACGGTATAACATATTTGGGGGTTCGTTGGCCGGTTCGTTTCGTATTACACAAAATGTTCCTACCTATTCAATTGGACCATTTTTTTTGTTGTTCGTAAATAGCGTTGCCTTGGTAACTTAAAATGTTCCCAAATCCCATTACTATATCCTCCCATCATTTTTCTGCAACTTATTTACCCACACTATGCTAATAAGCTGAGTTAGTAGGTCTGCTGGAAATATTCGCCATTAAAAAAGGGTGCGTACACATAAAATTGGTTTTGTTTATTTGTGAATAGCGTCGCCAT
The DNA here is from genome assembly GCF_033978685.3 of Nerophis lumbriciformis. Lineage (NCBI taxonomy): Eukaryota > Metazoa > Chordata > Actinopteri > Syngnathiformes > Syngnathidae > Nerophis > Nerophis lumbriciformis. The sequence goes on from NC_084562.2 coordinate 26,401,724, forward strand.
GGTAACTTGAAATGTTCCCAATTAACAACACGCCCATGGGCGGAAATTACACCTTTCCGACGGTATAACATATGTGGGGGTTCGTTGGCTGGTTCTTCTCGTATTAGACAAAACGGGCGTGCTCATTCAATTGGCCCATTTTGGCCAAAAAAATAGCTGGTTTTTTTGTATTATTGTGAATAGCGTCGCCATGGTAACACGAAATGTTCCCAACTTGAAATATGCCCATTGGCGAGAAGTTGACCTTTCCGACAGTATAACATATGTGGGGGTTCGTTGACCGGTTCGTTTCGTATTACACAAAATGTTCCTACCTATTCAATTGGACAATTCTTTTTGTTTTTCGTAAATAGCGTTGCCATGGTAGCACAAAATGTTGCCAATTTAGATTCCCGGCATTGGCGCAATTGGGACCTTTCCGACGGTATACAATATGTGGGGGTTCGTTGGCTGGTTCTTCTCGTATTAGACAAAACGGGTGTGCCCATTCAAATGGCCCATTTTGGCAAAAAAAATTGCTCATTTTTTTATTTATTGTGAATAGCGTCGCCATGGTAACACGAAATGTTCCCAACTTGAAATATGCCCATTGGCAAGAAGTTGACCTTTCCGACGGTATAACATATGTGAGGGTTCGTTGGTTGGTTCTTCTCGTATTAGACAAAACGGGTGTGCTCATTCAATTGGCCCATTTTGGCCAAAAAAATAGCTGTTTTTTTAAATTATTGTGAATAGCGTCGCCATGGTAACATGAAATGTTCTTAACTTGAAATATGCCCATTGGCGAGAAGTGGACCATTCCGACAGTATACAATATGTGGGGATTCGTTGGCCGGTTCGTTTCGTATTACTCAAAATGTTCCTACTTATTCAATTGGCCCATTTTTTTTGTTTTTCGTAAATAGCGTTGCCTTGGTAGCACAAAATGTTGCCAATTTAGATTCCCGTCATAGGCGGGATTGAGACCTTTCCGACGGTATACAATATGTGGGGGTTCGTTGGCTGGTTCTTCTCGTATTAGACAAAACGAGCGTGCTCATTCACTCGGCCCATTTTGGCCAAAAAAATAGCTGTTTTTTTTTATTTTTGCGAATAGCGTCGCCATGGTAACACGAAATGTTCCCAACTTGAAATATGCCCATTGGCGAGAAGTTGACCTTTCCGACAGTATAACATATGTGGGGGTTCGTTGACCGGTTCGTTTCGTATTACACAAAATGTTCCCACTTATTCAATTGGCCCATTTCTTTTGTTTTTCGTAAATAGCGTTGCCATGGTAGCACAAAATGTTGCCAATTTAGATTCCCATCATTGGCGGGATTGAGACCTTTCGGACGGTATACAATATGTGGGGGTTCGTTGGCTCGTTCTTCTCGTATTAGACAAAACGAGCGTGCTCATTCACTCGGCCCATTTTGGCCAAAAAAATAGCTGTTTTTTTTTATTTTTGCGAATAGCGTCGCCATGGTAACACGAAATGTTCCCAACTTGAAATATGCCCATTGGCGAGAAGTTGACCTTTCCGACAGTATAACATATGTGGGGGTTCGTTGGCCGGTTCGTTTCGTATTACACAAAATGTTCCCACTTATTCAATTGGCCCATTTCTTTTGTTTTTCGTAAATAGCGTTGCCATGGTAGCACAAAATGTTGCCAATTCAGATTCCCGGCATTGGCGCAATTGAGACCTTTCGGACGGTATACAATATGTGGGGGTTCGTTGGCTCGTTTTTCTCGTATTAGACAAAACGGGCGTGCCCATTCAATTGGCCCATTTTGGCAAAAAAATCGGCACTTTTTTATTTAATCATGTATAGCGTCGTCATGGTAACATAAAATGTTCCCAACTTGAAATATGCCCATTGGCGAGAAGTGGACCTTTCCGACAGTATAACATATGTGGGGGTTCGTTGGCCGGTTCGTTTCGTTTTACACAAAATGTTTGTACCAATTCAATTGGCCCATATTCTTTGTTTTTCGTAAATAGCGTTGCCTTGGTAACTTAAAATGTTCCCAAATCCCATCACTATATCCTCCCATTATCTATCTGCAACTTATTTACCCACACTATGCTAATAAGCTGAGTTAGTAGGTCTGCTGGAAATATTTGCCATTAAAAAAGGGTGCGTACCCATAAAATTGGTTTTGTTTATTTGTGAATAGCGTCGCCATGTTAACTTGAAATTTTCTCAATTAAAAATATGTTGGTGTATACCTTTCCGACGGTAAAACATATGTGGGGGTTCGTTGGTTGGTTCTTCTCGTATTAGACAAAACGGGTGTGCTCATTCAATTGGCCCATTTTGGCCAAAAAAATAGCTCTTTTTTTTAATTGTGAATAGCGTCGCCATGGTAACACGAAATGTTCCTAACTTCAAATATTCCCATTGGCGAGAAGTTGACCTTTCCGACAGTATAACATATGTGGGGGTTTGTTGGCCGGTTCGTTTCGTATTACACAAAATGTTCCTACCTATTCAATTGGCCCATTTTTTTTTGTTTTTCGTAAATAGCGTTGCCATGGTAACACAAAATGTTGCCAATTTAGATTCCCGTCATTGGCGGGATTGAGACCTTTCCGACGGTATACAATATGTGGGGGTTCGTTGGCTGGTTCTTCTCGTATTAGACAAAACGGGCATGCCCATTCAAATGGCCCATTTTGGCAAAAAAATCGGCGCTTTTTTATTTAATCGTGTATAGCGTCGCCATGGTAACACAAAATGTTCCCAACTTGAAATATGCCCATTGGTGAGAAGTTGACCTTTCCGACAGTATAACACATGTGGGGGTTCGTTGGCCGGTTCGTTTGGTATTACACAAAATGTTTGTACCTATACAATTGGCCCATTTTTTTTGTTTTTCGTAAATAGCGTTGCCATGGTAGCACAAAATGTTGCCAATTTAGATTCCCGTCATTGGCGAGATTGAGACCTTTCTGACGGTATACAATATGTGGGAGTTCTTAGGCTCGTTCTTCTCGTATTAGACAAAACGGGCGTGCCGATTCAAATAGCCCATTTTGGCAAAAAAAAAATATTATTTAAAATTTTTTATTTTTTTTATTGTGAATAGTATCGCCATGGTAACAAAAAATGTTCCCAACTTGAAATATGCCCATTGGTGAGAAGTGGACCTTTCTGACAGTATAACATATGTGGGGGTTCGTTGGCCGGTTCGTTTCGTATTACACAAAATGTTCCTTCAATTGGCCCATTTCTTTTGTTTTTCGTAAATAGCGTTGCCTTGGTAACTTAAAATGTTCCCAAATCCCATTACTATATCCTCCCATTATTTATCTGCAACATATTTACCCACACTATGCTAATAAGCTGAGTTAGTAGGTCTGCTGCAAATATTCACCATTAAAAAAGGGTGCGTACCCATCTAACTGGTTTTGTTTATTTGTGAATAGCGTCGCCATGTTAACTTGAAATGTTCTCAATTAAAAATACGGCCATAGGCGGAAAGTATACCTTTCCGACGGTATAACATATGTGGGGGTTCGTTGGTTGGTTCTTCTCGTATTAGACAAAACGGGCATGCTCATTCAATTGGCCCATTTTGGCCAAAAAAATAGCTGTTTTTTTTTTATTATTGTGAATAGCGTCGCCATGGTAACACGAAATGTTCCTAACTTCAAATATGCCCATTGGCGAGAAGTTGACTTTTTCGACAGTATAACATATGTGGGGGTTTGTTGGCCGGTTCGTTTCGTATTACACAAAATGTTCCTACCTATTCAATTGGCCCATTTTTTTTTTTTTTCGTAAATAGCGTTGCCATGGTAGCACAAAATTTTGCCAATTTAGATTTCCATCATTGGCGGGATTGAGACCTTTCGGACGGTATACAATATGTGGGGGTTCGTTGGCTGGTTCTTCTCGTATTAGACAAAACAGGCGTGCCCATTCAAATGGCCCATTTTGGCCAAAAAAAATGGTTGTTTTATTTATTGTGAATAGCGTCGCTATGGTAACACGAAATGTTCCCAACTTGAAATATGCCCATTGGCGAGAAGTTGACCTTTCCGACAGTATAACATATGTGGGGGTTCGTTGGCCGGTTCGTTTGGTATTACACAAAATGTTCCTACCTATTCAATTGGACCATTTTTTTTGTTTTTCGTAAATAGCGTTACCATGGTAACACAAAATATTGCCAATTTAGATTCCCGGCATTGGCGCAATTGGGACCTTTCCGACAGTATAACATATGTGGGGGTTCGTTGGCTGGTTCTTCTCGTATTAGACAAAACGGGTGTGCCCATTCAATTGGCCCATTTTGGCAAAAAAATTGGCGCTTTTTTATTTAATCGTGTATAGCGTCGTCATGGTAACATAAAATGTTCCCAACTTGAAATATGCCCATTGGCGAGAAGTGGACCTTTCCGACAGTATAACATATGTGGGGGTTCGTTGGCCGGTTCGTTTCGTTTTACACAAAATGTTTGTACCAATTCAATTGGCCCATATTCTTTGTTTTTCGTAAATAGCGTTGCCTTGGTAACTTAAAATGTTCCCAAATCCCATTACTATATCCTCCCATTATCTATCTGCAACTTATTTACCCACACTATGCTAATAAGCTGAGTTAGTAGGTCTGCTGGAAATATTTGCCATTAAAAAAGGGTGCGTACCCATAAAATTGGTTTTGTTTATTTGTGAATAGCGTCGCCATGTTAACTTGAAATTTTCTCAATTAAAAATATGTTGGTATATACCTTTCCGACGGTAAAACATATGTGGAGGTTCGTTGGTTGGTTCTTCTCGTATTAGACAAAACGAGTGTGCTCATTCAATTGGCCCATTTTGGCCAAAAAAATAGCTCTTTTTTTTAATTGTGAATAGCGTCGCCATGGTAACACGAAATGTTCCTAACTTCAAATATTCCCATTGGCGAGAAGTTGACCTTTCCGACAGTATAACATATGTGGGGGTTTGTTGGCCGGTTCGTTTCATATTACACAAAATGTTCCTACCTATTCAATTGGCCCATTTTTTTTGTTTTTCGTAAATAGCGTTGCCATGGTAGCACAAAATGTTGCCAATTTAGATTCCCGACATTGGCGCAATTGAGACGTTTCCGACGGTAAAACATATGTGGGGGTTCGTTGGCTGGTTCTTCTCGTATTAGACAAAACGGGCATGCCCATTCAATTGGCCAATTTTGGCAAAAAAATCGGCGCTTTTTTATTTAATCGTGTATAGCGTCGCCATGGTAACACAAAATGTTCCCAACTTGAAATATGCCCATTGGCGAGAAGTTGACCTTTCCGACAGTAAAACACATGTGGGGGTTCGTTGGCCGGTTCGTTTGGCATTACACAAAATGTTCCTACTTATTCAATTGGACTATTTTTTTTTTTTTTTCGTAAATAGCGTTGCCATGGTAACACAAAATGTTGCCAATTTAGATTCCGGTCATTGGCGGGATTGAGACCTTTCGGACGGTATAACATATGTGGGGGTTCGTTGGCTGGTTCTTCTCGTATTAAACAAAACGGGCGTGCCCATTAAATTTGCCCATTTTGGCAAAAAAATCGGCACTTTTTTATTTAATCGTGTATAGTGTCGCCATGGTAACACAAAATGTTCCCAACTTGAAATATGCCCATTGGCGAGAAGTTGACCTTTCGGACAGTATAACATATGTGGGGGTTCGTTGACTGGTTCTTCTCGTATTAGACAAAACGGGTGTGCTCATTCAATTGGCCCATTTTGGCCAAAGAAATAGCTGTTTTTTTTTATTATTGTGAATAGCGTCGCCATGGTAACACGAAATGTTCCCAACTTGCAATATGCCCATTGGCGAGAAGTTGACCTTTCCGACAGTATAACATATGTGGGGGTTCGTTTGCTGGTTCGTTTCGTATTACACAAAATGTTCGTACCTATTCAATTGGCTTATTTTTTTTGTTTTTCGTAAATAGCGTTGTCTTGGTAACTTAAAATGTTCCCAAATCCCATCACTATATCCTCCCATTATCTATCTGCAACTTATTTACCCACACTATGCTAACAAGCTGAGTTAGTAGGTCTGCTGGAAATATTCGCTATTTAAAATGATGCGTACCCATAAAGTTGGTTTTGTTTATCCGTGAATAGCGTCGCCATGGTAACTTGAAATGTTCCCAATTAAAAACACGCCCATAGGCGGAAATTACATCTTTCCGACGGTATAACATATGTGGGGGTTCGTTGACTGGTTCTTCTCGTATTAGACAAAACGGGTGTGCCCATTCAATTGGCCCATTTTGGCCCAAAAAATAGCCCTTTTTTTTTTTTATTGTGAATAGCGTCGCCATGGTAACACAAAATGTTCCCAACTTGAAATATGCCCATTGGCGAGAAGTGGACCTTTCCGACAGTATAACACATGTGGGGGTTCGTTGGCCGGTTCGTTTCGTATTACACAAAATGTTCCTACCTATTCAATTGGCCCATTTTTTTTGTTTTTCGTAAATAGCGTTGCCATGGTAGCACAAAATGTTGCCAATTTAGATTCCCGACATTGGCGCAATTGAGACGTTTCCGACGGTATACAATATGTGGGGGTTCGTTGGCTGGTTCTTCTCGTATAAGACAAAACGGGCGTGCCCATTCAATTGGCCCATTTTGGCAAAAAAAATCGGCAGTTTTTTATTTAATCGTGTATAGCGTCGCCATGGTAACACAAAATGTTCCCAACTTGAAATATGCCCATTGGCGAGAAGTTGACCTTTCCGACAGTATAACATATGTGGGGGTTCGTTGGCCGGTTCGTTTCGTTTTACACAAAAAGTTCGTACCTATTCAATTGGCCCATATTCTTTGTTTTTCGTAAATAGCGTTGCCTTGGTAACTTAAAATGTTCCCAAATCCCATTACTATATCCTCCCATCATGTCTGTGCAACTTATTTACCCACACTATGCTAATAAGCTGAGTTAGTAGGTCTGCTGGAAATATTTGCCATTAAAAAAGGGTGCGTACCCATACAACTGGTTTTGTTTATTTGTGAATAGCGTCGCCATGGTAACTTGAAATGTTCCCAATTAAAAACACGCCCATAGGCGGAAATTACATCTTTCCGACGGTATAACATATGTGGGGGTTCGTTGGCTGGTTCTTCTCGTATTAGACAAAACGTTCAATTTCCACCATCACTGATGGTGGAAACTTTACACTAGACTTCAGGCAACGTGGATCCTGTGCCTCTCCTGTCTTCCTCCAGACTCTGGGACCTCGATTTCCAAAGGAAATGCAAAATTTGCATGGTTGGGTGATGGTTTGGGGTGCCATGTCATCTGCTGGTGTCGGTCCACTCTGTTTCCTGAGATCCAGGGTCAACGCAGCCGTCTACCAGCAAGTTTTAGAGCACTTCATGCTTCCTGCTGCTGACCTGCTCTATGGAGATGGAGATTTCAAGTTCCAACAGGACTTGGCGCCTGCACACAGCGCAAAATCTACCCGTGCCTGGTTTACGGACCATGGTATTTCTGTTCTAAATTGGCCCGCCAACTCCCCTGACCTTAGCCCCATAGAAAATCTGTGGGGTATTGTGAAAAGGAAGATGCAGAATGCCAGACCCAAAAACGCAGAAGAGTTGAAGTCCACTATCAGAGCAACCTGGGCTCTCATAACACCTGAGCAGTGCCAGAAACTCATCGACTCCATGCCACGCCGCATTAACGCAGTATGAGGCAAAAGGAGCTCCAACCAAGTATTGAGTATTGTACATGCTCATATTTTTCATTTTCGTACTTTTCAGTTGGCCAACATTTCTAAAAATCCCTTTTTTGTATTAGCCTTAAGTAATATTCTAATTTTGTGACACACGGAATTTTGGATTTTCATTTGTTGCCACTTCAAATCATCAAAATTAAATGAAATAAACATTTGAATGCATCAGTCTGTGTGCAATGAATAAATATAATGTACAAGTTACACCTTTTGAATGCAATTACTGAAATAAATCAAGTTGTTCAAAATATTCTAATTTACTGGCTTTTACCTGTATATATATATATATATATATATATATTTTTTTTTTCCTTTTTTTTTTTTTTCCAAAGTCCCTACACTGGTTCTCTTTTGTCTCACTCCAAGCTGACAGAAGTAAGCCATCGATCTTCATGAGGTTTTGATACACATGGTTTCACCTCCCGCAGTACCTGCTTTATCAGGAGATTGAAGGAGGACGGATGACTGATCAGACTGATATCGCTTCTCTCGCATTTCACTGACAAGCGCCCCCCGCCCCCCCACTCCCCGGCCCCTCTCATTCCACTTCATCCTACTTTCCTCCCATTCCCCCACCCCCAGAATAGGCTGATTGGAATTTTAACAGCCCTATGTTCCATACCATACATTGTGTAAGTAAAGCCCATAATGTAAACGGAATACAATGATTTGCAAATCATTGTATTCCGTTTATATTTACATCTAACACAATTTCCCAACTCATAAAGAAACGGGGTTTGTACATCATTTGATACGTTTCACGAAGCGCATTAGTTGTGTATTTTAATGGCACATACACACCCCTCTGTCTTTTGTATGTGCAGTGGAATAACTCATCGCTAGAACATTCTTCCTTGGAGACCAAGTAATATGCGACTATAATTACGTGATACTTGTTTATATTGACAAATGTGCGGTGTTAGACTGCAATATTGTTCATTAGAGGACACTTACTATCATACTTGCCAACCTTGAGACCTCCGATTTCGGGAGGTGGGGGGCGGGGGGCGTGGTCAGGGGTGGCGCGGGGCGTGGTTAAGAGGGGAGGAGTATATTGACAGCTAGAATTCACCAAGTCAAGTATTGCATACATATATATATATATATATATTTATATACATATATATATATAATATTAAAAACTAGCACTTGGGTAAAAACAATGGACATGAAACAAAAGGACTTACTGTGGCATGGCATGAAGCATGAGCTATGGTAACAGCAGATAGCATGGGTGTCAAGGGTGGTAGAGGTAATGTCGACAGGACGACCAACAGAAAATGACAGGCTTAAATACTAGTGACATGATTACCAACAGGTGCGTGAGTCCAAAAGCCATACTTGCCAACCTTGAGACCTCCGATTTCGGGAGGTGGGGGTTGGGGGCGTGGTCTGGGGTGGGGCGGGGCGTGGTTAGGGGCGTGGTTAAGTGGGGAGGAGTATATTGACAGCTAGAATTCACCAAGTCAAGTATTTCATACATATATATATATATATATATATATATATATATATATATATATATATATATATATATATATATATATATATATATATATATATATATATATAAATATAATATTAAAAACTAGCACTTGGGTAAAAACAATGGACATGAAACAAAAGGACTTACTGTGGCATGGCATGAAGCATGAGCTATGGTAACAGCAGATAGCATGGGTGTCAAGGGTGGCAGAGGTAATGTCGCCAGGACATTACCAGGTGTGGTTAAGAGGGGAGGAGTATATTGACAGCTAGAATTCACCAAGTCAAGTATTTCATACATATATATATATATATATATATATATATATATATATATATATATATATATACATCCTGAAAATATGCAAACAAAACTGTGTTTAGATAATTGATACTTCAAACTTGCATAAATAAATCTTAAGGAATATAACATAACTTGGCTTCTGAGAGTTTCAAAATGTAATGAATAAAATGCTAAAGTTGTTGATAAACAAGCAATTATTTTAATAATTAAATATGGTCATTTTAAATGAATTATGATCATTTAAAATTAATGATTTCAAATATGTTTATTTTAATGTATAATTCTTAGGCTGGATGTAATAAGGAGTCAGAAAAAATACAAATAAAAATACAATTAATTTTGATGTTTTTAGCAAAATATAGTAAAAATGTATTTGTATTTTTTTGTTTGTTTTTTAATTAATACATATATTTGTTTTTAGGTAAGATAAACATAATAATACAATTTGTCTCTAGTGTGGATGATTTAGTTCTTGTCACCCTGTTGTCCTCCCGTCATGAAAAAAGGCTGCCCTCACTCAGGTCCGGAGCTGGAGGGGGCGTGGCCTCCAGTTCCAGCTGAAAATCGGGAGATTTTCGGGAGAATATTTGTCCCGGGAGGTTTTCGGGAGAGGCACTGAATTTCGGGAGTCTCCCGGAAAATTCGGGAGGGTTGGCAAGTATGCTTACTATGTATGTCTAGCTTGTGTGCTATTTTGTGCTTATCTGTTGCGTAGATGTTATCTTCTAGTAGTCTAAAATTGGAAACATCGGCGGACATTTAGACGTTAACAGTCCGGATGGTTCTTGTCCTCTTTGACCTCGGAACACTTTCCCACTTTGCATCAGTCCATCTTAGGTGAGCTGGGGGCCCGGCAAAGTTTCTGGGTGTTGTTGATAAATGGCTTTGGCTTTGCATAGTAGAGTTTTAAGTTGCACTTACGGATGTAGCGACCAACTGTAGTTACTGACAGTGGTTTTCTGACGTTTTCCTGAGCCCATGTGGTGATATCCTTTACACACTGATGAGAGGTGGGTAGTAACGCGCTACATTTACTCCGTTACATCTACTTGAGTAACTTTTGGGATAAATTGTACTTCTAAGGGTAGTTTTAATGCAACATACTTTTACTTTTACTTGAGTATATTTATAGAGAAGAAACGCTACTTTTACCCCGCTACTTTTATCTACATTCAGCTCGCTACTCGCTACTAATTTTTATGGATCTGTTAATGCACGCTTTGTTTGTTTTGGTCTGTCAGACAGACCTTCATAGTGCCTGCGTTTCAACAAATACAGTCACTGGTGACGTTCACTCCGTTCCACCAATCAGATGCAGTCACTGGTGACGTTGGACCAATCAAACAGAGCCAGGCGGTCACATGACCTGACTTAAACAAGTTGAAAAACTTATTGGGGTGTTACCATTTAGTGGTCAATTGTACGGAATATATACTGTACTGTGCAATCTACTAATAAAAGTTTCAATCAATCAATCAAAAGTGTGAAGGAAAAAAGACCCTTTTTTATTTCAACCGTACATCCCGTCAAAAGCCTAAAGACTGACTGCACAGATCCTGTCTTCACAATAAAAGTGCCGCTCCATCGCGCCTGCGCTTTCAAAACAAGAGTCTCCGAAAGCCAGCGCAAACAAACTAGCAAGCTACGGAGTTTGCCGCCAATGTATTTCTTGTAAAGTGTATAAAAACGAATATGGAAGCTGGACAAATAAGATGCCAAAAACCAACCACTTTCATGTGGTATTAGACAGAAAGGAGGAACTTTTTTTCTCCTCCATTTGAAAACGTGGACGCTATCATCACTACTGTCTGATTACAATCAATGCAAGTCATCAGAATCAGGTAATACACCAACTTATATTCTTGTCTTCATGAAAGAAATGAATCTATATGTGTTAAACATGCATGTATATTCATTAAAACACCTTTAACATGTAAACAAAAACGGCAAAATAAATAAATATAAATTATATACTGTATATATATGTGTGTGTATATATATATATATATATATATATATATATATATATACTACCAGACTGACAATCAGTTTCTACCCACAGGCCATCAGGCTTGTGAATGCTAGACCCCCTCCCCCTGTTTTACTTTTATCTTTTTGAACAAAAGACAGCTACCATGATCACCCCCAAACTGTGAACCATCACTGTAGACACGTTTCACCTTTGATCACTAAAGACACTAACTGCTGCTGTGACCCAAGGTCACCTCCATATCTGTTGACTGTCAATTGAATTGTTGAATGTGCAATAATGTTATGTTACTTACTGTGCCTTGTATATACATTTTTTTTAGCTAAGTACCATGTGACTTGTTGAAGGGTGGACTAGCAAAGTAAGATTTTCATTGTACGGCAAACCATCTGTTTAACTGTGCATGACAATAAACAATCTTGAATGGCGTAGTTGGTAGAGTGGCCGTGCCAGCAATCGGAGGGTTGCTGGTTACTGGGGTTCAATCCCCACCTTCTACCATCCTAGTTATGTCCGTTGTGTCCTTGGGCAAGACACTTCACCCCTTGCTCCTGATGGCTGCTGGTTAGCGCCTTGCATGGCAGCTCCCGCCATGTGTGTGTGAATGGGTGAATGTGGAAATACTGTCAAAGCGCTTTGAGTACCTTGAAGGTAGAAAAGCGCTATACAAGTATAACCCATTTATTTATTTATTTATTTATCTTTGGTCCGGAGGACACGACGTCCACAGTTTCCAAAAAAAAACATTTTGAAATGTGGACTCGTCAGACCACGGAACACTTTCCCACTTTGCATCAGTCTATCTTAGGGGCCCGGCAAAGTTTCTGGGTGTTGTTGATAAATGGCTTTGGCTTTGCATAGTAGAGTTTTAAGTTGCACTTACAGATGTAGCGACCAACTGTAGTTACTGATAGTGGTTTTCTGACGTGTTCCTGAGCCCATGTGGTGATATCCTTTACACACTGATTGATTGATTGGTTGATTGAAACTTTTATTAGTAGATTGTGTCACGTTCGGGGTGCATGATGATGCGGGGTTTTGTTCTCCCAAGATGCAAGGGACGAAACCGGACAGGACTTGCAGGTAACACTTGATTTAATAATAAAACAACACAAAACAGGTACAAAACAGAAAACAAACCGACTGAGAAAGGTGCCGAGCGCACCGGAAGCTAAGGCTACAACTTAGCAAAGACTATGACACTTAGCAGGGGCTAGGATACAAGCAAAAACTTACGTAGCAGTCGCGTGACGCAAATAAAGAAACCAGGCTGGCTGACTGGAAAAGGCAGGCTTAAATAATGTCAGTGATTACAACAGGTGCGCGTCAGAAACACAAGCGGCAGGTGAAATTAATATGTAACTATAATAACCAACTCAAAGATGCACAGACAGGAACAAAATGAGTCCAAGACTAACAGAAAACACACGTGACCCGAAAACCCAAACAGAAATATGATCCGGGCAGCGGATCATAACAGATTGCACAGTACAGTACATATTCCGTACAATTGACCACTAAATGGTAACACCCCAATACGTTTTTCAACTTGTTTAAGTCGGGGTCCACGTTAATCAATTCATGGTAATTTTTGTAATAAACATGCCGTATTAAACCGTATCAGTGTCATGTCTGTATTATCATGTTTTGTTTTAAGTCATGTTTTGTTTAGTTTCTGTCTTTTCACTCCCTTGTCTGGTCACCATAGCAACCATTAGTTTTCACCTGTCACGTCACGCACCTGTTTCACGTTTTGAGTCACGCACCTGCTTTCACTAATCATGTCCATAGTATTCAAGTTCATTCATTTTCTGTTGTTCGTCCTGACGACCTCAACACATTTATGCTCTCTTCATGCCTGATACTTCTGCCAATGTCAATTCCTCAAGCAACTACTTTTGTCCAAGCCAAGTAAGTTTTTGTTCCATATTTATAGTCTTTTTAGTTTCATAGTTTGTTCTCCGCCATTGTGCGTGTTTTTTTGTTTGTACTTTTTTTGCTATAGTCTTTTGGTTCCATAGTTTATTCTCCGCCACTGTGCACGCTTTCATTTATTCCTTTTTTTTGATAATAATAAATCATGTACCTTCATTCCCGTCTCGCACGAGCCAACTTTCCGTTGCATCCTGGAAAAGCACACACCCCGGACCAAGTCATGACAATCAGTAGCTTACCTGTGGTGTTCTTGCTATATGTTTTGGTTAGTAACATGTAGCTGAACCAGTTAAAATGAATAATGGCCCCTACCAAGATGGTAGGGGCCTGCTGGTCAAAATGATTGATTGATTGAAACTTTTATCAGTAGATTGCACAGTACAGTACATATTCCGTACAATTGACCCCTAAATGGTAACACCCGAATACGTTTTTCAACTTGTTTAAGTCGGGGTCCAGGTTAACCAATCCACGGTTTTTGTTGCAGTACCGCCTGAGGTATCGAAAGTCCGTAATATCGTGGCTTACATGCAGTCAGGCCCGGCCCTAACCAATCTGGCGCCCTAGGCAAGATTTTAGGTGGCGCCCCCCCACATCGGCAGTGAAGTGTATATACTCACAAGAAACCGAATAGCTTTGTCTTTGACCTTTTTTTTACTTAAAGAAAGCAAATTAACAATCAGAATAGTTAACAAGATTTAAAAAAAATATGAATAAATAAATGAATGCAAAAAATAAAAAATGAATATATGAAATACAATATTTTTTACATACATATTGCTTAATTAACATTAATGATGTGCACTTTAACAACTAGGCTTACAACTATACCTAATGGGTGGAAAAGTGACTATTACCTGCAGGGCAAACATTAGCTAACCAGAAGGCAATAACAATGTAAACAAAAAACACCTGCTTAAAAGATCTAATACAAATGTCCCTGAGGAATGTAAGGTGGGAGTACTGTAATTACCTAACGTTACATTATTATTTTCCATAACAATTTAGCCCCCTCCACAATATTAACCCGACGTTAAAACAGAACTAGCTATTTATTGCTTAGCAATTGCCGAATCATGTAACATTAGCTTAATGCTAAAAAGCCAGGTTACTATCACATTCTGTAACAGACAAATAATTTCATGTAGGCTAACGTTACCTACCTCTGTCTTTTTCTCGTTTCTCCTCCTCTTCTTTTCTCTTTTTTCTTCCCTGGGCACCTGACAGTTTTGGCCGTTTTGACATCTTGTGTTGATTTTTTGATGTGGTGACGTCCAAAAAGAGTCATGATACGGGAAGGGAGGGGGCGCACCGTGCGAGGGGGGTTGGGGGAGGTTGTTATGTAACAAATAATATTTCTATTATATACGCTTTACTTTGCATTTTAATTAACGTGGGATTATTTTTTATATTTAGAAATAATAGTACCAACTTTTTTTTTTTTTCTCCAACATTTGTGGCACTGGCGTGGCGCCCCCTGATGGACGGCGCCCTTAGCATTTGCCTATACGGCCTATGCCACGGGCCGGCCCTGCATGCAGTAGTATCTCCAGATTCTCTGAACCTTTTGACGATGTTACCAACCGTAGATGGTGAAATCCCTAAATTCCTTGCCATAGCTCGTTGAGAAATGTAGTTCTTAAACAATTTGCTTGACAAAGTGGTGAACCCTCGCCCCATCCTTGTCGGCGAATGACTGAGCATTTCATGGAAGCTGCTTTTACACCCAATCATCAATCAATCAATCAATCAATCTTTATTTATATAGCCCTAAATCACAAGTGTCTCAAAGGGCTGCACAAACCACAACGACATCCTCGGTACAAAGCCCACATACGGGCAAGGAAAAACTCACCCCAGTGGGACGTCGATGTGAATGACTATGAGAAACCTTGGAGAGGACCGCATATGTGGGTAACCCCCCCCCCTCTAGGGGAGACCGAAAGCAATGGATGTCGAGTGGGTCTGACATAATATTGTGAGAGTCCAGTCCATAGTGGATCCAACATAATAGTAAGAGTCCAGTCCATAGTGGGGCCAGCAGGACACCATCCCGAGCGGAGACGGGTCAGCAGCGTAGAGATGTTCCCAGCCGATGCACAGGCGAGCGGTCCACCCCGGGTCCCGACTCTGGACAGCCAGCACTTCATCCATGGCCACCGGACCTGTGCCCCCCCCCCTCAAGGAAAAGGGGAGCAGAGGAGAAAAGAAAAGAAACGGCAGATCAACTGGTCTAACAGGGGGGCTATTTAAAGGCTAGAGTATACAAATGAGTTTTAAGATGGGACTTAAATGCTTCTAATCATGGCACCCACCTGTTCCCAATTAGCCCGTTCACCTGTGGGATGTTCCGAATAAGTCTTTGATGAGCATTCTTCAACTTTCTCAGTCTTTTTTTGCCACTTGTGCCAGCTTTTTTGAAACCTTTCGCAGGCATCAAGTTCCAAATGAGCTGATATTTGCAAAAAAAACAACAACGTTTTTCCATTTGGAATCAAATCAAATCAAATCAAATCAACTTTATTTATAAAGCACATTTAAAATTTACCACAGGGGTAGCCAAAGTGCTGTACAATGAACAGGTTAAAAGATAAAACGAGTACCGAGCAAACACAACACAACACAAACAGAACACGATAAAAAATAAATAATTAAAATAGAATAAATAAAAACATAAAAACAGGTTCACAGCAGGTGTATTATGGGGCGCCATTGCGGGAAGGATATCACTCAGTGTTAAAAGCCATGGAATAAAAGTATGTTTTTAAGAGAGATTTAAAAACAGGAAGAGAGGAGGCTTGTCTAACACTCAGGGGTAGGTCGTTCCAGAGCTTGGGAGCAGCAACGGCGAAAGCTCTGTCACCTCTAAGCTTCAGCCTTGTGAATGTTAAGTATCTTATCTTTGCAGTCTATTCAATTGAATATACGTTGAAAAGGATTTGCAAATCATTGTATTCAGTTTTTATTTTTTACCATTTACACAACGTGACAACTTCACTGCTTTTGGGGATTTGTAGTGGAATAGTTAGTGGAGTCATACCAAAGACTATAAAAAAACGGGACCCGTTGCCTCCCTGCTTGGCACTCAGCATCAAGGGTTGGAATTGGGGGGTTAAATCACCAAAAATGATCCCCGGGCGTGGCCACCGCTGCTGCTCACTGCTCCCCTCACCTCCCAGGGGGTGATCAAGGGTGATGGGGTCAAATGCAGAGAATAATTTCGCCCCACCTAGTGTGTGTGTGTGCGACAATCATTGCTACTTTAACTTTAAGCTTCAATTCTAGTCCCCTCTGATGGTTTTAGACAGCCTAAGAACTAAATGACTAGGCTGGACACTCCCCTCCTAAAAGGCAGGGTCCTTATAATGAATATCAGATCGGGACACATTTACTAGAGGAGTGTCCTGGCGCCTCTCACAGGCTTTTAATAGCAGAAATAATAAAAAAGGCCTCACAAAAGACTGGAAATAACCCACAAAGTTGTATAAACTGCCGTAATGGAGCACTAGAAGTGATAAGGCGATGCGGGTCATCGTGTTCCAGAAAGGAGAGGAAATGAGTTTATTACCGAGAATATAAATGACAAACAATATAAACCATCCGAATAAAAGAAGAAAAGAAGAAAAAAATCAAATCTCAGGTAATAAGTTACCTGGAAACAGGTCAGCTTGATAAAGGATTTCATATATCCATTTGATTGATTCCTTAAAACGTTTCATTTCCTTTTCCTGCAGCTGCTATCAGCGAGCTCACGTTCGGTACCTGAGGAGAATAAGACGCAGGGAAAAAAAGGTCACAACTCGGGTTAACTCGCCATGAATCCCAAACAGGCGCTAACCTTGTCCCGGTGACCATAAAACACGGTGTTGACACGCCGGCTGCACGGAAACACGCCAGCTTGCGTGGCCGCCGTGAAGACAATCAGCGTAGCTCTCTCCGAGCGGGCCATTTAATCGGAGCGTAGCGCGATAACTGCCCCGGCGCTGATGAAGTGATTAATTTCAGCCATTGATCAATCTTCTCCAGGGGGCCGTGCAATGAGAGATTCAATTCCAACCGGACCATTTCTGTGAAATAAAAACACGACATTGTCGGTTTTGGTCGACCTTTATTTTGGTGGTCGTAACAAGTGCGTTAATGTCATACTTGCCAACCTTGAGACCTCCAATTTCGGGAGGTGGGGGGTGGGGGCGGGGTCGGGGGGCGTGGTTAAGAGGGGAGGAGTATATTTACAGCTAGATCTCACCAAGTCAAGTATTTCATATATATATATATATATATATATATATATATATATATATATATATATATATATATATATATATATATATATCGATATATATATATATATATATATATATATATATATATATATATATATATATATATATATATATATCCCCCCGCGACCCCGAAGGGAATAAGCGGTAGAAAATGGATGGATGGATGGATGGATATATATATATATATATATATATATATATATATATATACACATACATAAGAAATAATTGACTTTCAGTAAATTCTAGCTATAAATATATATTTATTTTATTATATATATATATATATATATATATATATATATATATATATATATATATATATATATATATATATATATATATATATATATATATATACATATATTTTAGAGATGCGCGGATAGGCAATTATTTCATCCGCAACCGCATCAGAAAGACGTCAACCATCCGCCATCCACCCGATGTAACATTTGATCAGAACCGCACCCGCCCGCACCCGCCCGCACCCGCCCGTTGTTATATATCTAATATAGACGACGCAAGGCATTAGTGAGGTTATAAAGCTTTTGCCTGTTAAAGAAAGGAGACTGATCCAATGCAGCACAGACATTCGCGTGCCACGCTGTCACGACCCAGACGCACACCAGTGCGCAATCATATGGGAGCCGCGCTGAGCGCACCTCCAAGCGCGTCTCGCTGCCGGCGACGGCCGGGTATGGGCCCGACGCTCCAGCGCCATCCATTTTCAGGGCTAGTTGATTCGGCAGGTGGGTTGTTACACACTCCTTAGCGGGTTCCGACTTCCATGGCCACCGTCCTGCTGTCTATATCAACCAGGGTGAGCCCCACCCCTTTCGTGAGCGCACTGCGCGCGGAGTGACCCCTGTTACGCGCCCCCGGCAACAGGGGTGGCGGGCAGGTAAGCTGCGCGGGCTGAGCGCGCGGAGTGACCCCTGTTACGAGCCCCCGGCCACGGGGGTGGCGGGCAGGTAAGCTGCTTACCTGCTGCGCGTGACGCCGGCCGCGGCGAAGGTGGACGAGGCGGGGTGTCGGTGCGGTGGGCGCGGTGGTGACCCTGGACATGCGTCGGGCCCTTCTCGCGGATCGCCTCAGCTACGGCTCCCGGTGGGGCCCTCTCGGGAGAAGGGGCCTCTGTCCCGGACCCCGGCGAGGCGTCCCTTCTCCGCTCCGTAAAAGTGTCCATCTCTTTTCTTTTTTTTCTTCTGTTGTGGCATATGCTGCAGGTGCCTGCTCGTTTTTCGTATGTGGGAAACAACATTTAACTATGTATATATATTTCCGAATTGGTTTAACTGCCACCCGCCTGAATCTATTTAAAATCTAATTTTCTTTTATTTCAACCGCCCGACCCGACCCGACCCGACCCGACCCGACCCGCGGATAAAATCTAATTTTTTTTAATTTCATCCGCCCGATCCGCTAATAATCCGCGGACTCCGCGGTTGTGCCCGCAAACCGCGCATCTCTAATATATATATATATATATATATATATATATATATATATATATATATATATATATATATATATATATATATATATATATATATATATATAATATATATATATATAAATATATATTTATTTTATTATATATATATATATATATATATATATATATATATATATATATATATATATATACATATACACACACACACATAACACTCATCTACTCATTGTTGAGTTAAGGGTTGAATTGTCCATCCTTGTTCTATTCTCTGTCACTATATTTCTAACCATGCTGAACTCTGATGATGCATTGCTGTGTGGCACGCACAAAAGTGATTTCATCAAATGCACTAGATGGCAGTATTGTTCTGTTTAAGAGTGTCACAACATTGCTGTTTACAGCAGACAAACTGCTTTACTGTAGACGTTCTTTGTATTGTTGGAAAGCGGACTCAGGTCCGCATGGAGCTGGAGGGGGCGTGGCCTCCAGCTCGGCCTGAATTTCGGGAGATTTTCGGGAGAAAATTTGTCCCAGGAGGTTTTCGGGAGAGGCGCTGAATTCCGGGAGTCTCCCGGAAAATCCGGGAGGGTTGGCAAGTATGGTTTTGGTTGACCTTTTTTTTGGTGGTCGTAACAAGTGCGTTAATGTGGAATATTGTTCCGTAACACATCGATAAAAGCAACCGAATAGATAAAGGAGCCATTCCACATGTCGATATTTGAGGAAAGATATGTTTGTTTATCCACAAAACATCTATTTCCAAACATTGTGTTATGTATTGCTAGAGGGAGTTGACGATACAGACACAAGGGGGCAGTAACACTCTATGATTTATTTTTACATATATAAATAATAAATATATATAATAATCAAACAATATAAACTAAACAAGAGAATGGAGTGTGACTAATCCACGAGGGGCGTTTGTGTGAAAAAATCTCGAAAAAAACCCACCAGTAGTTTTTTTTTTCACGCTGTAACAGTGACGTGCGGTGAGGTTGATGGCTGGTGAGGCACTGACTTCATCACAGTCAGATTTACAAACATATGAACCCTAAAGAGTATCTTATTCACCATTTGATTGGCAGCAGTTAACGGGTTATGTTTAAAAGTTATTTAATAAGAAGCCAAAAAGTGCAAAAACAATAACGTTCGTGTTGGAGGAGTTGTGAATTAGATACACCTGCAGTCTGCAGGTGTACCTAATGTTGTGGCCCTGCAGTCATTCACAACTCCTTCAACACCAACATTATTGTTTTTGCACTTTTTGGCTTCTTATGAAATAACTTTTTTAAATAGATTCAATCTTGCACGTGGAAAGTTTAAGTGTGGGCTTTAGTTGATATAACACTCCCGTCAGGGGTTGCCGTGCATTCTACGGCGGGGGTGCAGGAGGCGAGCCTCAGCCAGTGCGTCTTTTTGATCGCTCAGCACAAGAAATACGTTACACACATACAGTTGTTGACAAAATACACTGTACATTATATACCTCAGCTAACTAAACTATGGAAATGTATAATATAGTTCATATAGCAATACAGTCTCACTGCACAGCAGGCCAGCAGTTAGCCGAGTCATTGCGCAATCCATGTTGAGGCACTGAGTGACGTGCCTCGACTGGCTGCTGTTCACCGCACCGTCTCTTCTCAGTATTTGAACGGCAAATGTGAAAATTCAGCTATTTTAAATAAAAATAATCTAAAACGGGTGAAGTTAAATGGAAAATAACTGTATAGTATAATCACTGGATACATATAACAATTTAATAAAAATAAAACAATTTTACATTTTTTTTCTTTCCATGATGACTGCACGTCACTGCGCTGTAATTGTCTCCATGCTTGCTGGTCAGAAAACCAAAAGAAGGAAACATAATTTAAGATCACTACCTACTTTTCAACGAGGCAGCTGCTATTTGTTTGAAGCAAATATTTGAAATATATGTGTTTTTTTGCGCATGCTAAGTAGTGTTGGGGAGCAGACATCGACTTCATCCCTTGGAATGCCACCTTCAATGGTGTTGTTTTTTCAGTGTTCTTGGCGGTGCCTGGTGGATCACACCCATTTTTTTAAACTTTTAACAAGTCAGGGTATTATTATGTAAATGATGAATTATTAAATGTCCAATTCTCATTTCACTGACTTGCCACATTACTACACCTCTGATTGCAAATTAATTTTCAATTAACCACTCAACAAATTGCTTGTGTTCTGACACGTGACTTCTTCCCGGGATGGAAACAAAAGCAGTGGTGGTCAAGCAAGCCAAGATGGCTGCTGTACAGCAAGCAGCGTGCAAAGTATCTGAGTTCAAAACATGTTTAAAGTTTCCTGCAAAAAGCAGATAGAAGCAAAAAAATCTAACTATGCAATGGAATAGATCTATACTTTATAAAAAAAAAATGTTTCAAGTGATATAAAGGATTATTCGTCGGTGGAGTTCCCAGAGTTTTTGAACTATTGTAAGGTTGCATTTCATGATTTAACTTCGCGTCTACAGCCATGTTTGTTGTTGTTGTTGTTGTTGCACGCACCATTTACGAGTGGCGTGTTTTTCCCCGTCTTTATCAAAATATAACTATAGATTTCAACATTGTGTACGTGCTAAAAGAGTAGTTTATGATTGTTATTCAAAATATAACTATAGATGTCAACATTGTGTATGTGCTAAAATATCCATTTATGTTTGTTTATCAAAATATGACTAAAGATCTCAACATTGTGTAAGTGCTAAAATATTAATTTATGATTGTTTATCAAAATATAACTAAAGATGTCAACATTGTGTATGTGCTGAAATATTAATTTATGATTGATTATCAAAATATAACTAAAGATCTCAACATTGTGTAAGTGCTGAAAGATTCATTTATGAATGTTTATCAAAATATAACTAAAGATGTCAACATTGTGTACGTGCTGAAAGATTCATTTATGATTGTGTATCAAAATATAACTATAGATGTCAACAATGTGTATGTGCTGAAAGATTCATTTATGATTGATTATCAAAATATGACTAAAGATCTCAACATTGTGTAAGTGCTAAAATATTAATTTATGATTGTTTATCAAAATATAACTAAAGATGTCAACATTGTGTATGTGCTGAAATATTAATTTATGATTGATTATCAAAATATAACTAAAGATCTCAACATTGTGTAAGTGCTGAAAGATTCATTTATGAATGTTTATCAAAATATAACTAAAGATGTCAACATTGTGTACGTGCTGAAAGATTCATTTATGATTGTTTATCAAAATATAACTATAGATGTCAACATTGTGTATGTGCTGAAAGATTCATTTATGATTGTTTATCAAAATATAACTATAGATGTCAACATTGTGTATGTGCTGAAAG
The DNA here is from genome assembly GCF_033978685.3 of Nerophis lumbriciformis. Lineage (NCBI taxonomy): Eukaryota > Metazoa > Chordata > Actinopteri > Syngnathiformes > Syngnathidae > Nerophis > Nerophis lumbriciformis. The sequence goes on from NC_084562.2 coordinate 26,424,267, forward strand.
ATTCATTTATGAATGTTTATCAAAATATAAATAAAGATGTCAACATTGTGTACGTGCTGAAAGATTCATTTATGATTGTGTATCAAAATATAACTATAGATGTCAACATTGTGTAAGTGCTGAAAGATTCATTGGATTTTTTATCAAAATACAACTAACGATGTAAACATTGTGTATGTGCTAAAAGATTCATTTATGTTTGTTTATCAAAATATGACTAAAGATCTCAACATTGTGTAAGTGCTAAAATATTAATTTATGATTGTTTATCAAAATATAACTAAAGATGTCAACATTGTGTATGTGCTGAAATATTAATTTATGATTGATTATCAAAATATAACTAAAGATGTCAACATTGTGTAAGTGCTGAAAGATTCATTTATGAATGTTTATCAAAATATAACTAAAGATCTCAACATTGTGTAAGTGCCTAAAGATACATTTGATTGTCTATCAAAATATAACTAAAGATGTCAACATTGTGTACGTGCTGAAAGATTAATTTATGCTTGTTTATCAAAATATAACTAAAGATCTCAACATTGTGTATGTGCTGAAAGATTCATTTAATTGTTTATCAAAATATAACTAAAGATGTAAACATTGTGTATGTGCTAAAATATTTATTTATGTTTGTTTATCAAAATAAAACTAAAGATCTCAGCATTGTGTAAGTGCTAAAATATTAATTTATGATTGTTTATCAAAATATAACTAAAGATGTCAACATT
>NC_084562.2:26430000-26450000 GCF_033978685.3 Nerophis lumbriciformis
ATCTCAGAATTACATTTACCCCCCCAACACCGTCCCCCCCCGCCCCCCCTACACCACAACTGCACCGCCTGCAGATGTTTTAATATTACATGCCATCCTTTCGGCTTTAATAATTAAAAGCTCAACCATTGATGTTGATTTTTGAGCTTTCAGCGATCTTATATGCACATTATTTTGAGTTCTTCAGCGCTTCCACGCCGAGTTGCTGCAGTCTGCAGTGGAACCTGAATAATGACACAGTGTAAATACTGCACTTATACACCCTGCAAGGACATATATATATATATATATATATATATATATATATATATATATATATATATATATATATATATATATATATATGTATGTGTGGCAAAAAAAATCACAAGACTATTTCATCTCTACAGGCCTGTTTCATGAGGGGGGGTTCCCTCAATCATCAGGAGATTTTAATGGGAGCATTCGCATACCATGGTTTATATAGGGCACAGAGTGGGTGGGTACAGGCTGGCGTAGGGGCGTGGTGATTGGCTCATGTGTTTACCTAGGAGGTGTTTCCGTCTGTGGCGGCATGCTGTTACAATTTCGCTGCGCTTGTTGAGGGATGACAGGTCTGGACGGTAAATAATAAACAGTTTCTCTTTCAAGCATAGGTTTGCATCTTTTATTACCACTATTGTAAGGTGTGCTGGATGCAAGAATTTGCCATGTTATTGAATATTCAACATTATTGTCTTTGAGGTCCCAAATGTGTTTGCTGAGTTCTGTGGTATTCCGCAGGTTTTGGTTCCTGAAAGAAGCCTTGTGATTGTTCCATCTGGTTTTGAACTCTCCCTCGGTTAATCCTACATATGTGTCGGATGTGTTAATGTCCTTGCGTGTTACCTTAGATTGGTAGACAACTGATGTTTGTAAGCACCCCCCGTTGAGAGGGCAATCAGGTTTCTTTCGACAGTTGCAGCCTTTGTTGGTTTTGGAGTCGCTCTGTCCGGGGGCCGACGGCTCATTTGCAATTGTTTTGTTGTGGTTTGAGATGATTTGTCGTATATTGTTCATACAGCTGTAGCTCAATTTAATGTTGTTCTTGTTGAATACTTTTCTTAGGGTGTTGTCTTTGGGAAAGTGTTTGTCAATCAGATTGAGGAATTTGTGTCCAATGTTAGTTGAGACGTTTTTGCTGTATGGGGGGGTTGTACCAGATGATGTCGTTTCGTTTTCTGTTCTTTTTTGGCTGGTTTCCTGGCGTGGGTTCATAGGTGAGGGTGAAATTGTATCCGCTTTCATCAAGGGCTTTTTGGTACGGGGGGGTTGCTTGGTCAAATTCAGCTTTGCTAGATGACAGCATCGATAGCCTTTTATTAATTCCGGTAGGTATTCTTTTCGTGGTGGTGGGTGGGTGGTTGCTGTCATGGTGCACGTATTGGAGTGTTGTGTTGGGTTTCGTGAATGGTTGGTAGCTGTTATTTCTCAGGTTGAAAGTGACGTCAAGGAAGTTGACGGTTTGCTTGTTGGCTTCAATCGTGATCCGTAGGCCGTTCTCTTTGAAAATTTGGCATATGCGCTTCTTGGTATTCTCGCTGCTCCTTGGCGAGGCGCGACACACTGCCAGTCCTCCAAAACCAACAAAGGCTGTAACTGTCGAAAGAAACCTGATTGCCCTCTCAACGGGGGGTGCTTACAAACATCAGTTGTCTACCAATCTAAGGTAATACGCAAGGACATTAACACATCCGACACATATGTAGGATTAACCGAGGGAGAGTTCAAAACCAGATGGAACAATCACAAGGCTTCTTTCAGGAACCAAAACCTGCGGAATACCACAGAACCCAGCAAACACATTTGGGACCTCAAAGACAATAATGTTGAATATTCAATAACATGGCAAATTCTTGCATCCAGCACACCTTACAATAGTGGTAATAAAAGATGCAACCTATGCTTGAAAGAGAAACTGTTTATTATTTACCGTCCAGACCTGTCATCCCTCAACAAGCGCAGCGAAATTGTAACAGCATGCCGCCACAGACGGAAACACCTCCTAGGTAACACATGAGCCAATCACCACGCCCCTACGCCAGCCTGTACCCACCCACTCTGTGCCCTATATAAACCATGGTATGCGAATGCTCCCATTAAAATCTCCTGATGATTGAGGGAACCCCCCCTCATGAAACAGGCCTGTAGAGATGAAATAGTCTTGTGATTTTTTTCCCACACATACATATATATATATATATACAAACCCTGTTTCACCCCTTTGTCCACAACTGCGTGAGCAAATAGTCAAACAGTTTAAGAACAACGTTTCTCAAAGTGCAATTGCAAGAAATTTAGGGATTTCACCATCTACGGTCCATAATATCATCAAAAGGTTCAGAGAATCTGGAGAAATCACTCCACGTAAGCGACATGGCCAGAAACCAACATTGAACGACCGTGACCTTCCATCCCTCAGACGGCACTGTATCAAAAACCGACATCAATCTCTAAAGGATATCACCACATGGGCTCAGGAACACTTCAGAAAACCACTGTCACTAAATACAGTTGGTGGCTACATCTGTAAGTGCAAGTTAAAGCTCTACTATGCCATTTATCAACAACACCCAGAAACGTCGCCGGCTTCTCTGGGCCCGAGATCATCTAAGATGGACTCATGCAAAGTGGAAAAGTGTTCTGTGGTCTGACGAGTCCACATTTCAAATTGTTTTTGGAAATATTCGACATCGTGTCATCCGGACCAAAAGGGGAAGCGAACCATCCAGACTGTTATCGACGCAAAGTTGAAAAGCCAGCATGTGTGATGGTATGGGGGTGTATTAGTGCCCAATACATGGGTAGTTTACACATCTGTGAAGGCACCATTAATGCTGAAAGGTACATACAGGTTTTGGAACAACAAGCAACGTCTTTTTCATGGACGCCCCTGCTTATTTCAGCAAGACAATGCCAAGCCACATTCAGCACGTGTTACAACAGCGTGGCTTCGTAAAAAAAAAATGAGTGCGGGTACTTTCCTGGCCCGCCTGCAGTCCAGACCTGTCTCCCGTCGAAAATGCGTGGCGCATTATGAAGCGCAAAAAAATACGACAGCGGAGACCCCCGGACTGTTGAACGACTGAAGCTCAACATAAAACAAGAATGGGAAAGAATTCCCCTTTCAAAGCTTCAACAATTAGTTTCCTCAGTTCCCAAACGTTTACTGAGTGTTGTTAAAAGAAAAGGTGATGTAACACAGTGGTGAACATGCCCTTTCCCAACTACTTTGGCACGTGTTGCAGCCATGAAATTCTAAGTGAATTATTATTTGCAAAAAAAAAAAATAAAGCTTATGAGTTTGAACATCAAATATGTTGTCTTTGTAGCATATTCAACTGAATATGGGTTGAAAATGATTTGCAAATCATTGTATTCCGTTTATATTTACATCTAACACAATTTCCCATCTCATATGGAAACGGGGTTTGTATATGTATATATATATATATATATATATATATATATATATATATATATATATATATATGTATATATATATATATATATATATATATATATATATATATACATATATATATATATATATATATATATATATATATATATATGTATGTGTGGGGAAAAAAATCACAAGACTATTTCATCTCTACAGGCCTGTTTCATGAGGGGGGGGTTCCCTCAATCATCAGGAGATTTTAATGGGAGCATTCGCATACCATGGTTTATATAGGGCACAGAGTGGGTGGGTACAGGCTGGCGTAGGGGCGTGGTGATTGGCTCATGTGTTTACCTAGGAGGTGTTTCCGTCTGTGGCGGCATGCTGTTACAATTTCGCTGCGCTTGTTGAGAGATGACAGGTCTGGACGGTAAATAATAAACAGTTTCTCTTTCAAGCATAGGTTGCATCTTTTATTACCACTATTGTAAGGTGTGCTGGATGCAAGAATTTGCCATGTTATTGAATATTCAACATTATTGTCTTTGAGGTCCCAAATGTGTTTGCTGAGTTCTGTGGTATTCCACAGGTTTTGGTTCCTGAAAGAAGCCTTGTGATTGTTCCATCTGGTTTTGAACTCTCCTTCAGTTAATCCTACATATGTGTCGGATGTGTTAATGTCCTTGCGTGTTACCTTAGATTGGTAGACAACTGATGTTTGTAAGCACCCCCCGTTGAGAGGGCAATCAGGTTTCTTTCGACAGTTGCAACCTTTGTTGGTTTTGGAGTCGCTCTGTCCGGGGGCCGACGGCTCATTTGCAATTGTTTTGTTGTGGTTTGAGATGATTTGTCGTATATTGTTCATACAGCTGTAGCTCAATTTAATGTTGTTCTTGTTGAATACTTTTCTTAGGGTGTTGTCTTTGGGAAAGTGTTTGTCAATCAGATTGAGGAATTTGTGTCCAATGTTAGTTGAGACGTTTTTGCTGTATGGGGGGGTTGTACCAGATGATGTCGTTTCGTTTTCTGTTCTTTTTCGGTTGGTTTCCTGGCGTGGGTTCATAGGTGAGGGTGAAATTGTATCCGCTTTCATCAAGGGCTTTTTGGTACGGGGGGGTTGCTTGGTCAAATTCAGCTTTGCTAGATGACAGCATCGATAGCCTTTTATTAATTCCGGTAGGTATTCTTTTCGTGGTGGTGGGTGGGTGGTTGCTGTCATGGTGCACGTATTGGAGTGTTGTGTTGGGTTTCGTGAATGGTTGGTAGCTGTTATTTCTCAGGTTGAAAGTGACGTCAAGGAAGTTGACGGTTTGCATGTTGGCTTCAATCGTGATCCGTAGGCCGTTCTCTTTGAAAATTTGGCATATGCGCTTCTTGGTATTCTCGCTGCTCCTTGGCGAGGCGCGACACACTGCCAGTCCTCCAAAACCAACAAAGGCTGTAACTGTCGAAAGAAACCTGCGTGAGCAAATAGTCAAACAGTTTAAGAACAACGTTTCTCAAAGTGCAATTGCAAGAAATTTAGGGATTTCAACATCTACGGTCCATAATATCATCAAAAGGTTCAGAGAATGTGGAGAAATCACTCCACGTAAGCGGCATGGCCGGAAACCGACATTGAATGACCGTGACCTTCCATCCCTCAGACGGCACTGTATCAAAAACCGACATCAATCTCTAAAGGATATCACCACATGGGCTCGGGAACACTTCAGAAAACCACTGTCACTAAATACAGTTGGTGGCTACATCTGTAAGTGCAAGTTAAAGCTCTACTATGCAAAGCGAAAGCCATTTATCAACAACACCCAGAAACGCCGCCGGCTTCTCTGGGTCTGATATCATCTAAGATGGACTCATGCAAAGTGGAAAAGTGTTCTGTGGTCTCAAATTGTTTTTGGAAATATTCGACATCGTGTCATCCGGACCAAAAGGGGAAGCGAACCATCCAGACTGTTATCGTCGCAAAGTTAAAAAGGCAGCATGTGTGATGGTATGGGGGTGTATTAGTGCCCAAGAAATGGGTAACTTACACATCTGTGAAGGCACCATTAATGCTGAAAGGTACATACAGGTTTTGGAACAACAAGCAACGTCTTTTTCATGGACGCCCCTGCTTATTTCAGCAAGACAATGCCAAGCCACATTCAGCACGTGTTACAACAGCGTGGCTTCGTAAAAAAAAAAAGAGTACGGGTACTTTCCTGGCCCCGCCTGCAGTCCAGACCTGTCTCCCGTCGAAAATGCGTGGCGCATTATGAAGCGTAAAAAAATACGACAGCGGAGACCCCCGGACTGTTGAACGACTGAAGCTCGACATAAAACAAGAATGGGAAAGAATTCCACTTTCAAAGCTTCAACAATTAGTTTCCTCAGTTCCCAAACGTTTACTGAGTGTTGTTAAAAGAAAAGGTGATGAACATGCCCTTTCCCAACTACTTTGGCACGTGTTGCAGCCGTGAAATTCTAAGTTAATTATTATTTGCAAAAAAAAAAAAAAATGTTATCAGTTTGAACATCAAATATGTTGTCTTTGTAGTGCATTCAACTGAATATGGGTTGAAAATGATTTGCAAATCATTGTATTCCGTTTATATTTACATCTAACACAATTTCCCAACTCATATGGAAACGGGGTTTGTATATATATATATATATATATATATATATATATATATATATGTATGTGTGGGAAAAAAATCACAAGACTATTTCATCTCTACAGGCCTGTTTCATGAGGGGGGGTTCCCTCAATCATCAGGAGATTTTAATGGGAGCATTCACATACCATGGATTATATAGGGCACAGAGTGGGTGGGTAGAGGCTGGCGTAGGGGCGTGGTGATTGGCTCATGTGTTACCTAGGAGGTGTTTCCGTCTATGGCGGCATGTTGTTACAATTTCGCTGCGCTTGTTGAGGGATGACAGGTCTGGACGGTATATAATAAACAGTTTATCTTTCAAGCATAGGTTGCATCTTTTATTACCACTATTGTAAGGTGTGCTAGATGCAAGAATTTGCCATGTTATTGAATATTCAACATTATTGTCTTTGAGGTCCCAAATGTGTTTGCTGAGTTCTGTGGTATTTCGCAGGTTTTTGTTCCTGAAAGAAGCCTTGTGATTGTTCCATCTGGTTTTGAATTCTCCCTCGGTTAATCCTACATATGTGTCGGATGTGTTAATGTCCTTGCGTATTACCTTAGATTGGTAGACAACTGATGTTTGTAAGCACCCCCCGTTGAGAGGGCAATCAGGTTTCTTTCGACAGTTACATCCTTTGTTGGTTTTGGAGTCGCTCTGTCTGGGGGTCGACGGGACAGTTACATCCTTTGTTGGTTTTGGAGTCGCTCTGTCTGGGGGTCAACCCCCAGACAGAGCGACTCCAAAACCAACAAAGGATGTAACTGTCGAAAGAAACCTGATTGCCCTCTCAACGGGGGATGCTTACAAACATCAGTTGTCTACCAATCTAAGGTAATACGCAAGGACATTAACAAATCCGACACATATGTAGGATTAACCGAGGGAGAATTCAAAACCAGATGGAACAATCACAAGGCTTCTTTCAGGAACAAAAACCTGCGAAATACCACAGAACTCAGCAAACACATTTGGGACCTCAAAGACAATAATGTTGAATATTCAATAACATGGCAAATTCTTGCATCCAGCACACCTTACAATAGTGGTAATAAAAGATGCAACCTATGCTTGAAAGAGAAACTGTTTATTATTTACCGTCCAGACCTGTCATCCCTCAACAAGCGCAGCGAAATTGTAACAACATGCCGCCATAGACGGAAACACCTCCTAGGTAACACATGAGCCAATCACCACGCCCCTACGCCAGCCTGTACCCACCCACTCTGTGCCCTATATAAACCATGGTATGCGAATGCTCCCATTAAAATCTCCTGATGATTGAGGGTACCCTCCCTCATGAAACAGGCCTGTAGAGATGAAATAGTCTTGTGATTTTTTCCCCACACATACATATATTGCGCTCTACTACGGTATCGAGCACTATTTTTTGGATAACCTTATTAAGACATATATATATATATATATATTTAAATTATATAATTTTCACAATTACTTATTATATTGATTATAATATGTCTGGCAACACAGTCTAAAGACAAAATAAAAATCCCGGATTAAAACTGGGAACTACAGACCCCAAAAGCAGTGAAGTTGTCACGTTGTGTAAATGGTAAATAAAAAGAGAATACAACAAATTCTTGTCAACTTATATTCAATTAAATGGACTGCAAAGATATCTAATGTTCACACTGAGAAACGTCATTTTATTTTGAAAATAAACATTAACTTGGAATTTAATGGCAGCAACACATTGCAAAAAAAGGCATTTTTACCACTGTGTTACATGGCCTTTCCTTTTAACAACACTCAGTAAAGGTTTGGGAACTGAGAAGACACATTTTTTGAAGTGGAATTATTTCCCATTCTTGCTTGATGTACAGCTTAAGTTGTTCAACAGTCTCCCTTCTCATATTTTAGCCTTCATATTTTCAATGTCTGGACTACAGGCAGGCCAGTCTAGTACCCGCACTCTTTTACTACAAAGCCACACTTGTTGTAACACGTGGCTTGGCATTGTCTTGCTGAAATAAGCAGGGGCGTCCATGGTAACGTTGCTTGGATGGCAACATATGTCGCTCCAAAACCTGTATGTACCTTTCAGCATTAATGTGTAAGTTACCCATGTTTTGGACACTAATACACCCCCATACCATCACACATGCTGCCTTTTACACTTAACACCTACAACAATCCAAAAGGTTCTTTTCCTGTTTTCCTCCTCACAATTTCCAAAAACAATTTGAAATGTGGACTCATCAGACCACAGAACACTTTCACACTTTGCATGAGTCCATCTTATATGAGCTCGGGCCCAGGGAAGCCGGCGGCGTTTCTGGGTGTTGTTGATAAATGGCTTTGGCTTTGCATTGTAGAGTTTTAACTTGCACTTCCATATGTAGCAACCAACTGTATAGTTACTGATAGTGGTTTTCTGAAGTGTTCCCGAGCCCATGTGGTGATATCCTTTACACACTGATGTTGAAATATTTACATACTTACCAAGCCTTGTTTTTGTGGAATGTATGTTATACACATGTGCATGTCACCCTTAATGGCTACACTTTGATACCTGCAACACCATGTTGTACCACTTTTACCAAACACATGTCATCACGTAGATTAACAGATACTACAGTTGTGAAACTGCAATATTTACACATTTACCAAACCTTGTTTGTTGTGAAATGTATGTTATACACATGTGCATGTCACCCTTAATAGCTGCACTTTATTACCTGCCCACCATGTTGTACCATTTCCACCAAACACATGTCATTAAGTAGACTAACAGATACTACAGTTGTGAAACTGCAATATTTACACATTTACCAAACCTTGTTTGTTGTGAAATGTATGTTATACACATGTGCATGTCACCCTTAATAGCTGCACTTTATTACCTGCCCACCATGTTGTACCATTTCCACCAAACACATGTCATTAAGTAGACTAACAGATACTACATTAGTGAAACTGAAATATTCACGTATTTACCAAGACTTCTTTTTGTGAACTGTATGTTCTACACATGCGCATGTCACCCTTAATGGCTACACTTTATTACCTGCCCACCATGTTGTACCACTTCCACCAAACACATGTCATTAAGTAGACTAACAGATACTACAGTAGTGAAACTGAAATATTTACATATTTACCAAGCCTTTTTTTTTGTGAACTGTATGTTCTACACATACGCATGTCACTCTCAACGGCTACACTTTATTACCTGCCCACCATGGTGCACCACTTCCACCAAACACATGTCATTAAGTAGACTAACAGATACTACAGTAGTGAAACTGAAATATTCACGTATTTACCAAGACTTCTTTTTGTGAACTGTATGTTCTACACATGCGCATGTCACCCTTAATGGCTACACTTTATTACCTGCCCACCATGTTGTACCACTTCCACCAAAAACATGTCTTTAAGTAGACTAACAGATACGACAGTAGTGAAACTGAAATATTTACATATTTACCAAGCCTTGCTTTTGTGAAATGTCTGTTATACACATGTGCATGTCACCCTTAATGGCTACACTTTATTACCTGCCCACCATGTTGTACCACTTCCACCAAACACATGTCATCAAGTAGACTAACAGATACTACAGTAGTGAAACTGAAATATTTACATACTTACCAAGCCTAGTTTTGTAAAATGTATGTTATACACATGTAAATGTCACCCTTAATGGCTACACTTTATTACCTGCCCACCATGGTGCACCACTTCCACCAAACACATGTCATTAAGTAGACTAACAGATACTACAATAGTGAAACTGAAATATTCACGTATTTACCAAGCCTTGTTTTTGTGGAATGTATGTTATACACATGCGCATGTCACCCTTAATGGCTACACTTTATTACCTGCCCACCATGTTGTACCACCTCCAACAAACACTTGTCATCAAGTAGACTAACAGATACTACAGTAGTGAAACTGAAATATTCACATATTTACGAAGACTTCTTTTTGTGAACTGTATGTTCTACACATGCGCATGTCACCCTTAATGGCTACACTTTATTACCTGCCCACCATGTTGTACCACTTCCACCAAACACATGTTATTAAGTAGACTAACAGATACTACAGTAGTGAAACTGCACTATTTACATATTTACCAAGTTTTGCTTTTGTGAAATGTATGTTATACACATGCGTATGTCACCCTCAATGGCTACACTTTATTACCTGCTCACCATGGTGCACCACTTCCACCAAACACATGTCATTAAGTAGACTAACAGATACTACATTAGTGAAACTGAAATATTTACTTACTTACAAAGCCTTGGTTTTGTGAAATGTATGTTCTACACATGTGCATGTCACCCTTAATGGCTACACTTTATTACCTGCCCACCATGTTGTAGCACTTCCACCAAACACATGTCATTAAGTAGACTAACAGATACTACAGTAGTGAAACTGCAATATTTACATACTTACCAAGCCTTGCTTTTGTGAAATGTATGTTATACACATGTGCATGTCACCCTTAATGGCTACACTTTATTACCTGCCCACCATGTTGTACCACTTCCACCAAACACATGTCATTAAGTAGACTAACAGATACTACAGTAGTGAAACTGAAATATTCACGTATTTACCAATACTTCTTTTTGTGAACTGTATGTTCTACACATGCGTATGTCACCCTTAATGGCTACACTTTATTACCTGCCCGCCATGTTGTACCACTTGCACCAAACACATGTCATTAAGTAGACTAACAGATACTACAGTAGTGAAACTGAAATATTCACGTATTTACCAAGACTTCTTTTCGTGAACTGTATGTTCTACACATGCATATGTCACCCTCAATGGCTACACTTTATTACCTGCTCACCATGGTGCACCACTTCCACCAAACACATGTCATTAAGTAGACTAACAGATACTACAGTAGTGAAACTGAAATATTTACATACTTACCAAGCCTTGCTTTTGTGAAATGTATGTTATACACATGTGCATGTCACCCTTAATGGCTACACTTTATTACCTGCAACACCATGTTGTACCACTTCCACCAAACACATGTCATTAAGTAGACTAACAGATACTACAGTAGTGAAACTGCAATATTTACATATTTACCAAGCCTTGTTTTTGTGAAATGTCTGTTATACACATGCGTATGTCACCCTCAATGGCTACACTTTATTACCTGCCCACTTTCACCAAACACATGTCATCAAGTAGACTAACAGATACTACAGTAGTGAAACTGCAATATTTACATATTTACCAAGTTTAGCTTTTGTGAAATGTATGTTATACACATGCGTATGTCACCCTTAATGGCTACACTTTATTACCTTCTCACCATGGTGCACCACTTCCACCAAACACATGTCATTAAGTAGACTAACAGATACTACAGTAGTGAAACTGAAATATTTACATACTTACCAAGCCTTGCTTTTGTGAAATGTATGTTATACACATGTGCATGTCACCCTTAATGGCTACACTTTATTACCTGCCCACCATGTTGTACCACCTCCAACAAACACATGTCATTAAGTAGACTAACAGATACTACAGTAGTAAAACTGAAATATTCACGTATTTACCAAGACTTCTTTTTGTGAAATGTATGTTATAAACATGCGTATGTCACCCTCAATGGCTACACTTTATTACCTGCTCACCATGGTGCACCACTTCCACCAAACACATGTCATTAAGTAGACTAACAGATACTACAGTAGTGAAACTGAAATATTTACATATTTACCAAGCCTTGCTTTTGTGAAATGTATGTTGTACACATGTGCATGTGACCCTTAATCGTGACCCTTCCCCACCATGTTGTACGACTTCCACCAAACACATGTCATTAAGTAGACTAACAGATACTACAGTAGTGAAACTGAAATATTTACATATTTACCATGCCTTTTTTTTTGTGAACTGTATGTTCTACACATGCGCATGTCACTCTCAACGGCTACACTTTATTACCTGCCCACCATGTTGTACCACTTCCACCAAACACATGTCATTAAGTAGACTAACAGATGTTACACTTGTGAAACTGCAATATTAGCGAGGCATTACTGTATGATTTTAACACTGTGTAAAGTTAGCGCCCTCTGAAGAATCCACATAAAGGGTTGCAAACATTAGTTAGAGGATGCAAAGTGGGGGCGACAGTAACAACCAACAAAAATATCAAAGGGAAAAAATGATTTTCTGCTTTAATTAGCTGACATTAATTTCATCCATTTAGAGCGGCAGGGTGTAGCAAAAGTGAGACACAGAGTAAAATGAGGAGGATGCTACATTTAGGAGTCGGGCGCAGATAAAAGGCCGGGGGAGGAAAGCGAGCCTGACGAGGTGGGGAAGCCAAGCCCTCGCAGGTGGCCTCATCACCGCCCAAACGCGCTGGTAATAGCTGCCATTCATTATCGATGTGCGGCGGCCTGCTGCACGAGCGAGAACCCCATCCATCCCTGTCAGCAAGTGGCACGTCAATGACAAAACCGTAATTACACCATTAATTAATAGCACTTTTTTTTTTTCCAGCATGCGTTCTGCGCCTGATGTTCGCTAAGCCCCCTCGTGAGCGATTGCTCGTGCCGCCATGCCATTCAGCTCACGCCAAGTACACGGAGGGAAAAAAAAACAAGTGACATCGCAAGGAAGAGAAAAAGAACTCGGAAAAAGAACAGCAGATGTGTGTTGATCGACGCGGTACGGACGGGAAGCTGTTGGTCGTGCACTTCCATTAATTGTTGAGATGATATCACTATAATGTTTGTTTTGAGAGACATTTCCTTTTAGTTCAAAACTTTAAACATCGATCAGATGCACAAATGCACGTTAGCTAAGGTTGTAGTTTTGCCTCATTCCTGTGAGAATGCTGCGTGTGACTGAAGCATTAAGAAGTGGGACTATTCAGGACGTGGTCAAACAAACACATCTGCGAGCAGAAAATACCGTATCATCGCTTTCTCTTTGGGATGGATAAAGACTTATCAGGCCGGTAGTGCCTGATTTTTATTTTTTGTCAATTGTAGTTCCTCATAGAAAAAACATGCCATGGAAGTTCAATGATAAGGTTGTTAAATCATATTAGGAACGTAAACTACTCACACCCCCTGGCAAAAAGGCAGAACAGTTTGTTGCACTCAAACCTGGGTCCTGGGTGAGTGTGCTAGCTACCGAGCTAATAGCCCGAGCTATGAACCCAGTACTCAGCACTGCTGTTGAGATTGTCAGGGGGTGCAGTGTACTAAAGTATTATTATTATTAGTTCTTTTTCTTTGCCTTTTAAAAAAACATTTTTCCCTTTTTTATTCTTTTTTTTTCTTTCTTTTTTCCCTTTTTTAAACAAATTATTATTATTATTATTATTATTATTATTATTATTATTATTTCCCCTTTTTTCTCCTCTATTTTTTCTTTATTTTTTCATTTTTTTAACATATTGTTATTATTATTATTATTATTATTATTATTATTATTATTATTATTTTCCCCCTTTTATTCTTCTTTTTTCGTCTTTCTTTTTTTCCCTTTTTTAACGTATTATTATCATTATTATTTCCCCCCTTTTTTTCTCCTTATTTTTATTTTTTTCCTTTTTTAACCTATTATTATCCTTATTATTTCCCCCTTTTTTTTCTGTCCTTATTTCTCTTTGTTTCCTTTTTTTAACGTATCATTGTTATTATTTTTCCCTTTTTTTTCTTTCTTTTTTTTTTCCTTTTTTAACTTATTATTATTATTATTATTATTATTTTCCTCTTGTTTTTTTCTTGTTTTTTCCCTTTTTTAAACGTATTATTATCATTAGTGTACCCCTTTTTTAAACTGTTTTTTAAAACGTTTTTGTAACTTATTATTATTATTATTATTATTATTATTATTATTATTATTATTATTATTATTTTCCCCTTTTTTTCTGCTTTTTGTCTTTATTTATTTCCTTCTTCTAACACATTGTTTTTATTATTATTATTATTATTATTATTATTGTTCCCCTTTTTTGTTCTTTTTTTTCTTTCTTTTTTTCCTGCTTTTTTAACATATTATTATTATTATTATTATTTCCCCCCCTTTTTTTTACTTTGTATATATTTTTCCTTTTTTAAAGCTATTATTATTTTTCCCCTTTTTTTTCTTTCTTTTTTTTCCTTCTTTTAACTTATTATTATTATTATTTTTATTATTATTATTATTATTATTATTATTATTATTTTCCACTTGTTTGTTTTCTTGTTTTTTCCTTTTTTTAAAGTATTATTATTATTATTTTCCCCCTTTTTTTAAACTTTTTTATTTATTTATTTATTTATTTACTTTTTCCTTTTTTAAACTTATTATTATTATTATTATTATTATTATTATTTTCCACTTCTTTTGTTTTTGTCCCCCCCCCCACCTTTTTTTTAAACATATTAGCATATGTTTAGCATCCTTTTAATCTAAGGCTGTCTGAAATAATAAAAGGTGACAATAATTTAAATTCATTCTTTTCAATGTCTTTCCAAAAGCAGAGTAAGCGCCAACAATAGAAATAGCAGCGCCGTGAAGGAATCAACCAAACTATCTGAAGGTCGAAGGAGTCACTAAAACGGACGCCCTTCTCAAGGTTTTTGTCGTCCTTGGTTGTTACAACTTGGTGGGGATCGAAACTGAATGTTAACTCTTTCTTCACTCTCTCTTCAGGCTGGTACTTCTTCTCTATGATACAATGTGTGTGTCATAGAAACTCGGGTGGTACGGTATACAGGTACTAGTAAAGTTCTAATAAATGAAAAACAGTACTTCAGTATAGTGCTTCTGTAAAATACCTGAACTTTGTTTAGCGCTTCTGAATGTAAACAAATGGGTGGGTCTACACAGACTTCGACTGTAACGATACCATTTAGCCGTATATAGTCGATACTACAATGATTAATCAATCGACTGTGTCGGGAACTCGCATGGCTGCAGTATTTGTGACCCCAAGATGCAGGAACCAGGCGAACAAAATCAGGTAAGAATATTTTAAAGTATTTAAACAGAGAGAAAGCAGTCTTACATGTAACAGTTCACAGACGATTGTCAATCCTCGAGCACTGAGGAGCACGCGAGGCAAGCAAAAATAGCCGCCTTGGTAATTACCAGCAGGTGTGGCAAGGCTGCCTAATCAGCAGCAGGTGAGGGGAAAACAGCGCTCAGCGGAAACATGCAGAACATGGAAATCAAAATAACAGCACTGATAGGAAATAAACAAGCACAAACAGAAATGAAGTGACAGATCGTCACAGACTAATCACGGCAGACTTGGTAACAAACAGCGAAGATGAGTATTTTTGGACAAATGAATATTCACAACTTTATCTTTTTGAAGCTGAATATACAGAAGACGAAGTACTGCTTCTAGAAGCGAGCATGAAGGAAGGGTGGGACGTTGAGAGTGAGGTGAAAGTGACTCGGAGCTGGAAAATGTGGAATTTAAAGCCATGCTATTTCGACATAAATGGAGTGCTTACACCAATAAACTGGAAAAAAAAAGTGTCTGTGTACAAACAAAACATGAAATAATACTTTACAGCCACAACGACATCCTCGGTTCAGAGCCCACATAAGGGCAAGGAAAAACTCACAACTCAGTGGGACGCCGATGTGAATGACTATGAAAAAACCTTGGAGAGGACCGCAGATGTGGGTGGATCTAACATAATAGTGTGAGAGTCCAGTCCAGAGTGGATGTAACATAATAGTGTGAGAGTCCAGTCCATAGTGGATCTAACATAATAGTAAGAGTCCAGTCCAGAGTGTATGTAACATAATAGTGTGAGAGTCCAGTCCATAGTGGATCTAACATAATAGTGAGAGTCCAGTCCATAGTAGATCTAACATAATAGTGAGAGTCCAGTCCATAGTTGATCTAACATAATAGTGAAAGTCCAGTCCATAGTGGATCTAACATAATAGTGTGAGAGTCCAGTCCATAGTGGATCTAACATAATAGTGAGAGTCCAGTCCATAGTGGATCTAACATAATAGTGAGAGTCTAGTCTATAGTGGATCTAACATAATAGTGTGAGAGTCCAGTCCATAGTGGATCTAACAAAATAGTGAGAGTCCAGTCCATAGTGGATCTAACATAATAGTGAAAGTCCAGTCCATAGTAGATCTAACATAATAGTGTGAGAGTCCAGTCCATAGTGGATCTAACATAATAGTGAAAGTCCAGTCCATAGTAGATCTAACATAATAGTGAGAGTCCAGTCCATAGTGGATCTAACATTATAGTGAAAGTCCAGTCCATAGTGGATCTAACATAATAGTGTGAGAGTCCAGTCCATACTGGATCTAACAAAATAGTGTGAGAGTCCAGTCCATAGTGGATCTAACATAATAGTAAGAGTCCAGTCCATAGTGGGGCCAGCAGGAGACCATCCCGAGCGGAGACGGGTCAGCAGCGCAGAGATGTCCCCAACCGATGCACAGGCGAGCGGTCCACCCCGGGTCCCGACTCTGGACAGCCAGCACTTCATCCATGGCCACCGGACCTGTGCCCCCCCTTCCACAAGGGAGAGGGGGGCAGAGGAGAAAAGAAAAGAAACGGCAGATCAACTGGTCTAAAAGGGGGGTCTATTTAAAGGCTAGAGTATACAAATGAGTTTTAAGATGGGACTTAAATGCTTCTACTGAGGTAGCATCTCTAACTGTTACCGGGAGGACATTCCAGAGTACTGGAGCCCCAATAGAAAACGCTCTATGGCCCGCAGACTTTTTTGGGGCTCTGGGAATCACTAATAAGCCGGAGTTCTTTTTTTCTTGTCTCCCCAAAAAAAGTGCAGTTCCCCTTTAACAAGTCCCTTACAAAGACTTGATAGAGAGAAATATAAAGACGTGCATTTAGGAAAACAACATTGAAACAAACCCTGTGACCAATGGTCTCAAATAAAGTACCCTAAACAATGGATCCTAAAAGCAGCAGGTAGCAGTGGAGGGAGGGAGGGAGGGAAAGACCGAGGTCATGTGACCCTAACAAGTAGTCCCTGCGACCCGCATTACAACCCGGTGTCGTCCCTGGATCCAGAAGTGGTGGAGGACAAATCAAGAGGATGTAAATAGTCTCAGTAGGACACTCCCAAACTGGTCTCTGGGCAGATGCGGCTAAAAATAGAATAGAAGGAATACAAGATAACGGTCCTTGGAGTCACCTGGCCCGGGAGTTGCCGAGTGACAGCCTCAAAACCCTCAGGAGTTGGAGGAGACTGGTCAAAAGAAGTGGTTCTAAACCCCCTCCTGAGGTCTTTGCAATGCAGGAAAAGTCCATGTTTGCTACTAATCACATTTTGATGAGGTATTTGTCACCATGTTGTATTCATTGACCTGATAAAAGGGAATAATTTTAGTGATTTAACCCCCAATTTGCACGATTGCACCAAGAAAAATTCCTAGTTTATGAACCGGTTCTCAAACAATGGCAATAAAAACTATTCTGATTCTGAAATTCCAACCCTTGATGTCGTTTATATAGTCGGGGGGGTGAGGGGAGCAGTGAGCAGCAGCGGTGGCCGTGCTCGGGAATCATTTTAGTGATTTAACCCCCAATTTGCACGATTGCACCAAGAAAAATTCCTAGTTTGTGAACCCGTTCTCAAACAATGCCAATAAAAACTGTTATGATTCTGAAATTCCAACCCTTGATGCCATTTGTATAGTCGGGGAGGTGAGGGGAGCAGTGAGCAGCAGCGGTGGCCGTGCTCGGGAATCATTTTAGTGATTTAACCCCCAATTTGCACGATTGCACCAAGAAAAATTCCTAGTTTGTGAACCCGTTCTCAAACAATGGCAATAAAAACTGTTATGATTCTGAAATTCCAACCTTTGATGCCATTTGTATAGTCGGGGAGGTGAGGGGAGCAGTGAGCAGCAGCGGTGGCCGTGCTCGGGAATCATTTTAGTGATTTAACCCCCAATTTGCACGATTGCACCAAGAAAAATTCCTAGTTTGTGAACCCGTTCTCAAACAATGGCAATAAAAAATATTCTGATTCTGAAATTCCAACCCTTGATGCCATTTGTATAGGTGAGGGGAGCAGTGAGCAGCAGCGGTGGCCGTGCTGGGGAATCATTTTAGTGATTTAACCCCCAATTTGCACGATTGCACCAAGAAAAATTCCTAGTTTGTGAACCCGTTCTCAAACAATGGCAATAAAAACTAATCTGATTCTGAAATTCCAACCTTTGATGCCATTTGTATAGTCGGGGAGGTGAGGGGAGCAGTGAGCAGCAGCGGTGGCCGTGCTCGGGAATCATTTTAGTGATTTAACCCCCAATTTGCACGATTGCACCAAGAAAAATTCCTAGTTTGTGAACCCGTTCTCAAACAATGGCAATAAAAAATATTCTGATTCCGAAATTCCAACCTTTGATGCCATTTGTATAGTCGGGGGGATGAGGGGAGCAGTGAGAAGCAGCGGTGGCCACGCCCGGGAATCATTTCGGTGATTTAACCCCCAATTTGCACGATTGCACCAAGAAAAATTCCTAGTTTATGAACCGGTTCTCAAACAATGGCAATAAGAAGTATTCTGATTCTGAAATTCCAACCTTTGATGCCATTTGTATAGTCGGGGAGGTGAGGGGAACAGTAAGCAGCAGCGGTGGGCACGCCCGGGAATAATTTTGGTGATTTAACCCCCAATTTGCACGATTGCACCAAGAAAAATTCCAATTTGTGAACCTGTTCTCAAACAATGCCAATAAAAACGAATCTGATTCTGAAATTCCAACCTTTGATGCCATTTGTATAGTCGGGGAGGTGAGGGGAGCAGTGAGCAGCAGCGGTGGCCGTGCTCGGGAATCATTTTGGTGATTTAACCCCCAATTTGCACGATTGCACCAGGAAAAATTCCTAGTTTGTGAACCCGTTCTCAAACAATGGCAATAAAAACTAATCTGATTCTGAAATTCCAACCTTTGATGCCATTTGTATAGTTGGGGAGGTGAGGGGAGCAGTGAGCAGCAGCGGTAGCCGTGCTCGGGAATCATTTTGGTGATTTAATCCCCAATTTGCACGATTGCACCAAGAAAAATTCCTAGTTTGTGAAACGGTTCTCAAACAATGGCAATAAAAACTAATCTGATTCTGAAATTCCAACCTTTTATGCCATTTGTATAGTCGGGGAGGTGAGGGGAGCAGTGAGCAGCAGCGGTGGCCGTGCTCGGGAATCATTTTAGTGATTTAACCCCCAATTTGCACGATTGCACAAAGAAAAATTCCTAGTTTGTGAACCCGTTCTCAAACAATGGCAATAAGAAGTATTCTGATTCTGAAATTCCAACCCTTGATGGCATTTGTATAGTCTTTGGTATGACTCGGGGTTTGAACTCACAACCTACCGATCTTAGGGCAGACACTCTAACCACAAGGCCACTGAGGAAGCTTTTTGTCAAGCCGCTTTCGGTCTGATAAACGAGGCGTTTTGAAAAGTGGCTCTTATTCGATGCAAATGAACCCCTCCATGCCTTGCCCCTTCTGTAGCTCTGCCCCCTTTTTAGCGGTACACATCCCTACTAGGGCTGTACGGTATAATGGTACTATACTGCCTCTAAAAAATACCGGTACTATTTATTTTTTTATTTATTTATTTTTTTCGGACATTTGCTGCTCCGTTGTCTCGTCGTGACATTGCTTATAATACGAGCAGAGGCACATGTTCTGCAACATAAGAGGCCGAACTGATGCATTTTTGGCTTTATTCTTTTTTTCATTATTTTTCCCTGTTTTAAACATATTATTATTATTATTATTATTATTATTTTCCTCTTTTTTCTCTTCTTTTTTCTTTCTTTATTTTCCTTTTTTTAACACATTGCTATTATTATTATTATTATTATTATTATTATTTTCCCCCTTTTTTTCTTCTTTTTTTTTTCTTTCTTTTTTATCCTTTTTTAACTTATTATTATCATTATTATTATT
>NC_084562.2:26455000-26520000 GCF_033978685.3 Nerophis lumbriciformis
CATCATTTATCCATCCTTGAGGTGCTTCTTCTCCTGGTCTGGGCTACTTTTTTGTCTCATCCCTCACTTAAAGCGCCAGTGAAGCCAGCGACCTGATAAGACCTGATATTAATATACAGTATTATCTGCTCACTGACGCCCCCTGGTGGTTGTTTGAGCGCACTGCAGCTAATGCTATAATTTATTGTGGCCCGTCCCATAATTTTAACAGTACACAACACATAATTATCTAATGGCAAACATTTTACGTGGTCTACCACAATACGTCAATGTGGCCCTTCACTTTTATTTTTTTTAAATGGCCTGCCACATAATTTTATGTAGTTTTTATTGTGGACCGTCCCTACATTTTATTGTGGCCCATTCTATAAATTTAACGGTACACATCATTCTATAATGGCAAACATTGTATGTGGTCTACCACAATACGTAAATGTGGCCCTTCACTTTTTAAAAAAAAATACGGCCTGCCACATAATTTTATGTCGTTTTTATTGTGGACCGTCCCTACATTTTATTGTGGCCCATTCTATCATTTTAACGGTACACAACACATCATTCTATAATGGCAAACATTGTATGTGGTCTACCACAATACGTAAATGTGGCCCTTCACTTTAAAAAAAAAAAATTGGCCTGCCACATAATTGTATGTAGTTTTTATTGTGGACCATCCTTACCTTTTATTGTGGCCCATTCTATAATTTTAACGGTACACAACACATCATTCTATAATGGCAAACATTGTATGTGGTCTACCACAATACGTAAATGTGGCCCTTCACTTTGAAAAAAAAATTTGGCCTGCCACATAATTTTATGTAGTTTTTATTGTGGACCGTCCCTACATTTTATCGTGGCCCATTCTATAATTTTAACAGTACACAACACATCATTCTATAATGGCAAACATTGTATGTGGTCTACCACAATACGTAAATGTGGCCCTTCACTTTTTAAAAAAAAATGGCCTGCCACATACTTGTATGTAGTTTTTATTGTGGACCGTCCCTACATTTTATTGTGGCCCATTCTATAATTTTAACGGTACACAACACATCATTCTATAATGGCAAACATTGTATGTGGTCTACCACAATACGTAAATGTGGCCCTTCACTTTTTAAAAAAAAATACGGCCTGCCACATAATTTTATGTCGTTTTTATTGTGGACCGTCCCTACATTTTATTGTGGCCCATTCTATCATTTTAACGGTACACAACACATCATTCTATAATGGCAAACATTGTATGTGGTCTACCACAATACGTAAATGTGGCCCTTCACTTTAAAAAAAAAAATTGGCCTGCCACATAATTGTATGTAGTTTTTATCGTGGACCATCCTTACCTTTTATTGTGGCCCATTCTATAATTTTAACGGTACACAACACATCATTCTATAATGGCAAACATTGTATGTGGTCTACCACAATACGTAAATGTGGCCCTTCACTTTGAAAAAAAAATTTGGCCTGCCACATAATTTTATGTAGTTTTTATTGTGGACCGTCCCTACATTTTATCGTGGCCCATTCTATAATTTTAACAGTACACAACACATCATTCTATAATGGCAAACATTGTATGTGGTCTACCACAATACGTAAATGTGGCCCTTCACTTTTTAAAAAAAAATGGCCTGCCACATACTTGTATGTAGTTTTTATTGTGGACCGTCCCTACATTTTATCGTGGCCCATTCTATAATTTTAACGGTACACAACACATCATTCTATAATGGCAAACATTGTATGTGGTCTACCACAATACGTAAATGTGGCCCTTCATTTTTAAAAAAAAAATGGCCTGCCACATCATTTTATGTAGTTTTTATTGTGGACCGTCCCTACATTTATTGTTGCCCTTTCTATAATTTTAACGGTACACAACACATCATCTCCTCTCTGAGCTGCCACCTTAACGTGGTAGAGGAGTTTGCGTGTCCCAATGATCCTAGGAGCTATGTTGTCCGGGGGCTTCCATGCCCCCTGGTAGGGTCTCCCAAGACAAACAGGTCCTAGGTGAGGGATCAGACAAAGAGCAGCTCGAAGACTTCTATGGAAATGCAAGAACCGAGACTCAGATTTCCCTCGCCCGGACGCGGGTCACCGGGGCCCCCCTCCGGAGCCAGGCCCGGAGTTGGGGCACGATGGCGAGCGCCTGGTGGCCGGGCCTGTCCCCATGGGGCCCGGCCGGGCACAGCCCGAAGAGGCAACGTGGATCCCCCCTCCAATGGGCTCACCACCCATAGCAGGGGTCATAGAGGTCGGGTGCAATGTGAGCTGGGCGGTAGCCGAAGGCAGGGCACTTGGCGGTCCGATCCTCGGCTACAGAAGCTAGCTCTTGGGACGTGGAACGTCACCTCGCTGGGGGGGAAGGAGCCTGAGCTAGTGCGCGAGGTAGAGAAGTTCCGGTTGGATATAGTCGGACTCACCTCGACGCACAGCAAGGGCTCTGGAACCAGTTCTCTCGAGAGGGGATGGACTCTCTTCCACTCTGGCGTTGCCAGCAGTGAGAGGCGACGGGCTGGGGTGGCAATTCTTGTTGCCCCCCGGCTCAGAGCCTGCATGTTGGAGTTCAACCCGGTGGACGAGAGGGTAGCTTCCTTCCGCCTTCGGGTGGGGGGACGGGTCCTGACTGTTGTTTGCGCTTACGCGCCAAACAGCAGCTCAGAGTACCCACCCTTTTTGGATTCACTCGAGGGAGCACTTGAGAGTGCTCCCCCGGGTGATTCCCTCGTTCTACTGGGGGACTTCAACGCTCATATTGGCAACGACAGTGAAACCTGGAGAGGCGTGATTGGGAAGAATGGCCGCCCGGATCTGAACCCAAGTGGTGTTTTGTTATTGGACTTTTGTGCCCGTCACGGATTGTCCATAACGAACACCATGTTCAAGCATAAGGGTGTCCATATGTGCACTGCACCAGGACACCCTAGGCCGCAGTTCTATGATCGACTTTGTAGTTGTGTCATCGGATTTGCGGCCTCATGTTTTGGACACTCGGGTGAAGAGAGGGGCGGAGCTTTCTACCGATCACCACCTGGTGGTGAGTTGGCTGCGATGGTGGGGGAGGATGCCGGACAGACCTGGCAGGCCCATACGCATTGTGAGGGTTTGCTGGGAACGTCTGGCAGAGTCTCCTGTCAGAGAGAGTTTCAATTCCCACCTCCGGAAGAACTTTGAACATGTCACGAGGGAGGTGCTGGACATTGAGTCCGAGTGGACCATGTTCCGCACCTCTATTGTCGAGGCGGCTGATTGGAGCTGTGGCCGCAAGGTAGTTGGTGCCTGTCGTGGCGGTAATCCTAGAACCCGTTGGTGGACACCGGCGGTGAGGGATGCCGTCAAGCTGAAGAAGGAGTCCTATCGGATTCTTTTGGCTCATGGGACTCCTGAGGCAGCGGACAGGTACCGACAGGCCAAGCGGTGTGCGGCTTCAGCGGTCGCGGAGGCAAAAACTCGGACATGGGAGGAGTTCGGGGAAGCCATGGAAAACGACTTCCGGACAGCTTCGAAGCCATTCTGGACCACCATCCGCCGCCTCAGGAAGGGGAAGCAGTGCACTACCAACACCGTGTATGGTGCGGATGGTGTTCTGCTGACCTCGACTGCGGAAGTTGTGGATCGGTGGAGGGAATACTTCGAAGACCTCCTCAATCCCACCAACACGTCTTCCTATGAGGAAGCAGTGCCTGGGGAATCTGTGGTGGGCTCTCCTATTTCTGGGGTTGAGGTTGCTGAGGTAGTTAAAAAGCTCCTCGGTGGCAAGGCCCCGGGGGTGGATGAGATCCGCCCGGAGTTCCTTAAGGCTCTGGATGCTGTAGGGCTGTCTTGGTTGACAAGACTCTGCAGCATCGCGTGGACATCGGGGGCAGTACCTCTGGATTGGCAGACCGGGGTGGTGGTTCCTCTCTTTAAAAAGGGGTACCGGAGGGTGTGTTCTAACTATCGTGGGATCACACTCCTCAGCCTTCCCGGTAAGGTCTATTCAGGTGTACTGGAGAGGAGGCTACGCCGGATAGTCGAACCTCGGATTCAGGAGGAACAGTGTGGTTTTCGTCCTGGTCGTGGAACTGTGGACCAGCTCTATACTCTCGGCAGGGTCCTTGAGGGTGCATGGGAGTTTGCCCAATCAGTCTACATGTGTTTTGTGGACTTGGAGAAGGCATTCGACCGTGTCCCTCGGGAAGTCCTGTGGGGAGTGCTCAGAGAGTATGAGGTTTCGGACTGTCTGATTGTGGCGGTCCGCTCCCTGTATGATCAGTGTCAGAGCTTGGTTCGCATTGCCGGCAGTAAGTCGGACACGTTTCCGGTGAGGGTTGGACTCCGCCAAGGCTGCCCTTTGTCACCGATTCTGTTCATAACTTTTATGGACAAAATTTCTAGGCGCAGTCAATGCGTTGAGGGGATCCGGTTTGGTGGCTGCAGGATTAGGTCTCTGCTTTTTGCAGATGATGTGGTCCTGATGGCTTCATCTGGCCAGGATCTTCAGCTCTCACTGAATCGGTTCGCAGCTGAGTGTGAAGCGAGTGGGATGAGAATCAGCACCTCCAAGTCCGAGTCCATGGTTCTCGCCCGGAAAAGGGTGGAGTGCCATCTCCGGGTTGGGGAGGAGATCTTGCCCCAAGTGGAGGAGTTCAAGTACCTCGGAGTCTTGTTCACGAGTGAGGGAAGAGTGGATCGTGAGATCGACAGGCGGATCGGTGCGGCGTCTTCAGTAATGCGGACGCTGTATCGATCTGTTGTGGTGAAGAAGGAGCTGAGCCGGAAGGCAAAGCTCTCAATTTACCGGTCGATCTACGTTCCCATCCTCACCTATGGTCATGAGCTTTGGGTTATGACCGAAAGGACAAGATCACGGGTACAAGCGGCCGAAATGAGTTTCCTCCGCCGGGTGGCGGGGCTCTCCCTTAGAGATAGGGTGAGAAGCTCTGTCATCCGGGGGGAGCTCAAAGTAAAGCCGCTGCTCCTCCACATCGAGAGGAGCCAGATGAGGTGGTTCGGGCATCTGGTCAGGATGCCACCCGAGCGCCTCCCTAAGTAGGTGTTTAGGGCATGTCCGACCGGTAGGAGGCCACGAGGAAGACCCAGGACACGTTGGGAAGACTATGTCTCCCGGCTGGCCTGGGAACGCCTCGGGATCCCCCGGGAGGAGCTGGACGAAGTGGCTGGGGAGAGGGAAGTCTGGGCTTCCCTGCTTAGGCTGCTGCCCCCGCGACCCGACCTCGGATAAGCGGAAGAAGATGGATGGATGGATGGACAACACATCATTCTATAATGGCAAACATTGTATGTGGTCTACCACAATACGTAAATGTGGCCCTTCACTTTTATTTTTTTTAAATGGCCTGCCACATAATGTTATGTAGTTTTTATTGTGGACCGTCCCTACATTTTATTGTGGCCCATTCTATCATTTTAGCGGTACACAACACATCATTATATAATGGCAAACATTTTATGTGGTCTACCACGATACATAAATGTGGCCCTTCACTTATTTTAAAAAGGCCTGCGACATAATTTTATGTAGTTTTTATCGTGGACCGTCCCTACATTTTATTGTGGCCCATTCTATCATTTTAACGGTACACAACACATCATTCTATAATGGCAAACATTTTATGTGGTCTACCAGGATACATAAATGTGGCCCTTCACTTATTTTAAAAAGGCCTGCCACATCATTTTATGTAGTTTTTATCGTGGACCGTCCCTACATTTTATTGTGGCCCATTCTATCATTTTAACGGTACACAACACATCATTCTATAATGGCAAACATTTTATGTGGTCTACCAGGATACATAAATGTGGCCCTTCACTTATTTTAAAAAGGCCTGCCACATCATTTTATGTAGTTTTTTTTATCGTGGACCGTCCCTACATGTTTGTGGCCATTTCTATCATTTTAATGGTACACAACAAAAATCATTCCATAATGGCAAACACATTTTATTTGGTCTACCACAATACATGAAAGTGGCCCTCCAACTTAAAAAAAATGGCCTGACATATGTGGTGACGGTCCGCTGATGTGGCAAACTACATTAACTGATGTGACAGGCCATTTATTATAAAGTGGAGGACCACCTTTATGTATTGTGGTAGATCACATACAATGTTTTGCCTAAATGCTTCAGTACCCACGCAGTATTCTCACAGGAATGAGGCAGACATCAGAGGTGGGACCAAGTCATTGTTTCGCAAGTCACAAGTAAGTCTCAAGTCTTTGCCCTCAAGTCCGAGTCAAGTCCCGAGTCAAGACAGGCAAGCCCCGAGTCAAGTCCAAAGTCAACACTGGAAAGTCTCAAGTCAAGTCCTAAGTCCTGCATTTTGAGTTTCGAGTCCTTTCAAGTCCTTTTAACCACAGACTAATATATTAACACAGATTGTGTATGCTTTTCAAACGCTGTATTTATTTATTAAAACAAGTGCATTTTAAATTGCAGGAAAGAAAATTGTGCTGACATTGCACTTTATAAAACTATTAAGCAGTCATTTTAAACATTAACTCATTCTTTTACAGAACAAACACATTGAAAAATAAAGTGCAAATGTACTTATTTGTACAAAAGTGTTAACATTGAAAAAACATGACATATACGTGAACATAACAAAAAAGTTGTACTTTTTATATGTCAGGGCCCTATGCTGCATTGCATTTGCAAAAGACCAAATTAGCCAAGAGTCTGTCAGTCATTTGTGCACGATGGGGGCGTAGTATGATGCCACCATGGCTGAAAACTCGCTCCACTGGAGCACTGGAGGCAGGCACTGCCAAGACTCTCATGGCCACTCGGAACAGTGAAGGAAGAGTCTTCATGTTCAATGCCCAGAACAAAAGGGGGAGAGAGTTTTTTTTGGGTTGGTGCACTACTTGTAAGTGTATCTTGTGTTTTTTATGTTGATTTAATTTAAAAAAAAAAAAAAAAAAAAAAAATTCTTGTGCGGCCCGATACCAATCGATCCACGGACCAGTACCGGGCCGCGGCCCGGTGGTTGGGGACCACTGAGGTAAACAACCAACAGTATGTCAGAAAGATAGCTAAAACGGTACACGTATTCATAATATAGTATACATTTTAACTGACCTTTATTTTACTATTTTTGTCTTTTTTTTAGGTGGCTAAAATACGCGGTGCTGCTGACCGCCGTCTAACGTTACGTGTGATATATTGACTAACGTAACCCTGCTTAAAAAAATCACTGAACAAAAAGTATGAATAAGGTAGTGAACTGCAACAGATTCCCGTGTTTGCAATAACGTTATAACGTTAGCAGTGAGTTTACAGCCTCACTGATTTAACTACACAGCAAATAAAAGTCACGTTACTTAGCCAATAAACGTTATCTTACATTCAAAACTTACCCTTCTTTGTGCAACTTCAAATGCCGGACGAAGTTGGAAGTTGTTGCCTCTCCATCAGTCATTTTCGAACCGCATGTGTTGCATACTGCAAACTGTTTTGTGTTGACCACCTCGTAATTTTTATACCCAAACGAAATTATTTTAGGTATCATTTTTTGTTCACTGGCGTGTGGTTTGGACATGTCTTCTTCGTTGGTTGTCCTGCAATTTGATTGGATGAATGCTGTGTGATGAAAACAAAGTAGATCTAATTTGATTGGCTGTTGTACTGAGAGCACACCAGCTGACACACGCAACGCTGATAGACAAGTACACAATGAAAAATACGGAGCGCTCCCGAATAACTTTTTCATCTTTGGGTGTTGGGGAAAGTAGCAAGTCATGTCAAGTCATGTCAATTCAAAAGGCTCAAGTCCAAGTGAAGTCACAAGTCATTGATGTTAAAGTTTAAGTCGAGTTGCAAGTCTTTTTACATTTTGTCAAGTCGAGTCTAAAGTCATCAAATTCATGACTCGAGTCTGACTCGAGTCCAAGTCATGTGACTCGAGTCCACACCTCTGGCAGACATGACCTCCTGATGACACAACAGATCCTGGCGTGTACGCAGGCCGGATGTTTTATTGCTGGTCGCGGCGGGGATGGAGAAGGCGGGGAGAGGACCTAGCAGCGACGCCGGCGCTTCTGGAATCCGTCTGATCTTCCCGCCCGGGCCTCGCCCTCCGTGCGTCCTGCTCGAAATTTCCCTTTGATTCACTGCCGGCGCAGAAGAGGCAGTCATTAATACGCCGCCATATCTCCGTGTCCTTTGGTGCTGAGGGAATCCTTTACCGCATCCCTCCTCCGACGTTATGTAAATCCAAAATGTGCATCAAAAGCCATTTGCCACATTAAGCGCCGCCTGCAAATATATAACGCGGGGCGCGGGCAACCTTGACGAGCCTTTCCGAACTCCCCGGCTTGCGTTTCGAAATTCCCCCGCCTCATTTGAAAAGCCGGCGCTGAAGAAATGAAGACATAATCAGGCGAGCTGCTTTGATAATCAATGCATCTGGCGTGTTTACTTATGAATAAGAGAAAGGCGCTCTGCGCGTCGTGAGCGCTGAAGACTTCAAAATGCACCACGTTTTCTGATTTTGTTCGATAAGTGCTGAACGAGTGAGGTCCTGTTTGATTGCGAGGGAAGTTGCCGGTGAAAAGAAAGTGCACAGGAAAGGTTGTAACCCCCCCCCCCCCCTCCCTCATTCCTGTGAGAATTCTGCGTGCGAGTGAAGAAACAAGGCGGGCGTCAGGACTCGTTTTCGTTGAGGGCCGCTTTGCAGTCATGCCTGCCCTCAGAGAACCGCCTGTAACCGTTAATAATATAACAATATAATTGTTTATTGCTGGATATGTTTTGCATACACTGTCAGAAAAATATGTACCTTTTAAATTCCAGTTAATATACAGGTAAAAGCCAGTAAATTAGAATATTTTGAAAAACTTGATTTATTTCAGTAATTGCATTCAAAAGGTGTAACTTGTACATTATATTTATTCATTGCACACAGACTGATGCATTCAAATGTTTATTTCATTTAATTTTGATGATTTGAAGTGGCAACAAATGAAAATCCAAAATTCCGTGTGTCACAAAATTAGAATATTACTTAAGGCTAATTACAAAAAAGGGATTTTTAGAAATGTTGGCCAACTGAAAAGTATGAAAATGAAAAATATGAGCATGTACAATACTCAATACTTGGTTGGAGCTCCTTTTGCCTCAATTACTGCGTTAATGCGGCGTGGCATGGAGTCGATGAGTTTCTGGCACTGCTCAGGTGTTATGAGAGCCCAGGTTGCTCTGATAGTGGCCTTCAACTCTTCTGCGTTTTTGGGTCTGGCATTCTGCATCTTCCTTTTCACAATACCCCACAGATTTTCTATGGGGCTAAGGTCAGGGGAGTTGGCGGGCCAATTTAGAACAGAAATACCATGGTCCGTATACCAGGCACGGGTAGATTTTGCGCTGTGTGCAGGCGCCAAGTCCTGTTGGAACTTGAAATCTCCATCTCCATAGAGCAGGTCAGCAGCAGGAAGCATGAAGTGCTCTAAAACTTGCTGGTAGACGGCTGCGTTGACCCTGGATCTCAGGAAACAGAGTGGACCGACACCAGCAGATGACATGGCACCCCAAACCATCACCCAACCATGCAAATTTTGCATTTCCTTTGGAAATCGAGGTCCCAGAGTCTGGAGGAAGACAGGAGAGGCACAGGATCCACGTTGCCTGAAGTCTAGTGTAAAGTTTCCACCATCAGTGATGGTTTGGGGTGCCATGTCATCTGCTGGTGTCGGTCCACTCTGTTTCCTGAGATCCAGGGTCAACGCAGCCGTCTACCAGCAAGTTTTAGAGCACTTCATGCTTCCTGCTGCTGACCTGCTCTATGGAGATGGAGATTTCAAGTTCCAACAGGACTTGGCGCCTGCACACAGCGCAAAATCTACCCGTGCCTGGTTTACGGACCATGGTATTTCTGTTCTAAATTGGCCCGCCAACTCCCCTGACCTTAGCCCCATAGAAAATCTGTGGGGTATTGTGAAAAGGAAGATGCAGAATGCCAGACCCAAAAACGCAGAAGAGTTGAAGGCCACTATCAGAGCAACCTGGGCTCTCATAACACCTGAGCAGTGCCAGAAACTCATCGACTCCATGCCACGCCGCATTAACGCAGTAATTGAGGCAAAAGGAGCTCCAACCAAGTATTGAGTATTGTACATGCTCATATTTTTCATTTTCATACTTTTCAGTTGGCCAACATTTCTAAAAATCCCTTTTTTGTATTAGCCTTAAGTAATATTCTAATTTTGTGACACACGGAATTTTGGATTTTCATTTGTTGCCACTTCAAATCATCAAAATTAAATGAAATAAACATTTGAATGCATCAGTCTGTGTGCAATGAATAAATATAATGTACAAGTTACACCTTTTGAATGCAATTACTGAAATAAATCAAGTTTTTCAAAATATTCTAATTTACTGGCTTTTACCTGTACAGCTACTTTTTTCCTACGCTTTGAACCCTGTGGCTAATATGTAGATTCTCCTTCACTGGTGGCCATAATAAATATATATATTTTTTTAAAAGACAAGCAAAAACACTTCAAGGGTGTTTTATTTTTTGTGCTATGGCGCTACCTTTTGGACGAGTTTGCTCACTGCAGGTGCTGCAGTAATCAATTGCAGCCCGGATGCAGCTGAGATAGGCTCCAGCAACCCCTGCGACCCCAAAAGGGACAAATAGAAAATGGATGGATGGATTTTGCATAATGAGTCAAACATTTTGAAAGTGTAATGTTTAAATTAATTAATTATGTTAATCACCTGACCAATTTATATGTGTGATTAAAATGAATGATGGAGGGGTATGACAGGTGAGTACTGGAAGTAAGTAAATATTAATATAATATTATATTTATATCAGGGATGTCCGATAATGGCTTTTTGCCAATATCCGATATTCCGATATTGTCATGACTTGGTCTTGGGTGTTTGCTTTTCCGGGATGCAACGGAAAGTTCGCTCGGGCGAGACGGGAATGTAAGTACATAATTTATTTTAAACACTATAACTACAAAAATAAGTTAACAAAAGGCGCGCACAATGGTGGAGAACAAACTATGAAACCAAAAAGACTATAAACATGGAACAAAAACGTACTTTGGCATGGGACATGAAGCATGATCTAAGACGATGAAGAGTGTGTAGAGCATAATTGTGGGATGTCACCAGACAGACAAACTGAAAACAATGAACTTAAATACTATAGACATGATTAACGAAAACAGGGGCGTGACTCAAAACGTGAAACAGGTGCGTGACGTGACAGGTGAAAACTAATGGGTTGCTATGGTGACAAACAAGAGTGCACAATGAGTCCAAACGTGGAACAGGTGAAACTAATGGGGTAATCATGGAAACAAGACAAGGGAGTGAAAAGCCAGAAACTAAGGAGTCCAATAACTAAACAAAACATGACTAAAATAAAACATGATTACACAGACATGACAGATATTGTCCAACTCTTAATTAACGATACCAATATCAACCGATATCGATATATACAGTCGTGGAATTAACACATTATTATGCCTAATTTGGACAACCGGGTATGGTGAAGATAAGGTACTTTAAAAAAAATAAAATAAAAGTTAAAGTTAAAAAGTTAAAGTAGCAATGATTGTCACACACACACTAGGTGTGGCGAAATTATTCTCTGCATTTGACCCATCACCCTTGATCACCCCCTGGGAGGTGAGGGGAGCAGTGAGCAGCAGCGGTGGCTGCGCCCGGGAATCATTTTGGTGATTTAACCCCCAATTCCAACCCTTGATGCTGAGTGCCAAGCAGGGAGGTAATGGGTCCCATTTTTATAGTCTTTGGTATGACTCGGCCGGGATTTGAACTCCCAACCTACCGATCTCAGGACGGACACTCTAACCACTCGGCCACTGAGTAGGTGGTTAAAATAAGATAATACATTAAAAACATTTTCTTGAATAAAAAAGAAAGTAAAACAATATGAAAACAGTTACATAGAAACTAGTGTTGCGTTTTGGACCAGATGTTCCCCCCAGGGAATTCAAGTCACAAGTCGCTCCCAAGCTCTTTACGACACTTAAAGCTGAGTTGAAAAACCACCAGAGACAGAATAGGTATTTTGTAATATATTGGCAAAGCTTTGCAAATATACATTTGAGACCAGTCCAGCATAGAACATTCTATCGCGCCGCCAAAATGGTATGTTTTTCCGACCCCAAAAATCCTCTCTCCTCTCTCTAGTCAAAACACATGCTAGTCAAAACACATTCCAAAGAATTCAAGGTTAACACACACAGTTTACTTGCAGAGAAACAGAAAGAGAATAAATGGAAAACACGAGCTGCTTTCAAATATGACTATGAAAGAAAATAAGTAACACTAAAATTCGGATATATGTAAATATCTGCCTCCGACACTAATAATTAATGAAAATGAGTAAAATGAAGTGTTAAAGGTTAGTACTATTAGTGGACCAGCAGCACGCACAATCATGTGTGCTTACGGACTGTATCCCTTGCAGACTGTATTGATATATATTGATATATAATGTAGGAACCACAATATTAATAACAGAAAGAAACAACCCTTTTTGTGTGAATGAGTGTAAATGGGGGAGGGAGTTTTTTTGGGTTTGTTCACTAATTGTAAGTGTATCTTATGTTTTTTTATGTTGATTTAATAAAAAAAATAAAAAAAATAGTAAAAAAAATAAAAACGATACCGATAATAAAAAAAGACTGATACCGATAATTTCCGATCTTACATTTTAACGCATTTATCGGACATCTCTAATTTATATAATAATATAATAATATATAATATATAATATATAATATAATATTATAATATATAATATATAATAATATATAATATATAATATATAATAATATATAACAGTGAGGTGCGGTGAGGTTGATGGCTGGTGAGGCACTGACTTCATCACAGTCAGATTTACAAACATATAAACCCTAAAGAGTATCTTATTCACCATTTGATTGGCAGCAGTTAACGGGTTATGTTTAAAAGCTCATACCAGCATTCTTCCCTGCTTGGCACTCAGCATCAAGGCTTGGAATTGGGGGTTATTAAATCACCAAAAATTATTCCCGGGCGCAGCGCCGCTGCTGCCCACTGCTCCCCTCACCTCCCAGGGGGTGAACAAGGGGATGGGTCAAATGCAGAGGACACATTTCATTACACCTAGTGTGTGTGTGACAATCATTGCTACTTTAACTTAACTTTAACTTTACACATACAAACTGTAGCACACAAAAAAGCACATTTAATTAAAAAAACGTTATTATGGTCTTACCTTTACTTATAAAATAAGTCCATGGGCCGCTGTTGTGCTGGATTAATGCACCCCCTGATGGGAGTGTTACATCAACTAAAGCCCTCACTTCAACTTTCCACGTGCAAGATTGAATCTATTTAAAAAAGTGTAACCGAGGGTTTATAAATGTGGCCTATACTGTATGAAACTACAAAATAACAAACACGGAGGCTCCAGTTTACACAAGGACCACTTTATTTACCTTCTTTCAAAAACTTCCGCTCCACTCCAACGTGTCATCACTTCCGCTCTTAGCGCCTTCAAAATAAGAGCTCAAGGCATATACTGTATAACAGCGCATAACAGGAACTTAACATCACACAGAGGAAAGCCCATAAAAATAGGCAACAAAAGTTATTTAATAAGAAGCCAAAAAGTGCAAAAAACAATAATGTTGGTGTTGGAGGAGTTGTGAATTAGATACACCTGCAGTCTGCAGGTTTGCCTAATGTTGTGGCCCTGCAGTCATTCACAACTCCTCCAACACGAACATTATTGTTTTTGCACTTTTTGGCTTCTTATGAAATAACTTTTTTAAATAGATTCAATCTTGCACGTGGAAAGTTTAAGTGTGGGCCTTAGTTGATATAACACTCCCGTCAGGGGTTGCCGTGCATTCTACGGCGGGGGTGCAGGAGGCGAGCCTCAGCCGGTGCGTCTTTTGCAGCCCTTTTATGATCGCTCAGCACAAGAAATATGTTACACACATACAGTTGTTGACAAAATACACTGTACATTATATACCTCAGCTAACTAAACTATGGAAATGTATAATATAATTCATATAGCAATACAGTCTCACTGCACAGCAGGCCAGCAGTTAGCCGAGTCATTGCGCAATCCATGTTGAGGCACTGAGTGACGTGCCTCAACTGGCTGCTGATCACCGCACCGTCTCTTCTCAATATTTGAACGGCAAATGTGAAAATTCAGCGATTTTAAATAAAAATAATCTAAAACGGGTGAAGTTAAATGGAAAATAACTTTATAGTATAATCACTTGATACATATAACAAAACAAAAATTTATTTTTAAATTTTTTTTCTTTCCATGATGGCAGGTGAGGCGCCTCTAGTGACTGCACGTCGCTGATATATAATATATAATAATATAATATATAATAAAATAGTAAAACGTTTTATTCATGGCGGCTATTTGCACCCTCACAGTTGGAACAAACATCCCACACACGAGACACATTTTCTTCAGACGTTGTTTTTCATCTCCCTTTAAAGTCGGTTTCTTTGGAGTAAAAAAAGTTTGGGTCACCGACTCGGTAGAAGTCACTTAGTCTTTTGTGACAACTCACTCGCCACATCTGTGGTGCCTCCTCCCACCTGCACACCTGCCACACCCACTAATGAGGACCTGCTGCACTCGCGCACCTGCTTCGTCTTTGCACTCACTTTGAGTCCATTGTTCCTCTTTGCCGCTTGTTTTTTACTCGCCATTCTGTCTTCTGTGGGTTTTAACGTCACTCCATATGGTCGGTTGCAAACTAAAACAACCAACTATACTAAGGTGAAGTGAAGCAGTGAAGTTGTCACGTTGTGTAAATGGTAAATAAAAAGAGAATACAACAAATCCTTTTCAACTTATATTCAATTGAATAGACTGCAAAGACAAGATATTTAACGTTCGAACTGGAAAACGTTGTTATTTTTTTAGCAAATATTAGCTCATTTGGAATTTGATGCCTGCAACATGTTTCAGAGAAGCTGGCACAAGTGGCAAAAAAGACTGAGAAAGTTCACCAGTGCAACATCCCACAGGTGAACAGGCTAATTGGGAACAGGTGGGTGCCAGGATTGGGTATAAAAGTAGATTCCATGAAATGCTCAGTCATTCACAAACAAGGACGAGGCGAGGGTCACCACTTTGTCAACAAATGCCTGAGCAAATTTTGTAAGGACAACATTTCTCAACCAGCTATTGCAAGGAATTTAGGGATTTCACCATCTACGCTCCGTGATATCATCAAAAGGTTCAGAGAATCTAGAGAAATCACTGCACGTAACATTGAATTGAGTAACCTTCGATCCCTCAGGCGGTACTGCATCAAAAAGCGACATCAGTGTGTAAAGGATATCACCACTTGGGCTCAGGAACACTTCAGAAAAACCACTGTCAGTAACTACAGTTCGTCGCTACATATGTAAGTGCAAGTTAAAACTCTACAATGCAAAGCCAAAGCCAATTTATCAACAACACCCAGAAACGCAGCCGGCCTTGCTGGGCCCGAGCTCATCTAAGATGGACTGATGCAAAGTGTGAAAAGTGTTCTGTGGTCTGACGAGTCCACATTTCAAATTGATTTTGGAAACTGTGGACGTCGTGTCCTCCGGTACAAAGAGGAAAATAACCATATGGATTGTTCTAGGCGCAAAGTGTAAAAGGCAGCATGTGTGATGGTATGGGGGTGTATTAGTGCACAAGACATGGGTAGGCGCCATTAATGCTGAAAGGTACATACAGGTTTTGGAGCAACATATGTTGCCATCCAAGCAACGTTATCATGGACGCCCCTGCTTATTTCAGCAAGACAATGCCAAGCCACCTGTTATAACAGCGTGGCTTCGTAGTAAAAGAGTGCGCGTACTAGACTAGCCTGCCTGTAGTCCAGACCTGTCTCCCATTGAAAATGTGTGGCGCATTATGAAGCCTAAAATAGCACAACGGAGACCCCCGGACTGTTGAACAACTTAAGCTGTACATCAAGCAAGAATGGAAACTAATTCCAACTGGAAAGCTTCAAAAATGTGTCTCCTCATTTCCCAAAACTTTACTGAGTGTTGTTAAAAGGAAAGGCCATGTAACACAGTGGTAAAAATGCCCCTGTGACAACTTTTTTGCAATGTGTTGCTGGCATTAAATTATAAGTTGATAATTAATTGCAAAAAAATAACAAGATTTCTTAGTCCATCCATCCATCCATCTTCTTCCGCTTATCCGAGGTCGGGTCGCGGGGGCAGCACCCTAAGCAGGGAAGCCCAGACTTCCCTCTCCCCAGCCACTTCGTCCAGCTCCTCCCGGGGGACCCCGAGGCGTTCCCAGGCCAGCCGGGAGACATAGTCTTCCCAACGTGTCCTGGGTCTTCCCCGCGGCCTCCTACCGGTCGGACGTGCCCTAAACACCTCCCTAGGGAGGCGTTCGGGTGGCATCCTGACCAGATGCCCGAACCACCTCATCTGGCTCCTCTCGATGTGGAGGAGCAGCGGCTTTACTTTGAGCTCCTCCCGGATGACAGAGCTTCTCACCCTATCTCTAAGGGAGAGCCCCGCCACCCGGCGGAGGAAACTCATTTCGGCCGCTTGTACCCGTGATCTTGTCCTTTCGGTCATAACCCAAAGCTCATGACCATAGGTGAGGATGGGAACGTAGATCGACCGGTAAATTGAGAGCTTTGCCTTCCGGCTCAGCTCCTTCTTCACCACAACGGATCGATACAGCGTCCGCATTACTGAAGACGCCGCACCGATCCGCCTGTCGATCTCACGATCCACTCTTCCCTCACTCGTGAACAAGACTCCGAGGTACTTGAACTCCTCCACTTGGGGCAAAATCTCCTCCCCAACCCGGAGATGGCACTCCACCCTTTTCCGGGCGAGAACCATGGACTCGGACTTGGAGGTGCTGATTCTCATCCCAGTCGCTTCACACTCGGCTGCGAACCGATCCAGTGAGAGCTGAAGATCCTGGCCAGATGAAGCCATCAGGACCACATCATCTGCAAAAAGCAGAGACCTAATCCTGCAGCCACCAAACTAGATCCCCTCAACGCCCTGACTGCGCCTAGAAATTCTGTCCATAAAAGTTATGAACAGAATCGGTGACAAAGGGCAGCCTTGGCGGAGTCCAACCCTCACTGGAAACGTGTCCGACTTACTGCCGGCAATGCGGACCAAGCTCTGGCACTGATCATACAGGGAGCGGACTGCCACAATCAGACAGTCTGATACCCCATACTCTCTGAGCACTCCCCACAGGACTTCCCGAGGGACACGGTCGAATGCTTTCTCCAAGTCCACAAAAGATTTCTTAGTGTGAGCATTAAATATATTGTCTTTGCAGTCTATTCAATTGAGTATAAGTTGAAAAGGATTTGAGGTATTCTCTTTTTATTTACCATTTACACAACGTGCCAAATTCACTGGTTTTGGGTTTGGTCATTTTAACTCAAATTTTAACTTAAATGACCAAGTAACCAAACACCTACAAGCCTCCAATAAAGGTATTTAATACACACCAGAAATGATTGGTTGCATCCAAAAAATACCAATATTAATCCGATGTCAGCACGAATTATAGTGCATTCATTATAGTTATGTAGTTTTCCGTGTTAAAAACGATTTGATCAAGTGAAATAAGTCAAACAGAGAACAAAAACACTAACCTATTTATTATGAACAGTCAGGACTGGACTTGTGCTGTCTTTAAGTAGAAGTAATTGTATTTTTGGCGACACCTAGTGGTTGAAGTCTCTGTAAATTATAGCATGTGCATTTTCTTTTAGATTAGGCCTGATTTAATGAAACCCAGGTCCAACAACTCTGGACATGTATATTCCATCGATGAAAGACTCCCTGGAGGGTTTCTGTTCCAGATATCAAACAGCTCATCCCGAGATGACTTGGGAATCTTAGAAGAATGAGGTGTTTGTATTTTATCATAGGAGTAAAAGCACATGAGCACCATCTGATAGCAGCCACCATGTATAGGATTCGTCATAAGGAGTCAGAGGTCCCAACACATATGTTTTCGGCATTGGTACAAACTGGGCTTTGTTAAGACTTGCCAGTCCCTAAACCGGCACAACACAGAGGAAGTGTCTTCATGTAAAAGGTATTAAAGAAGAAGTTGTCTTGGCAGAGAGAGTGTAACATCAGGACCATAGTCTTCTACTAGAAGCTGCAGTTCCAGTCCAAAGTAAAGCTTTGTACAACGAATTCCTCGCCGGCATCATCGTTGGTCCATTCACACCACCAAGCCGTCCTCATCATGGTCACGATAATTTGTGAAATTAAGCTTGTGACGCAGTGTGTTGGATTGTTACCTATTCCATAGAGGAATGTCCGGAGAAAACTTGGGTCTTTTAAGTATTTGTTTCGAGATCCCAAGAAAACATACGGAGCAGTAAAATGGCGTCGTTAAGAGAAGAAACAGAAGGGTCATCGCGAGATGACTTGGGAATCATAGAAGAATGAGGTGTTTGTATTTTATCATGGGAGTAAAAGCACATGAGCAACATCTGATAGCAGCCACCATGTATAGGATTCGTCATAAGGAGTCAGAGTTCCCAAAACATATGTTTTCGGCATTGGTACAAACTGGGCTTTGTTCAGACTTGCCGGTCCCTAGACCGGCAAAACACAGAGGAAGTGTTTTCATGTAAAAGGTATTAAAGAAGAAGTTGTCTTGGCAGAGAGAGTGTAACATCAGGACCATAGTCTTCTACCGGAAGCTGCAGTTCCAGTCAAAAGTAAAGCTTTGTTCAACGTATTCCTCGCCGGCGTCATCGTTGGTCCATTCACACCACCAAGCCGTCCTCATCATGGTCACGATAATTTGTGAAATTAAGCTTGTGACGTAGTGTGTTGGATTGTTACCTATTCCATAGAGGAATGTCCGGAGAAAACTTGGGTCTTTTAAGTATTTGTTTCGAGATCCCAAGAAAACATACGGAGCAGTAAAATGGCGTCGTTAAGAGAAGAAACAGAAGGGTCATCCCGAGATGACTTGGGAATTTTTGAAGAATGAGGTGTTTTTATTTTATCATGGGAGTACAAGCACATGAGCAACATCTAATAGCAGTCACCATCTATAGGATTCGTCATAAGGAGTCAGAGGTCCCAACACATATGTTTTCGGCATTGGTAGAAACTGGGCTTTGTTCAGACTTGCCAGTCCCTAGACTGGCACAACACAGAGGAAGTGTCTTCATGTAAAAGGTATTAAAGAAGAAGTTGTCTTGGTAGAGAAAGTGTAACATCAGGACCATAGTATTCTACTGGAAGCTGCAGTTCCAGTCCAAAGTAAAGCTTTGTGCAACGAAATACTCGCCCGTGTCATCGTTGGTCCATTCACACCACCAAGCCGTCCTCATCATGGTCACGATAATTTGTGAAATTAAGCTTGTGACGCAGTGTGTTGGATTGTTACCTATTCCATCGAGGAATGTCCGGAGAAAACTTGGGTCTTTTAAGTATTTGTTTCGGGATCCCAAGTAAACATACGGAGCAGTAAAATGGCGTCGTTAAGAGAAGAAACAGAAGGGTCATCCCGAGATGACTTGGGAATCATAGAAGAATGAGGTGTTTGTATTTTATCATGGGAGTAAAAGCACATGAGCAACATCTGATAGCAGCCACCATCTATAGGATTCGTCATAAGGAGTCAGAGGTCCCAACACATATGTTTTCGGCATTGGTACAAACTGGGCTTTGTTCAGACTTGCCGGTCCCTAGACCGGCACACACAGAGGAAGTGTCTTCATGTAAAAGGTATTAAAGGAAAAGTTGTCTTGGTAGAGAGATTGCAACATCAGGATCATAGTCTTCTACCAGAAGCTGCAGTTCCAGTCCAAAGCAAAGCTTTGTACAACGATATCCTCGCTGGCGTCATCGTTGGTCCATTCACACCACCAAGTCGTCCTCATCATGGTCACGATAATTTGTGAAATTAAGCTTGTGACGCAGTGTGTTGGATTGTTACCTATTCCATAGAGGAATGTCCGGAGAAAACTTGAGTCTTTTAAGTATTTGTTTTGGGATCCCAAGTAAACACACGGAGCAGTAAGACGGTGCCGCTAAGAGAATAAAGAGAAGGGTTAGAGAGAGACCGTCACGGCTGGTTACACCAGGCCGTGCCTTATGTTGCGTTTTGTTAGCGTTCTCCAGTGTTTTGTGTTAATTCCTGTCCTGTGATTTGTCCTGAGAGAAGAGGCAGCCGAGCAATTGACAGCGTACATAGGACGCTACATAGGGGGCGCCAGCTCTCCAACATGGCTGGTATGGCACTGCACAGGAAGCGATGTCGTCAAAATGGCCGGGCCCTAAGGCTTCCAGCGGCACATCAATAAACAAAAGAAGCGCTCGTACACCGAGACGCGGTTTGCACACAGAGGCTTGTTTGGCTCGATGTAAAAATCGTTTGCAAAAAAAACCTGCCACTCTGTATAATATTCTATTTTTGGACCCAGTTTGTTTAATGACAGTTTGACAATATCTTACGGACAGAAATTACACAAAAGGCATTTCAATCGCAATATCAGTTTGAGGCCAATGAAATTCTCAAATCAACGACTTTGTGAAGCGACTGAGTCCATGGTTCTTTCCCGGAAAAGAGTGGAGCGCCATCTCTGGGTTGGGGAAGAGATCTTGCCCCAAGTGGAGGAGTTCAAGTACCTCTGAGTCTAGTTCAAGTGAGGGAAGAGTGGAGTGTGAAATCTACAGGCGGATCTTCAATAATGCAAACCTTGTATCCGTCCGTTGTGGTAAAGAAGGAGCTGAGCCGGAAGGCAAAGCTTTCAATTTACCGGTCGATCCACGTTCCCATCCTCACCTATGGTCATGAGCTTTGGGTTTCGACCAAAAGGACAAGATCACGGGTACAAGCGGCCAAAATGAGTTTCCTCCGTCGGGTGGCGGGGTGCTCCCTTAGAGATAGGGTGAGAAGCTCTGTCATCCGGGAAGAGTTCGAAGAAAAGCCGCTGCTCCTCCACATCGAGAGGAGTGAGATGAGGTGGTTCGGGCATCTGGTCAGGACGTCCAACCGGTAGCAGGCCACAGGGAAGACCCAGGACACGTTGGGAATACTACGTCTCCCGGCTGGGCTGGGAACGCCTCGGGATCCCCGGGAGGGACTGGACGAAGTGGCTAGGGAGAGTTTGAGGCCAATGAAATTCTCAACTAAAAGACTTAGTGAAGCAACTGAGTCCATGGTTCTTGCCCGGAAAAGAGTGGAGCGCCATCTCCGGGTTGGGGAAGAGTTCGTGGAGGAGTTCAAGTATCTCAGGGTCTTGTTCACGAGTGAGGGGAGAGTGTATCGTGAGATCGACAGGCGGATCTTCAGTAATGCGAACCCTGTATCGGTCAGTTGTGGTAAAGACGGAGCTGTGCTGGAAGGCAAAGCTCTCAATTTACCGACCGATCTACGTTCCCATCCTCACCTATGGTCATGAGGTTTGTGTTTTGACGGAAAGGACACAATCGTTGGTGCAAGCAGCCGAAATGAGTGTCCTCTGTTGGATGGCGGGGCTCTCCCTTAGAGATAGGGTGTGAAGCTCTGTCATCTGGTAGGAGTTCAAAGTAAAGCCAGTGCTCCTCCTCATCCAGAGGAGCCAGATGAGGTGGTTCGGGCATCTGGTCAGGACGTCAGACCGGAGGCAGGCCACGGGGAAGACCCAGGACATGTTGGGATGACTACGTCTCCTGGCTGGCCTGGGTACGCCTTGGGATCCCCCGGGAGGGACTTGACGAAGTGGCTGGGAGAGTTTAAGGCCAATGAAAATCTCAACTAAATGACTTAGTGACGCGACTGAGTCCATGGTTCTTGCCCGGAAAAGAGTGGAGCGCCATCTCCGGGTTGG
The DNA here is from genome assembly GCF_033978685.3 of Nerophis lumbriciformis. NCBI lineage: Eukaryota > Metazoa > Chordata > Actinopteri > Syngnathiformes > Syngnathidae > Nerophis > Nerophis lumbriciformis. The sequence continues at coordinate 26,476,881 of NC_084562.2, forward strand.
GGAAGAGTTCGTGGAGGAGTTCAAGTATATTGGGGTCTTGTTCACGAGTGAGGGGAGAGTGTATCGTGAGATCGACAGGCGGATCTTCAGTAATGCGAACCCTGTATTGGTCAGTTGTGGTAAAGACGGAGCTGTGCCGAAAGGCAAAGCTCTCAATTTACCGGTCGATCTATGTTTCCATCCTTACCTATGGTCATGAGGTTTGTGTTTTGACGGAAAGGACAAAATTGCTGGTGCAACAGTCAAAATGAGTGTCCTCTGTTGGATGGCGGGGCTCTCCCTTAGAGATAGGGTGAGAAGCTCTGTCATCTGGTAGGAGTTCAAAGTAAAGCCAGTGCTCCTCCACATCGAGAGGAGTCAGATGAGGTGGTTCGGGCATCTGGTCAGGACGTCAGACCGGTAGCCGGCCACGGGGACGACCCAGGACACGTTGGGAAGACTACGTCTCCCAGCTGGCCTGGGAACGCCTCGGGATCCCCCGGGAGGGACTTGACGAAGTGGCTGGGAGAGTTTAAGGCCAATGAAAATCTCAACTAAATGACTTAGTGACGCGACTGAGTCCATGGTTCTTGCCCGGAAAAAAGTGGAGTGCCATCTCCAGGTTGGGGAAGAGTTCGTGGAGGAGTTCAAGTATCTCGGGGTCTTGTTCACGAGTGAGGGGACAGTGTATCGTGAGATCAACAGGCGGATCTTCAGTAATGCGAACCTTGTATCGGTCAGTTGTGGTAAAGACGGAGCCGTGCCGGAAGGCATAGCTCTCAATTTACCGGTCGATCTACGTTTCCATCCTCACCTATGGTCATGAGGTTTGTGTTTTGACGGAAAGGACAAATTTGCTGGTGCAAGCAGTCGAAATGAGTGTCCTCTGTTGGATGGCGGGGCTCTCCCTTAGAGATAGGGTGAGAAGCTCTGTCATCTGGTAGGAGTTCAAAGTAAAGCCAGTGCTCCTCCACATCCAGAGGAGCCAGATGAGGTGGTTCGGGCATTTGGTAAGGACGTCAGACCGGTAGCAGGCCACGGGGAAGACCCAGGACACGTTGGGAAGACTACGTCTCCCAGCTGGCCTGGGAACGCCTCGGGATCCCCCGGGAGGGACTTGACGAAGTGGCTGGGAGAGTTTAAGGCCAATGAAAATCTCAACTAAATGACTTAGTGACGCGACTGAGTCCATGGTTCTTGCCCGGAAAAGAGTGGAGCGCCATCTCCGGGTTGGGGAAGAGTTCGTGGAGGAGTTCAAGTATCTCGGGGTCTTGTTCACGAGTGAGGGGAGAGTGTATCGTAAGATTGACAGGCGGATCTTCAGTAATGCGAACCCTGTATCGGTCAGTTGTGGTAAAGACGGAGCTGTGCCGGAAGGCAAAGCTCTCAATTTACCGGTCGATCTACATTTCCATCCTCACCTATGGTCATGAGGTTTGTGTTTTGACGGAAAGAACAAAATTTATGGTGCAAGCAGTCAAAATGAGTGTCCTCTGTTGGATGGCGGGTCTCTCCCTTAGAGATAGGGTGTGAAGATCTGTCATCTGGTAGGAGTTCAAAGTAAAGCCAGCGCTCCTCCTCATCCAGAGGAGCCAGATGAGGTGGTTCGGGCATCTGGTCAGGACGTCAGACCGGTAGCCGGCCACGGGGAAGACCCAGGACATGTTGGGAAGACTACGTCTCCCAGCTGGCCTGGGAACGCCTCGGGATCCCCCGGGAGGGACTTGACGAAGTGGCTGGGAGAGTTTAAGGCCAATGAAAATCTCAACTAAATGACTTAGTGACGCGACTGAGTCCATGGTTCTTGCCCGGAAAAGAGTGGAGCGCCATCTCCAGGTTGGGGAAGAGTTTGTGGAGGAGTTCAAGTATCTCGGGGTCTTGTTCACGAGTGAGGGGAGAGTGTATCGTAAGATTGACAGGCGGATCTTCAGTAATGCGAACCCTGTATCGGTCAGTTGTGGTAAAGACGGAGCTGTGCCGGAAGGCAAAGCTCTCAATTTACCGGTCGATCTACGTTTCCATCCTCACCTATGGCCATGAGGTTTGTGTTTTGACGGAAAGGACAAAATCGTAGCCGAAATGAGTGTCCTCTGTTGGATGGCGGGGCTCTCCCTTAGAGATAGGGTGTGAAGCTCTGTCATCTGGTAGGAGTTCAAAGTAAAACCAGTGCTCCTCCTCATCCAGAGGAGCCAGATGAGGTGGTTCGGGCATCTGGTCAGGACGTCAGACCGGTAGCAGGCCACGGGGAAGACCCAGGACACGTTGGGAAGACTACGTCTCCCAGCTGGCCTGGGAATGCCTCAGGATCCCCCGGCAGGAGCTGCACGAAGTGCCTGGGGAGAGGGAAGTCTGGGCTTCTCTGCTTAGGCTGCTGCCACCGCGACCCCACCTCGGATAAGATGGATGGATAAATTCCTTTTTAAAGCAGATTTAAGTTGAAACATTTGATGGAAAGGATTATTATATACCCAAGGGGATCATTAGTCGGAGAGATTGACGTCTCAGTCGGTACTTTCCAGGTTTGATTGATTGCCGGCATATTGTATTGTTCAGTCCGAGGTGATTAATCCATCTTTGCTTTAGTTCAAAACCTTTTGTTACTTGAACGTGTTTGCCTCGCCAGCAGTGCTGTCAAACGCAATTGTGTGTCACTTCCCTTTTGTTTTTAATTCATCTTTAAACACCCCGGTCCTCAGCGATGCGTGTCCAAGTGTGCTCGCCCGTGGAGCGTGACTGGGCACCGGCGTGAACGTTATTAACCCTCCGTTGTTGAACGAGCATTGCATATATGCATCAGTTGGCCGTCTTTGACCTCGCCTTGATGGATTTGATGATAAAGGGAAAAAAATAACGGACAAAAATGAAACATGTCAAGACTGTACACAGTTGAAATTTGTTAAATTAATGAGATGAAAAGAATGCGAAAGGGCGGCAGCAGGTAGACCAGATGACGAGGTCAATGGGAGGCCCCATAAAACTGATTATGATAGATGATGACAGATCAGAGCGTTTGTGCCGGCAGGGAGGGCGATTAATAGGAAAATTAGCAACCGTGGTGAAATCATTTGTGATGTGCAAACAGTGTGCGCATCCTTCATAAAAACTCTCACATTGTCTCCGGAAAATTGGGTAACGCCAACAACAGAGCGCAATTAATATTTTATGGGGACTTCTGTATTTTTCCTCCTTTTTTTTCCCCCCAGACATTAATAGGAAAAAAGGTGGAAAAAGTGAATTATACAGTACACTTTGTAATTACATCTGATTTATACCCTGGGGGGGTGTTTCCTGGGTTGGACTGATGAAATCTATGGCTGTCAATTATAGTTCTTCATCGGGGGCCTTGCAATCATCCACACTGCAGCACTCATTTGAAGAAAAGCCTCATATTGTAAAAAGCCAGCATGTATATCGCAGTTTCCTCCCTAATATTGCAATATAATTGAAGATTTAAATCAGAGGGGGGCAAACTTTTTGACTTGGGGGCCGCATTGGGCTAAAAAAACAATAGCCCGGGGTCAGAAAGCCGACTGCACACACACACACACATATATATATATATATATATATATATATATATATATATATATATATATATATATATATATATATTAGCGATGCCAGCCGATTAATGCGTTAAAATGTAATACCGGAAATTAGCGGTATCGTTTTTTAAATTATCGGTATCGTTTTTTTTTTGTTTTTTTTTTGTTTCTTTTTTTTTTTTCTTTATTAAATCAGCATAAAAAAACACAAGATACACTTACAATTAGTGCACCAACCAAAAAAACCTCCCTCCCCCATTTACACTCATTCACACAAAAGGGTTGTTTCTCTCTGTTATTAATATTGTGGTTCCTACATTATATATCAATATATATCAATACAGTCTGCAAGGGATACAGTCCGTAAGCACACATGATTGTGCGTGCTGCTGGTCCACTAATAGTACTAACCTTTAACAGTTAATTTTACTAATTTTCATTAATTACTAGTTTCTATGTAACTGTTTTTATATTGTTTTACTTTCTTTTTTTATTCAAGAAAATGTTTTGAATTTATTTATCTTATTTTTTATAATTTGTTTTAAAAAGTACCTCATGTTCACCATACCTGGTTGTCCAAATTAGGCATAATTATGTGTTAATTCCACGACTGCATATATCGGTTGATATCAGTATCGGTTGATATCGGTATCGGTAATTAAAGAGTTGGACAATATTGGAATATCAGATATCGGCAAAAAGCCATTATCGGACATCCCTAATATATATATATATATATATATATATATATATATATATATATATATATATATATATATATATATATGTGTCTTAATTAGATTATCCAAAAAATAGTGCTCGATACCGTGGTAGATCACCTGATGATTGAGGGAACCACTCATGAAACAGGCCTGTAGAGATGAAGCAGTCTTGTGATTTTTTTCCCACACATACATACACATATGTATATATATATATATATATATATATATATATATATATTGTCGGAGGCAGATATTTACATATATCCGTATTAATTATTAATTATTAATTATTATTAATTCCATAATCATATTACAAAACAGCTAGTGTTTTTCTTCCAATTGTGGTCTTTTGGTTGTCTGCAAATACTGTGTGCTAACCTTGGGTATGGAATGTAAGAAAGAGAGATACTCCTTCTTCTTATCTATTCTTCTGTCCAGATGCGGAGGACAATGGGCATGTGTTTAGGCCGGAAAGACAAGACAACGAGGGTGGGAGGGAGAGAGACTTTATAGAAGAGAAGGTTTCCATTTTTTAGACCACACCACCTTAGCTGCGCAATTGAATGTTCTATGCTGGACTGGTCTCATGATATTTACACAGCTTTGCAAATATATTACAAAATACCTATTCTGTCTCTGGTGGTTCTTTTACTCAGCTTTAAGTGTCGTAAAGAGCTTGGGAGCGACGACCAGAAACTTGAATTCCCTGGGAGGAACAACTGGTCCAAACGCAACAATATATATGTACTGTATATATTTATACATGCATATGTATATATATATATATATATATATGTATATATATATATATATATATATATATATATATATATATATATATATATATATATATGTATATATATATGTATATGTATGTGTGGGAAAAAAAATCACAAGACTATTTCATCTCTACAGGCCTGTTTCATGAGGGGGGGTACCCTCAATCATCAGGAGATTTTAATGGGAGCATTCGCATACCATGTTTTATATAGGGCACAGAGTGGGTGGGTACAGGCTGGCTTAGGGGCGTGGTGATTGGCTCATGTGTTACCTAGGAGGTGTTTCCGTCTATGTATATATATATATATACATAGAAACTTACATATATATTTATATATATATATATATATATGTATTTGTGGCCAATTGTGCACATATTCTCTGTGCGTATACGTCGTACGTCAGCATCTACGAAAATAATTTGTAACCTGCAGCCTGGTGTGAATAGGTTTTATGATCATTTATATACCAAATATATTGCGAGAGTTGGTTTGAATTGAGAATCAAATTAATTCATGAGTTGTTGTAAGATTCTCCTCATTAATTTAAATACATATTTTCCATCTTCATCATGTTCTACTATATTGTTTAAAAAAATAATGTTTAGCTGAAAAGCTATGTTTCGCCCTCTTTTCAATAAAGATATTTTAGAACCGTAATGATCGTAAATTCAAGTGTATAAGTCGTTACCTTTTTCCTGCAGTTTTCAGAACGGTGTGGCTAATTTTTGGATTTTTCTTCACTGGCTTCCACAATGCAAATAGTTTTGTTTTCTAAAAATCTGTGTTATTGTTTGTGCTATGGTGCCGATTTTTGGACAAGTCTGCTTACTGCAGGTCCTACAGTGCCCTTCTGTTTCGACTGAGCTTTCAGCCGGAACTACATGTGCCGTTCCGTATTTCTTGTCGTCCGTAGCATTTCTACTCATACGGCTACGTCATTCATCACCCCAAGTAACGTTTTGGAAGTTCTACAATATAACTAACACTATTCTTACTTACTAAACCGTCCCATGTTTGATATATGTGGGAGTGTTTCCATGCATATTTGTACGTGCTGTTATGATCCGCTGCCCGGATCATATTTCTGTTTGGGTTTTCTGTTAGTCTTGGACTCATTTTGTTCCTGTCTGTGCACCTTTGAGTTGGTTACCATAGTTACATATTAATTCCACCTGCCGCTTGTGTTTCTGACGCGCACCTGTTGTAATCACTGACATTATTTAAGCCCACCTTTGTTCATCACTCGTTCTGCTTTCTTTGTTTTTGCATCACGCGACTGCCACGTAAGTTCGTTCTTGTTTCCTAGACTCAGCTAAGTTCCATAGTTTGTGCTAAGTGTTAGCCTTAGCTTCCAGTGCGTTCGGCACCTCTTCCTGTCGGTTTGTTTTCTGTTTTGTACCAGTTTTGTGTTATTTTATTATTAAATCAAGTTATTACCTGCAAGTCCTGTCCGGATTCGTCCCTTGCATCTTGGGAGAACAAACCCCCGCATCACCATGCGCACCCCTCGTGACACGTGCTATCGTAATGTAATGAAGCTAGTGTCGTTAGCATTAGCCAACATGCTAACACGTCTGTGTTAGTACTATTCACTTAAAATGGCATTATTTTTGTATTGTCTCAGTTTCGTAAATTCAACAAAATATCACCGTGGGTCTTCTTAGCTGATTGGAGAGCCTTACGTTTTGTTTCATCAGCCGTTTTACAGACTCTGTTTGGAAACAATTAAGGTATGTGTATAAATATACAAAATCTTTCTTTGTAAATAACTGATTTTCCAATGTATATATCTCAGGCTTATAGTCTGGTGCAGCTAATATATATTTTTTTACCTAAAATTTAATGGGTGCGGCTTATATCCCGGTGTGCTCTAGGATTCCGGAAATACGGCGTAATAGCATACCGTGATTGTTTTATTTAAGTTTATCCTAGTGTAAGAACCTCAGAGTGACAGATATTTGTTTCAACTCTTAAAGAAACAAAGAAGCTAAGTTGTTTAAAGAAGACATTTCTCTTTGAAGAAGAATCTGAATTCATATCAGGGAGAAAGGTTCAAATGTGTCACGCTGCCAGCCAATAAATTGGAACAAAAGCAAAGAAAGAAAACAGAAAGATCCTCTTAATTAGCATGAGTGTAAGAACCCTGAGATCAAACTCTGATCACTTCAACCTTTAACAAATGTATCATGGACTGAGGATGTGAAGGACATGAGACTAAGAATAGACTGCAGGGAATTAATTTCTGTCTTCAACCAAGCAGCCGCAGGGTCATTAGCACAGACTGGGCTTGATTTCCCCATGATTCATATTTCCCACATTCCCCGTACACAACACATGGTCAAGTTTCTTGCTGGGACTTTGATGTCCACATTTCTGGCAGAGTGTCTCCCTCGCTCAGCCCCCCAGGGAGGGTATGCAGATCCGACCCAACTTAGTCCCAATCATGAAAGGGAACAACCCTCGGAGTTGGGTTTATAGCAGACTTTTAATGGAAGTCAGTGAAGCGCAGGGCCAGGTTTATTGGTCACTTTTAGTAAGTGTGAAGCCATTAAAGACCAAATAGGGTTGCTTGTTGAACGTCTTACGCTTCTTTCAAACTCGCTAATGCTCTAATCAAAAGCTCTAAAACTCACACATTCTCATTTTTACGGCTCGTCCTGTTCAGGGTCATGTGTGAGCCGGAGCCTATCCCGGCGAACTTTGGTCGAGAGCAGGTGCAAGGCATTGATACAACGTGGATTTCCCAGGGCTGCATGGGATTCTGGGTATTTGTTCTGTTGTGTTTATGTTGTGTTACGGTGCAGACATGTCCTTTGAATCTGACATGTCCTTTGAATCTGACATTGAGACAACGTTGCAAAATAGTCGTATTTGTAAATTGAGACAACGCTGGTGTCTAACATTGAGTTTTTGAAGGATAAATATTTGGGGTTTTGGCACCATCCATTGTACTAGATTAGGTCTATGAGCACAAACTGATAAAGACTACTCGGATCAGTGACGTGCGGTGAGGTTGATGGCTGGTGAGGCACTGACTTCATCACAGTCAGATTTACAAACATATGAACCCTAAAGAGTATCTTATTCACCATTTGATTGGCAGCAGTTAACGGGTTATGTTTAAAAGCTCATACCAGCATTCTTCCCTGCTTGGCACTCAGCATCAAGGCTTGGAATTGGGGGTTAAATCACCAACAATTATTCCCAGGCGCGGCGCCGCTGCTGCCCACTGCTCCCCTCACCTCCCAGGGGGTGAACAAGGGGATGGGTCAAATGCAGAGGACACATTTCACCACACCTAGTGTGTGTGTGACAATCATTGCTACTTTAACTTAACTTTAACTTTAAACATACAAACTGTAGCACACAGAAAAGCACATTTAATAAAAAAAACGTTATTATGGTCTTACCTTTACTTAGAAATTAAGTCCATGCACCGCAACTAAAGCCCTCACTTAAACTTTCCACGTGCAAGATTGAATCTATTTAAAAAAGTGTAACTGAGGGTTTATAAATGTCGCTATACTGTATGAAACTACAAAATAACAAACACGGAGGCTCCAGTTTACACGAGAACCACTTTATTTACCTTCTTTCAAAAACCTCCGCCACGTGACATCACTTCCGCTCTTAGCGCCTTCAAAATAAGAGCTCAAGGCATATACTGTATAACAGCGCATAACAGGATCTTAACATCACAAAGAGGAAAGCCCAGTTGTGAATTAGGTACACCTGCAGTCTGCAGGTGTATCTAATGTTGTGTCCCTGCAGTCATTCACAACTCCTCCAACACGAACATTATTGTTTTTGCACTTTTTGGCTTCTTATGAAATATTTTTTTTTAAATAGATTCAATCTTGCACGTGGAAAGTTTAAGTGTGGGCTTTAGTTGATATAACAATTCTACGGCGGGGGTGCAGGAGGCGGGGCTACTGGAGCCTCAGCCAGTGCGTCTTTTGCAGCCGTTTTATGATCGCTCAGCACAAGAAATACTTTACACACATACAGTTGTTGACAAAATACACTGTACATTATATACCTCAGCTAACTAAACTATGGAAATGTATAATATAATTCATATAGCAATACGGTCTCACTGCACAGCAGGCCAGCAGTTAGCCGAGTCATTGCGCAATCCATGTTGAGGCACTGAGTGACGTGCCTCAACTGGCTGCTGTTCACCGCACCGTCTCTTCTCAGTATTTGAACGGCAATTGTGAAAATTCAGCGATTTTGAATAAAAATAATCTAAAACTGGTGAAGTTAAATGGAAAATAACTTTATAGTATAATCACTGGATACATATAACAATTTAATTTTGTTTTTTTCTTTTTACATTTTTTTTTCTTTCCATGATGGCAGGTGAGGCCCCGCCTCACCTGCCTCTAGTGACCGCACGTCACTGACTCGGATGAGCGGCTAAACGTCTTCCAAGAAAGACCAAGCAGTCCAGTTGCGAACGATTGAACGCCCTGAGATGACAACGACCTGGATGAATGAGAACCTTCATAGGTTGGATCCACGTTGTTGGTTGGGAAATGACCACATTTCGATGGTCAAATCAACATCACAACCTGATATTGAATAAACGTAAAAAGCATGTTGTTTCAACGTTGTACAAACCCCGTTTCCATATGAGTTGGGAAATTGTGTTAGATGTAAATATAAACGGAATACAATGATTTGCAAATTCTTTTCAACCCATATTCAGTTGAACATGCTACAAAGACAACATATTTGATGTTCAAACTCATAAACTTTATTTGTCACAGGGGCATTGTTACCACTGTGTTACATGGCCTTTCCTTTTAACACCACTCAGTAAACGTTTGGGAACTGAGGAGACAGTCTCCGTTGTGCTATTTTAGACTTCATAATGCGCCACACATTTTCAATGGGAGACAGGTCTGGACTACAGGAAGGCCAGTCTAGTACCCGCACTCTTTTACTATGAAGCCACGTTGATGTAACACGTGACTTGGCATCGTCTTGCTGAAATAAGCAGGGGCGTCCATGGAAACGTTGCTTGGATGGCAACATATGTTGCTCCAAAACCTGTATGTACCTTTCAGCATTAATGGTGCCTTCACAGATGTGTAAGTTACCCATGTCTTGGGCACTAATACACCCCCATACCATCACACATGCTGCCTTTTACACTTTGCGCCTATAACAATCCGGATGGTTCTTTTCCTCTTTGGTCCACAGTTTCCCAAAACAATTTGAAATGTGGACTCGTCAGGCCACAGAACACTTTTCCACTTTGTATCAGTCCATCTTAGATGAGCTCAGGCCCAGCGAAGCCGACGGCGTTTCTGGGTGTTGTTGATAATCGGTTTTCGCCTCGCATAAGGAGAGTTTTAACTTGCACTTACAGATGTAGCAACCAACTGTAGTTACTGACAGTGGGTTTCTGAAGTGTTCCTGAGCCCATGTGGTGATATCCTTTACACAGTGATATCGCTTGTTGATGCAGTACAGCCTGAGGGATCGTAGCTGCTTACGTGCAGTGATTTCTCCTGATTCTCTGAAACCTTTGATGATATTACAGACCGTAGTGAAATCCCTAAATTCTTTGCAATAGCTGGTTGAGAAAGGTTTTTCTTAAACTGTTCAACAATTTGCTCACGCATTTGTTGACAAAGTGGTGACCCTCGCCCCCTCCTTGTTTGTGAATGACTGAGCATTTCATGGAATCTACTTTTATACCCAATCATGGCACCCACCTGTTCCCAACTAGCCTGCACACCTGTGGGATGTTCCAAATAAGTGTTTGATGAGCATTCCTCAACTTTATCAGTATTTATTGCCACCTTTCCCAACTTCTTTGTCACGTGTTGCTGGCATCAAATTCTAAAGTTAATGATTATTTGCAAAAAAAATAAAATGTTTATCAGTTTGAACATCAAATATGTTGTCTTTGTAGCATATTCAACTGAATATGGGTTGAAAATGATTTGCAAATCATTGTATTCCGTTTATATTTACGTCTAACACAATTTCCCAACTCATATGGAAACGGGGTTTGTATGTAGAATATTGGTTTGGAAATGACCAAACTTCAATGGTCAAATCAACGTCAATACCCAAAATGTATTAAACGTCGTCAAAAAGCATGTTCACCATTAGGACGCTGCTCTGTAGTCCCTTATACGCGGAGGGTGAAGCAGCAAAGGTGTGGTAAAAGAGGGGCGGGGGTGTATGTGCGCATATACGTGTGGTAGTAGTCCATGGGTGGGTGTTTGTCCTTAGACCTGCAAGTCGATCTGCTCTGCATCACGGAATAAAGCCAGCATCCCGGGTGTCTTTGAAGAAAGCTGAACTGAACCAGAGCGTCTTTCACTACAGTGGTCTCACTGGGGTGTGGGAGCCGAATTGTACATGGGGATTGTTTTCTGTGGTTAATTCCAATAGTTTATTTGCTGCAGCTGTTCATTTTGGCTCTCAAATTGATCATAGTTTCGCCTTGCTAAGCGGAAAGCTTCTCCGAGATGTTATCCAATTTGCAAATCTATTCAGAACTCGGCAAAATCTGAGTTCACACAGCTTTCGGGCTCCTTGAACGGCTGCCATCGCCTTCCAAAACCGTCAAGAGCAACGCTCAATTCGATCAGCAAATGACCTTTCTTCAAGGTTATATGTTATAACTAATCAATTATGAGTGAGGTTATAGATTTTAAAGGCACGTCTTTTTGACCAACCACAGCAGTTGTGGCACATTTCAGCTCTCATGAGCTGTTGGGGATATTTGTCAGTTTCAGTCAGTGACTCCATGTAGACTCTCCCTCCATCCATTAGCGATAGCACTTATCCTTTGAAGGACTGCAGTCAATCCCGGATGACATTGACAGGTCGCCATTCAATCATAGGCTTGACACGCGGTGAAAGACAAACATTTATAAACTTTGCTTTTTTTTTTTTTGAGCGTATCGGAGGAAAGGAGTAACGCCGGAATACAACGAGGAAAGCACACCCAAAAACGTACCAAAACAGGCTTCTCAGACAACACTCTGATTGTGTGATCCATTCAAGGCTCCAAGCTTTCTGTGGCCCGAAACTCTCTTTAATGTTATTTATTTATTGTGTGAATGCTCCAAAACATATACCAAAATTCATCTATTTATTCTTCTTCTTCTGCATATTTGGCGCGCTCTACCGTCCACATTTTGTATTCGATTCAAACCGTTCCAACTTCAAACTGTTCAGCCTATTTGGGAATTCCCACATTTCCCAGAATTCCATGTTTTCCAGGACATTTTCCCCATTCAAAATGAATTGGCCAATTTTCAAACTTCCACCATTTCCACATGTTTTCAACGAATTCAAACCATTCCACCTTCAACATATTTGACTAATACTGCACATTCAAACTATATTTTTTTTAAGTCCTTTTTTTTCCAGGAATCCCAGAATTCCCTTTTTTCCAAACCCTTTTTACATCCTTTTTTCTGTCGACTACTCCTTCCACATGTTTCAACCCACTTCAACAGTCCCATCATCAAATCATCCCTCTTAATCAGGAAAAAAAAAAAAAAAAGATTTTCAAGGTAAAAAATGATTTTCAAGGTAAAAAATGATTTTCAAGGTAAAAAATGATTTTTCAAGGTAAAATTTTTTTTTCAAGGTTAAAATGATTTTCAAGGTAAAAAATGATTTTCAAGGTAAAAAAAAATTTTCAAGGTAAACATTTTTTTTCAAGGTTAAAATGATTTTCAAGGTAAAAAATGATTTTTAAGGTAAAAAACATTTTTCAAGGTAAAATTTTCTTTTCAAGGTTAAAAATGATTTTCAAGGTAAAAAATGATTTTCAAGGTAAAAAATGATTTTTAAGGTAAAAAAAATTTTTCAAGGTAAAATTTTTTTTTCAAGGTTAAAAATGATTTTCAAGGTAAAAAATGACTTTCAAGGTAACATTTTTTTTTCAAGGTTAAAAATGATTTTCAAGGTAAAAAATGATTTTCAAGGTTAAAAATGATTTTCAACGTAAAAAATGATTTTCAACGTAAAAAATGATTTTCAAGGTAAAAAATGATTTTTAAGGTAAAAACAATTTTTCAAGGTAAAATTTTTTTTTCAAGGTTAAAAATGATTTTCAAGGTAAAAAATGATTTTCAAGGTAAAAAATGATTTTCAAGGTAAAAACATTTTTTCAAGGTAAAATTTTTTTTCAATGTAAAAAATGATTTTCAAGGTAAAAAATGATTTTCAAGGTAAAAAATGATTATCAAGGTAAAACAATTTTTAAGGTAAAAACAATTTTTCAAGGTAAAATTTTTTTTTCAAAGTTAAAAATGATTTTCAAGGTAAAAAATGATTTTCAAGGTAAAAAAAATTTTTCAAGGTAAAATTTTTTTTCAAGGTTAAAAATGATTTTCAAGGTAAAAAATGATTTTCAAGGTAAAAAAATTTTTTCCAAGTAAAATTTTTTTTTCAATGTAAGAAATGATTTTCAAGGTAAAAAATGATTTTCAAGGTAAAAAAATGATTTTCAAGGTAAAAAAAATGTTTCAAGGTAAACATTTTTTTTCAATGTAAAAAATGATTTTTAAGGTAAAAAATGATTTTCAAGGTAAAAAAAAATTCCCGGTTTTCCCGAAATTCCAGAAATGCAACAATACCATTTCTCCTATAAAAATGTTATTACTTCAACATTTTTCTACCGATTTAAAAAATTCCAACACCAACCATTTAGAACATTTATATATTGTTAGCATTTTCCCAACAATTCCCGCCTTTCCCGAAATTCCCAAATTTCCATGAAATTCTTATTGAAATGAATGGAACATTTTTCAAACTCCCACATTTTTTATCTGATTCTAACCATTCCACATTCAACATATTCTACTCAGCCTGCACATTCAAAATATTATTTTTTAACTAAAACAAAATTCCAGGAATACCAGAATTCCCGTTTTTTCCAAACCCTTTTTTCACCCTTTTTTTATCCTTTTTTCTGTCGACTACCCTTTCCACATTTTTCAACCCACTTCAACCGTCTCACCGTCAAATCATCTCTCTTAATCAGGACAAAAAAACTAAGTAGTTTTTTGAACTGGAAAAATTCCCGCTTTTCCCGAAATTCCAGGAATTCAACAATACCATTTCTCATATAAAAATGGTATTACTTCAACATTTCTCGACCAATTTTAAACATTTCAACACCAACCATTCAGAACATTCACACATGTTTAGCATTTTCCAAAAAAAATCCATCTTTTCCCGAAATTCCCAAATTTCCATGAAATTCCTATTGAAATGAATGAGACATTTTTCAAAGTTCCACAACTCCCACATTTCTTATCGGATTCAAACCGTTCCAACTATTTGGGAATCCCCACATTTCCCAGAATTCCAGGTTTTCCGGGAAATTTTTCCCATTCAAAATAAATTGGCCATTTTTAAAACTTCCACCATTTCCACATTTTTAAACCGATTCAAACCATTCCACCTTCAACATATCAGACTCATCTTGCACATTTCAACTGTCGCTTTTTCAAGTTAAAAAACAATTCCAGGAATTCCCAGAATTCCCGTTTTTTTCCAAACCCTTTTTTTTACCCTTTTTTCTATCGACTACTCTTTCCACATTTTTCAACCAACTTCAACTGTTCCAAAGTCAAATAATTCCTCTTAATCAGGACAGAAAAACAAAGCTGTTTTTTGAACTGTAAAAATGTCCAGTTTTCACGAAATTCCAGGAATTCAACAATATCATTTCTTATTTAAAAATGTTATTACTTCAACATTTCTCGACCGATTTGAAAAATACCAAGACCAACCATTCAACAAATTCACATGTTTTCATGTTTTTAGCATTTTCCAAAAAGATCCCGCTTTTCCCAAAATTCCCAAATTTCCATGAAATTCCTATTGAAATGAATGGGACATTTTTCAAAGTTCCACAACTCCCACATTTGTTATCCGATTTAAATCGTTCCAACTTCACTGTTCAGCCTATTTGGAAATCCCCACATTTCCCAGAATTCCTATTCAAACCATTCCACCTTCAACAAATCCGACTCATCTTGCACATTCAACCTGTCATTTTTTTAAGTACAAAATAATTCCAGAAATTCTTAGAATTCCCGTTTTTTCCAAACCTTTTTTTCACCCTTTTTTCTGTCGACTACTCTTTCCACATTGTTCAACCCACTTCAACCGTTCCACCGTCAAATCATCCCTTTTAATCAGGACAAGTAAAACAAAGCTGTTTTTTTGAACTGGAAAAATTCCCGGTTTTCCAGAAATTCCAGGAATTCAACAATACCATTTCTTATTTCCACATTTCTCGACCGATTTGACAAATTCCAACACCAATCATTCAGAACATTTACATATTTTTAGCATTTTCAAAAAAATTCCCGCTACTCCCAAAATTCCCAAATTTCCAGGAAGTTCCCATTGAAATGAATGGGACATTTTTCCAAGTTCCACCACTCCCACATTTTTTATCCGATTCAAACCGCTCCAACTTCAAAATATTCAACCTGTTCAGGAATTGTGTGCTCCCCTCAACAATTATATATATATTAAAAAAAAAAATTCCCGGATTTTTTAGAATTCCCATATTTTTAGGGAAATCTTCCCCATTAAAAATGAATTATCCAAACTTCCACAATTCCCACATTTGTCAACCGCTTAAAACCATTCCACCAGCAACACATTAAATTCAACCTGGAAATGTTTCCACGTTCAAAAAATTTCCAAGATTTCCAGTTTTTTCTAACCTTATTTCCAACCTTTTTTAGTGCGATGACTCCTTTCACATTTCAACCGTTTCACTGTCAAAACATTCCTCTTAGTCAGGACAAAAAAACAAGTTGGTTTAAGAACTTGAAAAATTCCCGTTTTTTCCGTAATACCATTTTTTTTTATTAAAAAAATGTTTTACTACTTCAACATTTCTCGACCGATTTAAACGATTCCAACACCAACCAATTGAGCTCATTCAGGACATTCATGCTCCTCATCAAACCATTCCACCTTCAACATGTTCCACTCATCCTGCACATTCAAACTATCATTTTTTAAGTTTAAAAAAATTCCAGGAATTCCCAGAATTCCCGTTTTTTTCCAAACCCTTTTTTTTAATCATTTTTTCTGTCGACTACTCTATGTTACTGCATACGTCAGCAGACTAGTTAGGAGTCTTTGTTTGTTTACTTACGACTAAAAGACAAGTTGTCTGGTATGAAGCATGGTAACGTGAACGTGCGGTAAATGAGTGTCTCCATGGTCCACGCAAAAACCTCCTTTAAACAAGACGGTCTGCACCACTTTACAATTCCACACACGTCTTAGTAAATCAAATGCCCACTAATAGTACACGGAACGTTATAGCTTGCACGGGCTCTTTAGTTCCTGGTACTTGGGTCTTAGTGGATCATGCTCTTAGAGTTTTAGCAGATATTCTTTGACCCGTAGGTGGTGAGCGAGCGGTATCTAACAAGCTGCACGTTGGAGACCCGTGCTCTGATGTGACCATGGGGACGTCATCAAGCTTCATTTTCCCACTGAGTGGCTTTCGAAAGCAACTCAAGCATTAGATGGAAAAGAGCAGAATCTAATGCAACACAGTTGAAGACACACACACACACACACACACACACATACACATTCTTGTATTTCTTACCTTCTTGAGACCTTCTAAAAATACCTACCTCTTTAGGACCACCCTTTCTAGATATATAAAGATGTGTATTTACAACATTAATAATATATACATACTATGTAAATATACTTCACAAGAAAAAGGGCACAATTTCACAGGAAAACCTTACAATTTTGGCAGTATTATAATAAAAGTTGTCATTTTACTCAACGCAAGTCAAAATGTTGCAAGAAAAACTGAACATTTGTGCAATATTATGATAAAAGTTGGAATTTTACTCAATAACAGTCGCAATTTTATAAGAAAAGCTTAACATTTTGTTAGTTTTATGAAAAGAGTCGTCATTTCACTCGAAAAAATCAAAATTTTATAAGAAAACTATAAAATGTCCTTTCTTTCTTTCTTTCTTTAGTTTATTTCGAACATGAACACACTTACAGCATAATACATCACACAATTTCATATCATTTCATTTTACATCATGCCCGAAAAGGAGTAGGAAGAAGCAAAGCTTATTTAATCCTACCCCTTTCCCACTTCAGAGCGTTTACAAATATATAGAATCATTTGCTGACCTTTTTATATAATAAAATAACATCTATGAATTAGTATACACAACAGTTTTGTAATATTTAATTAATTAATTCAGTCATTATTAACATACTGAGATGAAAAATATCTTATTTTCAATAAGGTTGGAAGTATTTGTCATAATTGGCAATGTTATAATAATAATCGGAATTTTACCCGGCAAAATTATGACAAAAGTCATAATTTTACTCCAAAAATGTCACTGTTTTACAAGAACAACAAAAAAAAATTGGCAATATTGTGATAAAGGCATAATTGCCAACCTTGAGACCTCCGATTTCGAGAGGTGGGGGGTGGGGGCGTGGTCGGGGGTGGGGAGGGGCGTGGTTGGGGGCGTGGTTAAGAGGGGAGGAGTATATTGACAGCTAGAATTCACCAAGTCAAGTATTATATATACATATATATATATATATATATATATATATATATATATATACAGGTAAAAGCCAGTAAATTAGAATATTTTGAAAAACTTGATTTATTTCAGTAATTGCATTCAAAAGGTGTAACTTGTACATTATATTTATTCATTGCACACAGACTGATGCATTCAAATGTTTATTTCATTTAATTTTGATGATTTGAAGTGGCAACAAATGAAAATCCAAAATTCCGTGTGTCACAAAATTAGAATATTACTTAAGGCTAATACAAAAAAGGGATTTTTAGAAATGTTGGCCAACTGAAAAGTATGAAAATGAAAAATATGAGCATGTACAATACTCAATACTTGGTTGGAGCTCCTTTTGCCTCAATTACTGCGTTAATGCGGCGTGGCATGGAGTCGATGAGTTTCTGGCACTGCTCAGGTGTTATGAGAGCCCAGGTTGCTCTGATAGTGGCCTTCAACTCTTCTGCGTTTTTGGGTCTGGCATTCTGCATCTTCCTTTTCACAATACCCCACAGATTTTCTATGGGGCTAATGTCAGGGGAGTTGGCGGGCCAATTTAGAACAGAAATACCATGGTCCGTAAACCAGGCACGGGTAGATTTTGCGCTGTGTGCAGGCGCCAAGTCCTGTTGGAACTTGAAATCTCCATCTCCATAGAGCAGGTCAGCAGCAGGAAGCATGAAGTGCTCTAAAACTTGCTGGTAGACGGCTGCGTTGACCCTGGATCTCAGGAAACAGAGTGAACTAGGGCAGGGGTCACCAACGCGGTGCCCGCGGTCACCAGGTAGCCCGTAAGGACCAGATCAGTCGCCCGCTGGCCTGTTCTAAAAATAGCTCAAAGAGCAGCACTTACCAGTGAGCTGCCTCTATTTTTTAAATTGTATTTATTTACCAGCAAGCTGGTCTCGCTTTGCTCGACATTTTTAATTCTAAAAGAGACAAAACTCAAATAGAATTTGAAAATCCAAGAAAATATTTTAAAGACTTGGTCTTCACTTGGAATAAACGGTAGAAAATGGATGGATGGATGGGTCTTCACTTGTTCAAATAAATTCATTTATTTTTTACTTTGCTTCTTATTACTTTTAGAAATACAATTTTAGAGAAAAAATACAACCTTAAAAATGATTTTAGGATTTTTACACAAATATACCTTTTTACATTTTAAATTTCTTCCTCTTATTTCCTGACAATTTAAATCAATGTTCAAGTAATCTTTTTTTTTTATTGTAAAGAATAATACATATTTTAGCTTCTGTTTTTTCGACAAGGAATATTTGTGAAATATTTCTTCAAACTTACTATGATTAAAATTCAAAAAAATTATTCTGGCAAAACTAGAAAATCTGTAGAATCAAATTTAAATCTTATTTCAAAGTATTTTGAATTTCTTTTAAAATGTTTGTTCTGGAAAATCTAGAAGAAATACTAATTTGTCTTTGTTAGAAATATAGCTTGGTCCAATTTGTTAAATATTCTAACTAGGGCTGCAGCTAACGATTATTTTTCTATCGATTAATCTATAGATTATTTTTTCGATTAATCGGTTAATCTATAGATTATTTTTTTGATTAATCTATAGATTATTTTTCTTTTTACCGATTATTTTTTTTATTTAAAATGAAGAGGAAAAAATAAATGTAGGCCAGTTTTTTCAAAAGGCATGGCTTTTATTTACAAAAAAAAAAGTATGGCCACTCAGTCAACATTGACAACAACATGACAAAATATTCTGTAACAATGTAAACATTTAAAACTTTTATTATTTAACAAAATTAAAAGTAGCTTATTTGCTTTTTAATGTGCAAATATAAAAGTAAACATCCAGTGCAAATTTTAATATTCTGGAATAGTATAAGCATTTAAAAAGTAAAAGTATTGCTTATTTTGCTTTAAAATGTGCTAAAATAAAGATAAACATCCAATACAAAAAAGTGCAAAACGGAAATATTCTGTAACAAGTGTAAACATTTCAACAAAAGTAAAAGTATTGCTTATTTGCTAAAATGTGCAAAAATAAAGCTAAACATCCAATACAAAAAAGTGTACAGTGTAAACATTTCAACAAAAGTAAAAGTATTGCTTATTTTGCTTAATAACACAACAATGATAGTATGATTAAAGTGAAAGTTAATTGTTGGTTTGTACATAGTATATGTAACTGTTAATGTTGTAAAAGGTATTTGCACAACTAATTAACGTTAGCGTTTGTGACACGTCTTGTGCCGTGGGGTTCTTTCAGGACCGACAGACTGAACGCCAGACGGCTTTGCCAGGTTTACAATCTTTTAATTTTACACAAAGTCTTTTCTCTTCCAACTCTTTTCTCTTTCTTTCCTCGCTTTTCAGCTCCTCTTCCTCGCTCGCTCGTCGTCCCCTGTCTCTTGCGGCGTCGCTCCCGGCGCGCCCCGCCTCGCCGCTCGCTCGCCGCCGCCGCCTCTCCACAGCGTTAAAGAGGAGCGCGTCTTTGTAAACACTGAACAGGCACGCCAAACGCGCCTCTCAGAGCAAACGGTGCTTTAGTTTATGAATTTACAACGCAGATACAAATGACACATTCATGTTTTTGTGTAATAATGACAACGTATACGCACGCGGACGATTGACTTGTTGATGGTGATGGCAAGAACGCTGTCGGGGGTTTTCTTTTCAAATGTTCGTTCATAGCCGTTGTGCTGCTATGATAGGCCATTTCCGCTCGACACAGTGTGCATACAACAACATTATTAGGCCGTTTATTGAAATACTCCCACACTTTTGACGAATTTTGGCGTGATTTTTTCCCCCTCGCTCGCATCGTCTGCTTTGCGCTCCGCCATGACAGTAGTGTGACGTAAATATGCTACGCGCCGACGCACAAAAACGGCGTCGACGTATTTACGTAACCGATGACGTGGACTACGTCGACGCGTCGTTTCAGCCTTAATTCTAACAAAGTGCAGATTGGATTTTAACCAATTTAAAACATGTCATCAAAATTCTAAAATGTATCTTAATCAGGAAAAATGACTGATGATGTTCCATAAATTATTTTTTTAAATTTTTTCAAAAAAATTCAAATAAGCTAGTTTTTCTCTTCTTTTTGTCGGTTGAATTTTGAATTTTAAAGAGTCGAAATTGAAGATAAACTATGTTTCGAAATTTTATTTTAAATTTTTTCGTGTTTTCTCCTCTTTTAAACCGTTCAATTAAGTGTTTTTTTCATCATTTATTCTCTACAAAAAACCTTCCGTAAAAGGAAAAAAAAAAAATGTACGACGGAATGACAGACAGAAATACCCATTTTTTAATATATATACATTTATTTATTTAGCTATTCTTGTTCAAATCACACATACATGTAACTTACAAGCAGGGCCGGCCCGTGGCATAGGTCGTATAGGCAAATGCTAAGGGCGCCGTCCATCAGGGGGCGCCACGCCAGTGCCACAAATGTTGGAGAAAAAAAAAGAAAAAAGAAAAAGTTGGTACTATTATTTCTAAATACAAAAAATAATCCCACGTTAATTAAAATGCAAAGTAAAGCCTATTTAATAGAAATATTATTTGTTACAACATTACGCCCCCTCCCCCCTCCCCCCGCACGGTGCGCCCCCTCCCTTCCCGTATCATGACTCTTTTTGGACGTCACCACATCCAAAAATCAACACAAGATGTCAAAACGGCCAGAACTGTCAGGTGCCCAGGGAAGAAAAAAGAGAAAAGAAGAGGAGGAGAAACGAGAAAAGACAGAGGTAGCAGGTAGGTGAGCCGAACATGAAATTATTTGTCTGTTACAGAATGTGATAGTAACCCGGCTTTTTAGCATTAAGCTAATGTCACATGATTCGGCAATTGCTAATCAATAAATAGCTAGTTCTGTCGTCGGGTTAATATTGTGGAGGGGGCTAAATTGTTATGGAAAATAATAATGTAACGTTAGGTAATTACAGTACTCCCACCTTACATTCCTCAGGGACATTTGTATTAGATCTTTTAAGCAGCTGTTTTTTGTTTACATTGTTATTGCCTTCTGGTTAGCTTTGTTTGCCCTGCAGGTAATAGTCACTTTTCCACCCCTTTATATATTAGGTATAGTTGTAAGTAAAAAAAAAAAGGTCAAAGACAAAGCTATTCGGTTTCTTGTGAGTATATACACTTCACTGCCGATGTGGGGGGGCGCCACCTAAAATCTTGCCTAGGGCGCCAGATTGGTTAGGGCCGGGCCTGCTTACAAGTGACAATATATCTATTTATTTAAGTGTGTATCAAACTGGCAGCCCTTCGCATTAATCAGTACCCAAGAAGTAGTTTTTGGTTTCAAAAAGGTTGGTGACCCCTGTACTAGGGCATCAAATCAGTGTCAGTTGAGTCGGTCCATAGGTTGCCTGTAGGGATTTTTAATGTCAGTATTTAGTGACACAGTATCGACACAGTATCAATACAGTTTTGCAATGTGTCGAAACGCTTCATGACGCCTCATCAACCCATCACTACTTGTGTGTCCTTGAACTGTTGATGACGGGCAAAATTCCAAAAAAAAGTGCGCTGTTCCTTTAAGATGTTCTGGGAGTAACAGTTAGCCTGTTTGTTCTCGCAGAGCTTTTACATCTCAGAGGTTGCACCCAAATGTTTTGTGTCGGGTTGTATCAGAGCGCCTCTCAGATGAAGCCGTGATTCTGCTTTGAAGGCATTTTTTTTTTTTTTTTGGCAAAAAAAGTGCATCAACGTGAAAGTGGGCATGATGACTTGACCACATGCATCCAGCAGGAATCTGCCCATGCTGCACTTTTCTCCTCGTTACTTATCCCTGACCTGCTTTCCAGAAACTACCGTCAGCAGCGCCGTCTCTAATCATGTCTTTCCTCTCATACAGTGGAGTCTGGGTTGGTTCCTGCCTCATTCCTGTGAGAACCCTGCGTATGACTGAAGCCTTACCAGCAACAACTGCAATCGTTGGTACCGAAAAAGGTTTTGCGGCAACAAACGATTGGGACTGATTCCGCAGGATTTGGAGAAAGTTTGAGTGGTAAACTACAAAAAGCCAAAAGCAGTGAAATTAACAAAATGTGTAAATGGTGAATAAAAAGAGAATACAAATCGTTTTCAACTTATATTCAATGGAATAGACTGCAAAGACAAGATATTTAATGTTCGCACTGAGAAACAAATAATAATAATATTAATAGATTTTATTTGTAAAAAAAAAAAAACACTTTATATTGAGTAAACAACCTCAAAGTGCTACAGTGTATTAAAACAATAAAATAAAATAAATGAAAAGATATTAAAAACAATAAAAATAAAAACTAGAACAGCAAAATAGCTAAAACTAGTATGCATATATATATAAATAAAAAAAGAAGGGTTTTTAAGCCTTTTTTTAAAAGCATCCACAGTCTGTGGTGCCCTCAGGTGGTCAGGGCGAGCGTTCCACAGGCAGGGAGCGGCGGAGCAGAAATAATAATCATGAACTTAGAATATAATGGCAGCAACACATTGCAAAAAAAAAAGGCATTTTTACCACTGTGTTACATGGCCTTTGCTTTTAACAACACTCAGTAAAGGTTTGGGGAACTGAGGAGACACATTTTTGAAGTGGAATTATTTCCCATTCTTGCTTGATGTACAGCTTAAGTTGTTCAACAGTCTCCCTTCTCATATTTTAGCCTTCATGTTGCACCACACATTTTCAATGTCTGGACTACAGGCAGGCCAGTTTAGTAGCCACACTCTTTTACTATGAAGCCACGTGGCTTGGCATTGTCTTGCTGAAATAAGCAGGGGCGTCCGTCCGTGATAACGTTGCTTGGATGGCAACATATGTCGCTCCAAAACCTGTATGTACCTTTCAGCATTAATGGTGCCTTCACAGATGTGTAAGTTACCCATGTCTTGGGCACTAATACACCCCCATACCATCACACATGCTGCCTTTTACCCTTTGCGTCTAGAACAATCCGGATGGTTCTTTTCCTCTTTGGTCCGGAGGACACGACGTCCACAGTTTCCGAAAACAATTTGAAATGTGGACTCGTCAGACCACAGAACACTTTTACACTTTGCATCAGTCCATCTTAGATGAGCTAAGGCCCAGCGAAGCCGGCGGCGTTTCTGGGTGTTGTTGATAAATGGCTTTGGCTTTGCGTAGTTTTGCACCCCATAGTTTTAACTTACACTTACAGATGTAGCGACCGACTGTAGTTACTGACAGTGGTTTTCTGAAGTGTTCCTGAGCCCATGTGGTGATATCCTTTACACACCGATGTGGCTTTTTGATGCAGTACCGCCTGAGGGAACGGATTATTCGGCCTTGCCGCTCACGTGCAGTGATTTCTCCGGATTCTCTGAACCTTTTGATGATATCACGTAGCGTAGATGGTGAAATCCCGAAATTCCTTGCAATAGCTGGTTGAGAAATGTTGTTCTTAGGGATGTCCGACAAAAATGTAACATCGGAAATTATCGGTATCGGTTTCAAAAAGTTAAATGTATTACTTTTTACACGGACGTAGGGAGAAGTACAGAGCACCAATACACCTTAAAGGCACTGCCTTTGCGTGCCGGCCCAATCACATAATACCTATGGCTTTTCACACACATAAGTGAATGCAAAGCATACTTGGTCAACAGCCATACAGGTCACACTGAGGGTGGCCGTATAAACAACTATAACACTGTTACAAATATGCACCACACTGTGAACCCACACCAAACAAGAATGACAAACACATTTCGGGAGAACATCCGCACCGTAGCACAACATAAACACAACAGAACAAATACCCAGAAACCCTCGCAGCACTAACTCTTCCGGGACGCTACAATATACCCCGCACCTCAACCTCCTCGTGCTCTCTCAGGGAGAGCATGTCCCAAATTCCAAGCTGCTGTTTTGAGGCATGTTAAAAAAAAATAATGCACTTTGTGACTTCAATAATAATTAAAGCTGCAAGCAGCATTGGTCAGGCCCGCATATTTGGCAGGTGCTAGTCCTAAGTGTCCCAATGCTTTTGTCCAGTTTTAGTAGTAAGTGTCCCAATACTTTTGTCAAGTTGTAGTCCTAAGTGTCCCAATACATTTGTCAAGTTTTAATCCTAAGTGTCCCAATACTTTTGTCCAGTTTTAGTCCTAAGTGTCCCAAAACATTTGTCCAGTTTTAGTCCTAAGTGTCCCAATACTTTTGTCCAGTGGTAGTTCTATGTGTCCCAATACTTTTGTCAAGTTTTAGTCCCAAGTGGCCCAATACTTTTGTCAAGTTTTAGTCCTAAGTGTCCCAATACTTTTGTCCAGTGGTAATCCGAAGTGACCCAATATTTATGTCAAGTTGTAGTCAAGTGTCCAAATACTTTTGTCAAGTTTTAGTCCCAAGTGGCCCAAAACTTTTGTCAAGTTTTAGTCCCAAGTTTCCCAATACTTTTGTCAAGTTGTAGTCCCAAGTGTCCCAATACTTTTGTCCAGTTGTCGTCCTAAGTGTCCCAATACTTTTGTCCAGTGGTAATCCGAAGTGACCCAATATTTATGTCAAGTTGTAGTCAAGTGTCCAAATACTTTTGTCAAGTTTTAGTCCCAAGTGGCCCAAAACTTTTGTCAAGTTTTAGTCCCAAGTTTCCCAATACTTTTGTCAAGTTGTAGTCCCAAGTGTCCCAATACTTTTGTCCAGTTGTCGTCCTAAGTGTCCCAATACTTTTGTCCGGTGGTAGTCATAAGTGTCCCAAGACTTTTGTCTAGTGTACCTACCTTGTCTGCATTGTGTGGGCACGCTGGTGCTTCCTGCTTTTAAGCAGCCATCTTAAAAAAAACAGCAGCGCAGCAGCATCAGCGCAGCGGGTCTTTGAAGGGTCATAAAATCAAAACCGGAGCAGGTATTAAAACGTTATTTTATACACAAGGGTTTAATCTCTCTCCTGTGTTAGTTTGAAGCCGAAACGACAAACGTGCTCAGAGGAGATAGATTTTGAAGAAAGGTGACCGGTTTTTACAAAAATTTTGTTTTGAAGGGGGAATAGCAAACTTCCTGTTGATTTTTGCTGGGGGTTGTCAATTTATGAAATGTAGGTCTAAGTGAGACCTACATAGAGGTTTTTGTTTCATGTCTCTCCGACCTTCCCAGTGGGAGTTACAGGCAGTTTTGTCAGTTTTTTCATCTGAGGAGCAGTTTTTTGTGCGTTTTATTAAAAAAATTGCGCTAGAGCACAATTTTGAGATTTGGGGTTAGGTTTTTTTATTAGATCACAATTTTTGCCAGTCCTGATGTGTGCGTTCAGTTTTGAAGCATGTTAAGGGAGTCAAATTACAGCTCAAAGAGGGAAAAGGGACTGTTTTTAGTACTTTTTTGTCTTGAAGGGGGAATTTCCAACTTCCTGTTGATTTTAGCCCGAGAATGTACTATTATAAAATGTAGGTCTAAGTCAGACCTACATAGAGGTTTTTGTTTCATGTCTCTCCGACCTTCCTGGTGGGAGTTACAGGCAGTCTAGTTTTTTTTTTCCTACGAGGCGCTAGAGCGCAATTTTTAGTTTTGTGGTTCGGTTTTTTTACAAAAAGGCAATTGTCGCAGGTCCTGATGTGTGGGTCAAATATGGTGAGTTTTGAAGCATGTTAAGTGGGTCAAATTACAGTTTAATGTGGCGGCGGAAGAATAAAGAATAATTAAAGCTGCAAGCAGCATTGGTCGGGCCCGCGTATTTGGCAGGTGCTAGTCCTAAGTGTCCCAATACTTTTGTCTACTTTTAGTCTGAAGTGTCCCAAGACTTTTGTCTAGTGTACATACCTTGTCTGCATTGTGTGGGCATGTTGGTGCTTCCTGCTTTTGAGCAGCCATCTTAAAAAAACAGCAGCGCAGCAGCATCAGTGCAGCGGGTCTTTGAAGGGTCATAAAATTAAAACCGGAGCAGGTATTAAAAAGCTGTTCTATTGTTTTATACAAAAGGGTTCAATCTCTCTCCTGTGTTAGTTTGAAGCCGAAACGACAAACGCGCTCAGAGGAGATAGATTTTGAAGAAAGGTGACCGGTTTTTACAAAACAAATTGTTTTGAAGGGGGAATAGCAAACTTCCTGTTGATTTTTGCTGGGGGTTGTCAATTTATGAAATGTATGTCTAAGTGAGACCTACATAGAGGTTTCATGTCTCTCCGACCTTCCCAGTGGGAGTTACAGGCAGTTTTGTCATTTTTTTCTTCCGAGGAGCAGTTTTTTCTGCGTTTTATTAAAAAATTGCGCTAGAGCACAATTTTGAGATTTGGGGTTAGGTTTTTTTTTTTATTAGATCACAATTTTTGCCAGTCCTGATGTGTGCGTTCAGTTTTGAAGCATGTTAAGGGGGTCAAATTACAGCTCAAAGAGGCAAAAGTGACTGTTTTTAGTACTTTTTTGTCTTGAAGGGGGAATTGCCAACTTCCTGTTGATTTTAGCCCGAGAATGTACTATTATGAAATGTAGGTCTAAGTCAGACCTACATAGAGGTTTTTGTTTCATGTCTCTCCGACCTTCCTAGGGCGGCATGGCGTAGTGGGTAGAGCAACCGTGCCAGGAACCTGAGGGTTGCAGGTTCGCTCCCCGCCTCTTACCATCCAAAAATCGCTGCCGTTGTGTCCTTGGGCGGGACACTTCACCCTTTGCCTTCGGTGCCACTCACACCGGTGAATTGAATGATGAATGATAGGTGGTGGTCGGAGGGGCCGTTGGCGCAAATTGCAGCCACGCTTCCGTCAGTCTACCCCAGGGCAGCTGTGGCTATGAAAGTAGCTTACCACCACCAGGTGTGAATGATTGATGGGTTCTACATGTAAAGCGACTTTGGGTACTTAGAAAAACGCTATATAAATCCCAGTTATTATTATTATTATTATTATTATTATTAGTGGGAGTTACAGGCAGTCTAGTTTTTTTTTTTCCTAGGGGGCGCTAGAGCGCAATTTTGAGTTTTGTGGTTCGTTTTTTTTTTTAAAAAAGGCAATTTTCGCAGGTGCTGATGTGTGAGTCAAATATGGTGAGTTTTGAAGCATGTTAAGTGGGTCAAATTACAGTTTAATGTGGCGGCGGAAGAAAAAAGAATAATAATAAAAAACCTTACAAATTCAATAGGTCCTTATGTCCCATTGCATAAGGACTCCTTTTGGGAGTCCTTATACAATGGGCCATGCGGGCCCTAATAAAACCTTACAAATTCAATAGGTCCTTATGTCCCATTGCATAAGGACTCCCTGTGGGAGTCCTTATGCAATGGGCCATGCGGGCCCTAATAAAGAATAAAACCTTAGAAATTCAATAGGTCCTTATGTCCCATTGCATAAGGACTCCCTGTGGGAGTCCTTATGCAATGGGCCATGCGGGCCCTAAATATGGCAGTGCCATGTTGGCATTTTTTTTTTCCATAACTTGAGTTGTATATTTTAGAAAACCTTGTTACATTGTTTAATGCATTCAGCGGGGCATCACAACAAAATTAGGCATGATAATGTGTTCATTCCACCACTGTATATATCGGTATCGGTCATACTTGCCAACCCTCCCGAATTTTCCGGGAGACTCCCGAAATTCAGCGCCTCTCCCGAAAACCTCCCGGGACAAATATTCTCCCGAAAATCTCCCGATTTTCAGGCGGAGCTGGAGGCCACGCCCCCTCCAGCTCCATGCGGACCTGAGTGAGGACAGCCTTTTTTTGGACAACAGGGTGACAAGAACTAAATCATCCAGACGAGAGATAAATTGTATTATTATGTTTATCTTACCTAAAAATAAATATATTTATTAATAAATAAATGTTTACTATATTTTGCTAAAAAACATCAAAATTAATTGTATTTTTATTTGTATTTTTTCTGACTCCTTATTACATCCAGCCATAGAATTATACATTAAAATAAACCATATTTGAAATAATTAATTTTAAATGATCATAATAATTCATTTAAAATGACCATATTTAATTATTAAAATAATTGCTTGTTTATCAACAACTTTAGCATTTTATTCATTACATTTTGAAGCTCTCAGAAGCCAAGTTATGTTATATTCCTTAAGATTTATTTATGCAAGTTTGAAGCATCAATTATCTAAACACAGTTTTGTTTGCATATTTTCAGGATGTATGTATATATATATATATATATATATATATATATATATATATATATATATATATATATATATATATATATATATATATATATATATATATATGTATGAAATACTTGACTTGGTGAATTCTAGCTGTCAATATACTCCTCCCCTCTTAACCACGCCCCCAACCACGCCCTGCCCCACCCCTGACCACGCCCCCACCCCCCACCTCCCGAAATCGGAGGTCTCAAGGTTGGCAAGTATGATATATCGGTATCGCTTGATATCGGTATCGGTAATTAAGAGTTGGACAATATCGGAATATCGGCAAAAAAAAGCCATTATCGGACATCTCTAGTTGTTCTTAAACATTTTGCTCAGGCATTTGTTGACAAAGTGGTGACCCTCGCCCCGTCCTTCTTTGTGAATGAAGCTGCTTTTATACCCAATCATGGCACCCACCCAGGGACGTGCACATGATTATAGAGGGGCAGGGGCTCAAAGTCAGAAAAGGGCAGGACATTTTTTTTTGGTCCTTTACACAATATGGAAATTAATGTAAAATAAATTTCCTAATAGGAAGCTAACTATACAACTATACTATACTGCAATATTTGATAAGACCTCTTCTCCTACATCACTTGTATCTCCTTCAACTTCCCCCTCATCTATGGCTTCCTCTGCAGTAGTATCATCTGCCTCCCTTCATGTGGATTCTTCCTCCCCAACATTTACCGGGATTTCTATGGCTTCCTCTGTGTCAGGAGTTGCATCTAAACCCTCTTTTCTCTCAGGTGTTGCTTCTACACTCTCCTCCTCCTCCTCTCTCAGGTGTTGCTTCTAAGGTCTCTGCCTCTCTCTCAGGTGTGACACTTTCTGAGGTCTGTGGTCTTTCTTGAATTCTGGTGCTAGTACTTGGTTTTAGCCATGCATTGAGAGGTCTGCTACGCTTAGCTGAATTCCTGGCGCTCCTTCTCCTTCCTTTTCTGTATCCTTTCTTTTTTTTGGCATTATGCTGCAGGCATAATCAACATGAATCAAGTTTAAATACAGATGGTAATATTCCTAACAGATAACCTACATCTTCTATCCCCAGAATGCAGAAATTATTATTATTATTAATAATAATAATAATAATTATTATTATTATAATAAAATATTATCATTATCATTATCATTATTATTATTATTATTATTATTATTATCATTATCATTATCATTATTATTATTATTGTTATTGTTATTATCATTATTATTATTATTATTTTGTTAACCCACACAGTAATAGCAAACTCACAATAAACTTTATATCTAAACCTCTACTGTGAGAGAAATGTGATCCGCCGTAAACACAGTGCATTTTATTTTGAAAATTAACCCGGTGTTTTATTTTGTATTTTGTACACTACTTCCTGTCCCACACGATCCGCTCTGCTCTGTGCGGAATGGATGTGCCGTGCTCAATTGATGCGCCTTGCTCCGACGTCCGGCAAAAACAGAAGCTGCTACATTGAATAATAGAATAATACAGCGTTTTTCTGAAATATTACTTATATTAGATGCTGAATAAGTGGACGGCGACTAGACCATAACTCACAGGTTCACGTTGCTCCAGTCTCTCTCCTCTCACTTACTCACTCACTCGCCCTCTCTCTCTCTCTCTCTCTGGCGGAAGCGGCAGGCTCAAACAACCCGGTATTACAAGGAAACGTGGAGTTTTTTGTACCGCTTTGAAGGGGGAATAGCAAACTTCCTGTTGATTTTTGCTGGGGGTTGTCAATTTATGAAATGTAGGTCTAAGTGAGACCTACATATAGGTTTTTGTTTCATGTCTCTCCGACCTTCCCAGTGGGAGTAACAGGCAGTTTTGTCAGTTTTTTCATCCGAGGAGCAGTTTTTTGTGCGTTTTATTAAAAAAATTGCGCTAGAGCACAATTTTGAGATTTGGGGTTAGGTTTTTTTATTAGATCACAATTTTTGCCAGTCCTGATGTGTGCGTTCAGTTTTGAAGCATGTTAAGGGGGTCAAATTACAGCTCAAAGAGGCAAAAGTGACTGTTTTTAGTACTTTTTTTGTCTTGAAGGGGGAATTGCCAACTTCCTGTTGATTTTAGCCCGAGAATGTACCATTATGAAATGTAGGTCTAAGTCAGACCTACATAGAGGTTTTTGTTTCATGTCTCTCCGACCTTCCTAGGGCGGCATGGCGTAGTGGGTAGAGCAACAGTGCCCGTAACCTGAGGGTTGCAGGTTCGCTCCCCGCCTCTTACCATCCAAAAATCGCTGCCGTTGTGTCCTTGGGCGGGACACTTCACCCTTTGCCCCCGGT
Organism: Nerophis lumbriciformis; assembly: GCF_033978685.3. Lineage (NCBI taxonomy): Eukaryota > Metazoa > Chordata > Actinopteri > Syngnathiformes > Syngnathidae > Nerophis > Nerophis lumbriciformis. Next base: position 26,507,877 of record NC_084562.2, read on the forward strand.
GCCACTCATACCGGTGAATTGAATGATGAATGACAGGTGGTGGTCGGAGGGGCCGTTGGCGCAAATTGCAGCCACGCTTCCGTCAGTCTACCCCAGGGCAGCTGTGGGTATGAAAGTAGCTTACCACCACCAGGTGTGAATGATTGATGGGTTTTACATGTAAAGCGACTTTGGGTACTTAGAAAAGCGCTATATAAATCCCAGTTATTATTATTATTATTATTATTATTATTAGTGGGAGTTACAGGCAGTCTAGTTTTTTTTTTTCCTAGGGGGCGCTAGAGCGCAATTTTGAGTTTTGTGGTTCGTTTTTTTTTTTCAAAAAGGCAATTTTCGCAGGTCCTGATGTGTGAGTCAAATATGGTGAGTTTTGAAGCATGTTAAGTGGGTCAAATTACAGTTTAATGTGGCGGCGGAAGAAAAAAGAATAATAATTAAAGCTGCAAGCAGCGTTGTTCGGGCCCGCGTATTTGGCAGGTGCTAGTCCTAAGTGTCCCAATACTTTTGTCTACTTTTAGTCTGAAGTGTCCCAAGACTTTTGTCTAGTGTACCTACCTTGTCTGCATTGTGTGGGCACGTTGGTGCTTCCTGCTTTTGAGCAGCCATCTTAGAAAAACAGCACCGCAGGAGCATCAGTGCAGCGGGTCTTTGAAGGGTCATAAAATCCAAACCGGAGCAGGTATTAAAAATCCCATCTATACTTTTAATCACAAGGGTTTTATCTCTCACCTGTGTTAGTTTGAAGGCGAAACGACAAACGCGCTCAGAGGAGATAGATTTTGAAGGAAGGTGACCGGTTTTTCCAAAAAATTTATTTTGAAGGGGGAATAGCAAACTTCCTGTTGGTTTTTGCTGGGGGTTGTCAATTTATGAAATGTAGGTCTAAGTGAGACCTACGGAGAGTTTTTCGTTTCATGTCTGTCCGACCTTCCCAGTGGGAGTTACAGGCAGTTTTGTATTTTTTTTCATCCGAGTAGCAGTTTTTTGTTGGTTTTATAAAAAAATTGCTGTAGAGCACAATTTTTAGATTTGGGGTTAGGTTTTTTCATTAGATTACAGTTTTAGCCAGTCCTGATGTGTGTGTAAAGTTTGGTGAGTTTTGAAGCATGTTAAGGGGGTCAAATTACAGCTCAAAGAGGCAAAAGTGACTGTTTTTAGTACTTTTTTGTCTTGAAGGGGGAATTGCCAACTTCCTGTAGATTTTAGCCCGACAATGTACAATTATGAAAGGTAGGTCTAAGTCAGACCTACATAGAGGTTTTTGTTTCATGTTTTTCCGACCTTCCTAGTGGGAGTTACAGGCAGTGTACTTTTTTTGTTTTTATAGGGGGCGCTAGAGCGCAATATTAATTTTTTAGGTTCGTTTGTTATAAAAAAGGCAATTTTCGCAGGTCCTGATGTGTGGGTAAAATTTGGTGAGTTTTGAAGCATGTTAAGTGGGTCAAATTAGTGCTCGAAGAGGCGGCGGAAGAATAAATATAAAGAACAAGACCAATTAAAGCTGCAAGCAGCGTTGTTCGGGCCCGCGTCTTTGGCAGGTGCTAGTCCTAAGTGTCCCAATACTTTTGTCTACTTTTAGTCTGAAGTGTCCCAAGACTTTTGTCTAGTGTACCTACCTTGGCTGCATTGTGTGGGCACGTTAGTGCTTCCTGCTTTTGAGCAGCCATCTTAGAAAAACAGCACTGCAGGAGCATCAGTGCAGCGGGTCTTTGAAGGGTCATAAAATCAAAACCGGAGCAGGTATTACAAATCCCATCTATACTTTTAATCACAAGGGTTTTATCTCTCACCTGTGTTAATTTGAAGGCGAAACGACAAACGCTGTCAGAGGAGATAGATTTTGAAGGAAGGTGACGGGTTTTTACAAAAATGTTGTGTTGAAGGGGGAATAGCAAACATCCTGTTGATTTTTGCTGGGGGTTGTCAATTTATGAAATGTAGGTCTAAGTGAGACCTACATAGAGGTTTTTGTTTCATGTCTCTCCGACCTTCCCAGTGGGAGTTACAGGCAGTTTTGTAATGTTTTTCTTCCGAGGAGCAGTTTTTTATCAGTTTTATTCAAAAATTGCTGTAGAGCACAATTTTTGAATTTGGGGTTAGGTTTTTTTATTACAGCACAGTTTTTGCCAGTCCTGATGTGTGTGTTCAGTTCGGTGAGTTTTGAAGCATGTTCAGGGGGTCAAATTACAGCGCAAAGAGGCAAAAGTGACTGTTTTTAGTACTTTTTTGTCTTGAAGGGGGAATTGCCAACTTCCTGGTGATTTTAGCCCGAAGACATACAATTATTTTGAACTAGGTCTAAGTCAGACCTACATAGAGGTTTTGGTTTCATGTCTCTCCGACCTTCCTAGTGGGAGTTACAGGCAGTCTGTTTTTTTTTTTTCCTAGGGGGCGCTAGAGCGCAATTTTGATTTTTGGGGTTCGGTTTTTTTATCAAAAGACAATTTTCGCAGGTCCTGATAAGTGTGTCAAATATGGTGAGTTTTGAAGCATGTTAAGTGGGTCAAATTAGTGTTCGAAGAGGCGGCGGAATAATAATAATAATAATAATAATAATAATAATAAAACCTTAGAAAAACAATAGGTCCTTATGTCCCATTGCATAAGGACTCCCTGTGGGAGTCCTTTTGCAATGGGCCGTGCGGGCCCTAATTAAAGCTGCAAGCAGCGTTGGTCGGGCCCGCGTATTTGGCAGGTGCTAGTCCTAAGTGTCCCAATACTTTTGTCTACTTGTAGTCTGAAGTGTCCCAAGACTTTTGTCTAGTGTACCTACCTTGTCTGCATTGTGTGGGCACGTTGGTGCTTCCTGCTTTCAAGCAGCCATGTTAAAAAAACAGCATTGCAGCAGCATCAGCGCAGCGGGTCTTTGAAGGCTCATAAAATCAAAACCGGAGCAGTTATAAAAAAACTGTTCTGTTAATCTATGCACAAGGGTTTAATCTCTCTCCTGTGTTAGTTTGAAGCCGAAACGACAAACGCGCTCAGAGGAGATAGTTTTTGAAGGAAGGTGACGGGTTTTTACAAAATAATTGTTTTGAAGGGGGAATAGCAAACTTGCTGTTGATTTTTTCTGGGGGTTGTCAATTTATGAAATGTAGGTCTAAGTGAGACCTACATAGAGGTTTTTGTTTCATGTCTCTCCGACCTTCCCAGTGGGAGTTACAGGCAGTTTTGTAGTGTTTTTCTTCCGAGGAGCAGTTTTTTGTCCGTTTTATAAAAAAATTGCTGTAGAGCACAATTTTTAGATTTGGGGTTAGGTTCTTTAATTAGATCACAGTTTTAGCCAGTCCTGATGTGTGTGTAAAGTTTGGTGAGTTTTGAAGCATGTGAAGGGGGTCAAATTACAGCGCAAAGAGGCAAAAGTGACTGTTTTTAGTACTTTTTTGTCTTGAAGGGGGAATTGCCAACTTCCTGTAGATTTTAGCCCGAGAATGTACCATTATGAAAGTTAGGTGTGAGTCAGACCTACATAGAGGATTTTGTTTCATATTTTTCCGACCTTCCTAGTGGGAGTTACAGGCAGTCTAGTTTTTTTTTTTCCTAGGGGGCGCTAGAGTGCAATTTTGAGTTTTGCGGATTTTTTTTTTTATTAAAAGACAATTTTCGCAGGTCCTGATGGGTGGGTCAAATATGGTGAGTTTTGAAGCATGTTAAGTGGGTCAAATTAGTGCTCGAAGAGGCGGCCGGTATAATAATAATAATAATAATAATAATAATAATAATAAAACCTTAGAAATTCAATAGGTCCTTATGTCCCATTGCATAAGGACTCCCTGTGGGAGTCCTTTTGCAATGGGCCGTGCGGGCCCTAATAAAAAACCTTACAAATTCAATAGGTCCTTATGTCCCATTGCATAAGGACTCCTTTTGGGAGTCCTTATACAATGGGCCATGCGGGCCCTAATAAAACCTTACAAATTCAATAGGTCCTTATGTCCCATTGCATAAGGAGTTTTTTGTACCGCTGTTTTTTTGTTTTTGTTTTTTACATCCCTGACAGGAATTTATTAATGTTGTTTAAAGAAAAAAAACAAAAACACACACACAGGCAGAGGGCACTTTTTAAGACGAGGCAAAAAAGGGCAGGGGCTCAAGCACCCATAGGGCCCTATGTGTGCACGTGCCTGCACCCACCTGTTCCCAATTAGATGCAAAGTGTGACTGTTTGCATCACAGACCTCCCCTGCATCTCCACTTCAGCCCTCAAAGCAATCTGGGAACTATTTTGTGTTTGTTTGTTTTTGTTTGTTTTTTTCAAAATAAACTCCAAAGAGGGTTAATTAAAAAGCCTCCGACTCGACATCCGACGCCACTTTTCCCTTTTCACAGTGATTACACGTCTGAGTCGGGAGTTGAGGCGAAAAAATATTGAGGATGATTTGGAAACGTCTTTCCCGGGACTAAAGTCGCTCCAATTACACGCTCGGGCGCGGGACGGCCTTCTCTCGGGCTCGAATCAGGCGGCCATTGTGTGTTGGCGAGCAGCTGTCTGGGGGCCCCCGGGGGTGAAGCCAACAAGTGCTCGCTGCGACGGGGCCACTTTTAATTTCCCTTTCCATATTTGCAGCCGAGCAAAGGACGGGGGAGGAGAGGAAGTAGATTCTGAGACGATTTCCATCTCTAATTTCTTATCTCTGGTGTGTGTTTGCCTGCCTTTCTGCAGGCTCTGCCTTTTGACTCCCGCCTTCCCGTCCCCAAACTTCATTTGAGGAGAGGAAATTACAAATGAGGGCATTTCCATTTTAATTTTTAGAATCGTGCTTAACCCTTGGACAGACCTGGGACCTTTTTATCGCCTTTGGAGAGCAACTGAATGTTCATTTGAAAGGTGACGTTCGACCAGACGAGAAGGCCAGGAAATTATCCCAAAAACTGAATTATAATAGTTATTTTTAGCAGCAGCTAATGAGTGAGTATACAGTGGAGCTCCCTGGGACCCTTTTTGGCCCCTCTTTAATGATTTGTGGAAAGGCTACAATAAAATAACATGGCGGACCACATAATAAGATGTGGCAGGCCACAATAAAATGATTTGGTGGGTCTATATAACATTATACAGCAGAAAACTTTGAATGTTGTGGCAGGTCTCAGTAAAATAATGTGGCTTGTCGGGATAAAATGACATGCCGCATCACAAAAATATGATGTGGCAGGCCATTTAAAATTATATGGCAGACCACATAAAATGAATGGAGACCACAATAAAAAGTGGTGGTGGCCTACAATAAAATTATGTGGCGGGCCGTCTAAAATTATTTGGGGACCACGATAAAAAGTAGTGGTGGGCTACAAAAAAATGTAGTGGCGGGCCACGATAAAATTACATGACAGACCACGTAAAATGACTTGAGGACCACAATGAAAAGTAGTGGTGGGCTACAATAAAATGTAGTGGCGGGCCACAATAAAATGAATGGCATACCACGTAAGATGATTTGGGGACCACGATAAAAAGTAGTGGCAGGCTAAAATAAAATTATGTGGCGGGCCACTCTAAACTGAAATGGCAGACCACGTAAAATTATTTGGGGACCACGATAAAAAGTAGTGGTGGGCTACGATAAAATGTAGTGGCAGGCCACAATAAAATTACATGACAGACCACGTAAAATAATTTGGGGACCACAATAAAAATTAGTGGTGAGCTACTATAAAATGTAGTGGTAGGCCACTATAAAATTACATGACAGACCACGTAAAATGATTTGGGGACCACAATAAAGAGTAGTGGCGGGCCCCTATAAAATGATATGGCAGACAACTTAAAATTATTTGGGGACCACAATAAAAAGTAGTGGTGGGCTACAATAAAATTTAGTGGCGGGCCACAATAAACTGAAGTGGCAGACCACGTCAAATTATTTGGGGACCAAAATAAAAAGTACTGGCAGGCTAAAACAAAATTATGTGGCGGTCCACTATAAACTGCAATGGCAGAATACGTAAAATTATTTGGGGACCACGATAAAAAGTAGTGGTGGGCTACAATAAAATGTAGTGGCAGGCCACTATAAAATTACATGACAGACCACATAAAATAATTTGGCGACCACGATAAAGAGTAGTGGTGGGCCACAATGAAATTATGTGGGGGGCTACAATAAACTGAAATGACAGACAACTTAAAATTAATTGGGGACCACGATAAAAAGTAGTGGTGGGCTACAATAAAATGTAGTGACGAGCCACGATAAAATGACATGGTAGACCATGTCAAATGATTTGGGGACCAGAATAAAAAGTATTGGCAGGCTAAAATAAAATTACATGACAGACCACGTAAAATAATTTGGGGACCACGATAAAGAGTAGTGGTGGGCCACAATGAAATTATGTGGGGGGCTACAATAAACTGACATGGCAGACACCTTAAAATTATTTGGGGACCACAATCAAAAGTAGTGGTGGGCTACAATAAAATGTAGTGGCGGGCCACAGTAAAATGATATGGCAGACCACATAAAATGATTTGGGTACCACGATAAAAAGTAGTGGCAGGCTAAAATAAAATTATGTGGCGGGCCAATATAAACTGAAATGGCAGACCAGGTAAGATGATTTGGGGACCACAATAAAAAGTAGTGGTGGGCTACGATAAAATGTAGTGGCAGGCTACAATAAAATTATATGACAGACCACGTAAAATGATTTGGGTACCACAATAAAGAGTAGTGGTGGGCCACGATGAAATTATTTGGGGGTCTACAATAAACTGACATGACTGACAACTTAAAATTATTTGGGGACCACAATAAAAAGTAGTGATGGGCTACAATAAAATGTAGTGTCGGGCCACGATTAAATTACATGGCAGACCACGTGAGATGATTTAGGGACCACAATAAAAAGTAGTGGCAGGCTAAAATAAAATGATGTGGCAGGCCATCTATAAACTTAAATGGCAGACCCCGTAAAATGATTTGGGGACCCCGATAAAAAGTAGTGGTGGCCTACAATAAAATTATGTGACGGGCCGTCTAAAATTATTTGGGGACCACAGTAAAAAGTAGTGGTGGGCTACAATAAAATGTAGTGGCGGGCCACAATAAAATGATTTGGCACACCACATCAAATGATTTGGGGACCACGATAAAAAGTAATGGTGGGCTACAATAAAATGTAGTGGCGGGCCACGGTAAAATGATATGGCAGACCACATAAAATGATTTGGGTACCACGATAAAAAGTAGTGGCAGGCTAAAATAAAATTATGTGGCGGGCCACTATAAACTGAAATGGCAGACCAGGTAAGATGATTTGGGGACCACAATAAAAAGTAGTGGTGGGCTACGATAAAATGTAGTGGCAGGCTACAATAAAATTATATGACAGACCACGTAAAATGATTTGGGTACCACAATAAAGAGTAGTGGTGGGCTACGATGAAATTATTTGGGGGGCTACAATAAACTGACATGACAGACAACTTAAAATTATTTGGGGACCACAATAAAAAGTAGTGGTGGGCTACAATAAAATGTAGTGTCGGGCCACAATTAAATTACATGGCAGACCACGTGAGATGATTTAGGGACCACAATAAAAAGTAGTGGCAGGCTAAAATAAAATGATGTGGCAGGCCATCTATAAACTTAAATGGCAGACCCCGTAAAATGATTTGGGGACCCCGATAAAAAGTAGTGGTGGCCTGCAATAAAATTATGTGACGGGCCGTCTAAAATTATTTGGGGACCACAGTAAAAAGTAGTGGTGGGCTACAATAAAATGTAGTGGCGGGCCACAATAAAATGATTTGGCACCCCACATCAAATGATTTGGGGACCACGATAAAAAGTAATGGTGGGCTACAATAAAATGTAGTGGCGGGCCACAGTAAAAGGATATGGCAGACCACATAAAATGATTTGGGTACCACGATAAAAAGTACTGGCAGGCTAAAATAAAATTATGTGGCGGGCCAATATAAACTGAAATGGCAGACCAGGTAAGATGATTTGGGGACCACAATAAAAAGTAGTGGTGGGCTACGATAAAATGTAGTGGCAGGCTACAATAAAATTATATGACAGACCACGTAAAATGATTTGGGTACCACAATAAAGAGTAGTGGTGGGCCACGATGAAATTATTTGGGGGTCTACAATAAACTGACATGACAGACAACTTAAAATTATTTGGGGACCACAATAAAGAGTAGTGGTGGGCCACGATGAAATTATTTGGGGGTCTACAATAAACTGACATGACAGACAACTTAAAATTATTTGGGGACCACAATAAAAAGTAGTGGTGGGCTACAATAAAATGTAGTGGCAGGCCACAATAAACTTACATGACAGACCACGTAAAATGATTTGGGGACCACAATAAAGAGTAGTGGTGGGCCACGATGAAATTATTTGGGGGTCTACAATAAACTGACATGACAGACAACTTAAAATTATTTGGGGACCACAATAAAAAGTAGTGATGGGCTACAATAAAATTTAGTGGCGGGCCACGATAAACTGAAATGGCAGACCACATCAAATGATTTGGGGACCACAATAAAAAGTAGTGGCAGGCTAAAATACAATTATGTGGCGGGCCAATATAAACTGAAATGGCAGACCACATAAAATGATTTGGGGACCACGATAAAAAGTAGTGGCAGGCTAAAATAAAATTATGTGGCGGGCCAATATAAACTGAAATGGCAGACCAGGTAAGATGATTTGGGGACCACAATAAAAAGTAGTGGTGGGCTACGATAAAATGTAGTGGCAGGCTACAAAAAAATTATATGACAGACCACGTAAAATGATTTGGGGACCACAATAAAGAGTAGTGGTGGGCCACAATGAAATTATTTGGGGGTCTACAATAAACTGACATGACAGACAACTTAAAATTATTTGGGGACCACAATAAAAAGTAGTGGTGGGCTACAATAAAATGTAGTGGCAGGCCACAATAAACTTACATGACAGACCACGTAAAATGATTTGGGGACCACAATAAAGAGTAGTGGTGGGCCACGATGAAATTATTTGGGGGTCTACAATAAACTGACATGACAGACAACTTAAAATTATTTGGGGACCACAATAAAAAGTAGTGATGGGCTACAATAAAATTTAGTGGCGGGCCACGATAAACTGAAATGGCAGACCACATCAAATGATTTGGGGACCACAATAAAAAGTAGTGGCAGGCTAAAATACAATTATGTGGCGGGCCAATATAAACTGAAATGGCAGACCACATAAAATGATTTGGGGACCACGATAAAAAGTAGTGGTGGGCTACAATAAACTGAAATGGCAGATCACGTAAAATGATCTGGAGACCACAATAAAATGTAGTGGCAGGCTACAATAAAATTATGTGACGGGCCAGTGTAAAATGAAATTGCAGACCGCAAACAGTTATTTGGGGACCACGATAAAATGTAGTGGACGGCTACAGTAAAATTTTGTGGTGGACCACTATAAAACGATATGGCAGAACACGTAAAATGATTTTGGGGACCACAATAAAATTATGCGGCGGGCCACTATAAAATTATATGGCAGACCACATAAAATTATTTGGGGACCACAATAAAATGTAGTGGCAGGCTACAATGAAAGTATGTGGCAGGCCAAAATAAAATTTAATTGCAGACCGCATAAAATGTGATGGGCCACAATAAAATTATAAGGCAGACCACGTAAAATGATTTGGGAACCACAATAAAATGTATTGGCAGGCCACTATAAAATGATATGGTAGACCACGTAAAATGATTTGGGGACCACGATAAAATATAGTGGCGAGCTACAATAAAATGATGTTACGGGCCACTATAAAATGAAATGGCAGACCACGTAAAATTATTTGGGGACCACAATAAAATGTTGTGGCAGGCCACAATAAAATGAAGTAGTAGACCACGTAAAATGATTTGGGGACCACAATTAAATATGGTGGCATGCAACCCTAAAATGATGTGGTAGACCACGTAAAATGATTTGGGGAACACAATAAAATGTAGTGGCAGACCACTATAAAATGATGTGGTAGACCACGTAAAATGATTTGGGGACCACAATAAAATGTTGTGGCAGGCCACAATAAAATGAAGTAGTAGACCACGTAAAATGATTTGGGGACCACAATTAAATATGGTGGCATGCAACCCTAAAATGATGTGGTAGACCACGTAAAATGATTTGGGGACCACAATAAAATGTTGTGGCTGGCCAATATAAAATGAAGTAGTAGACCACATAAAATGATTTGGGGACCACAATAAAATATAGTGGCAAGCTACAATCAAATTATGTGATGGGCCACAATAAAATCACATGGCAGACCACGTAAAATGATTTGGGGACCACAATAAAATGTAATGGCAGGCCATTATAAAATTATATGGTAGACCACGTAAAATGATTTGGGGACCACGATAAAATATAGTGGCGAGCTACAATAAAATGATGTGACGGGCCACAATTAAAATTAAATGGCAAACCACGTAAAATGATTTGGGCATCACAATACAATGTGGAAGCAGGCCACCATAAAATTATATGATAGACCACGTAAAATGATTTGGGGACCACAATAAAATGTAGTGGCAGGCCACTATAAAAAGAAGTAGTAGACCACGTAAAATGATTTGGGGACCACAATAAAATATGGTGGCATACCACTATAAAATGATGTGGTAGACCACGTAAAATGATTTGGGGACCACAATAAAATGTATTGGCAGTCCATTATAAAATCATGTGGTAGATCACGTAAAATGATTTGGGGACCACGATAAAATATGGTGGCATACCACTATAAAATGATGTGGTAGACCACGTAAAATGATTTGGGGACCACAATAAAATGTAGTGGCAGTCCATTATAAAATCATGTGGTAGATCACGTAAAATGATTTGGGGACCACAATAAAATGGAGTGGCTTGTCACTATAAATGAAGTAGTAGACCACGTAAAATGATTTGGGGACCACAATAAAATATGGTGGCAGGCCAACATAAAATGAAGTGGTAGACCACGTAAAATGATTTGGGGACCACAATAAAATGTAGTGGCTGGTCACTATAAAATGAAGTAGTAGACCACGTAAAATGATTTGGGGACCACAATAAAATATGGTGGCATACCACTATAAAATGATGTGGTAGACCACATAAAATGATTTGGGGACCACAATAAAATATGGTGGCATACCACTATAAAATGATGTGGTAGACCACATAAAATGATTTGGGGACCACAATAAAATATGGTGGCATGCCACTCTAAAATGATGTGGTAGACCACGTAAAATGATTTGGGGACCACGATAAAATGTAGTGGCTGGCCACTATAAAATGAAGTAGTAGACCACGTAAAATGATTTGGGGACCACAATTAAATATGGTGGCAGGCCACTATAAAATGATGTGATAGACCACGTAAAATGATTTGGGGACCACAATAAAATATTGTGGCATACCACTATAAAATGATGTGGTAGACCACGTAAAATGATTTGGGGACCACAATAAAATGTAGTGGCAAGCCACTATAAAATGAAGTAGTAGACCACGTAAAATGATTTGGGGACCACAATTAAATATGGTGGCATGCCACTCTAAAATGATGTGGTAGACCACGTAAAATGATTTGGGGACCAAAACAAAATGTACTGGCTGGCCACTATAAAATGAAGTACTAGACCATGTAAAATGATTTGGGGACCACGATAAAATGTAGTGGCAGTCCACTATAAAATGATGTGGTAGACCACATAAAATGATTTGGGGACCACAATAAAATGTTGTGGCAGGCCATAATAAAATGAAGTAGTAGACCACGTAAAATTATTTGGGGACCACAATAAAATATGGTGGCATACCACACTAAAATGACGTGGTAGACCACATAAAATGATTTGGGGAACACAATAAAATGAAGTGGCATTCCACTATAAAATGATGTGATAGACCACGTAAAATGATTTGGGGACCACAATAAAATGTAGTGGCTGGCCACTATAAAATGAAGTAGTAGACCACGTAAAATGATTTGGGGACCACGATAAAATGTTTTGGCAGTCCATTATAAAATGATGTGGTAGACCCCGTATAATGATTCGGGGACCACAATAAAATGTAGTGGCTGGCCACTATAAAATGAAGTA
>NC_084562.2:26525000-26542500 GCF_033978685.3 Nerophis lumbriciformis
AAAAAGGAATTATGGGAAATCCGGGAATTTTTTTTAGAATTGTTGAAGTAGAGCAAACAATTCCCAAACAGGCTGAATATTTTGAAGTTGGAACAGTTTGAATCCGATAACAAATGTGAGAAATGTGGAACTGTGAATTGTGAAATTGATGCCCATTCATTTCAATGGGAATTTAATGGAAATTTGGGAATTTCGAGAAAAGAGGGAATTTTTTGGTAAATGAAAAACAAATGTAATGTTCTGAATGAGTTAAAATGGTTGGTGTTGGGGTTTTTCAAATCGGTCAAGAAATGTTCAAGTAGTAACATTTTTAATTGAGAAATGGTATTACAGAATTCCTGGAATTTCGGGAAAACCGGGAATTTTTTCTAGTTCAAAAAACAACTTTGTTTTTTGTCCTGATTGAGAGATATTAATGCAAAAAAATGTGAATGTTCTGAATGGTTGGTGTTGGAATTTTTCAAATCGGTCGAGAAATGTTGAAGTAGTAACATTTTTAATTGAGAAATGGTATTACGGAATTCCTGGAATTTCGGAAAAACCGGGAATTTTTTCCAGTTCAAAAAAACAACTTGGTTTTTTTGTCCTGATTGAGAGAAATTATTTTGTGGTGGAACGGTTGAAGTGGGTTGAAAAATGTGGAAGGAGTAGACGCCAGAAAAAAGGGTGAAAAATGGGTTTGGAAAAAAACGAGAATTCCTGGAATTTTTTTGAACTTGAAAAAAAGATAGTTTGAATGTGCAGGATGAGTGGTATATGTTGAAGGTGGAATGGTTTGAATAGGTTGAAAAAATGTGAAAATGGGGGAAGTTTGAAAAATGGCTAATTAATTTTGAATGGGAAGAAAAAAAAGGAATTATGGGAAATCCGGGAATTTTTTTTAGAATTGTTGAAGTAGAGCAAACAATTCGCAAACAGGCTGAATATTTTGAAGTTGGAACAGTTTGAATCCGATAAAAAATGTGAGAAATGTGGAACTGTGAATTGTGAAATTGATGCCCATTCATTTCAATGGGAATTTAATGGAATTTTGGGAATTTCGAGAAAAGAGGGAATTTTTTTGGTAAATGAAAAACAAATGTAATGTTCTGAATGAGTTAAAATGGTTGGTGTTGGAATTTTTCAAATCGGTCGAGAAATGTTGAAGTAGTAATATTTTTAATTGAAAAATTATATTACAGAATTCCTGGAATTTCGGGAAAACCGGGAATTTTTTCTAGTTAAAAAAAAACAACTTCGTTTTTTTGTCCTGATTGAGAGAAATTATTTTGTGGTGGAACGGTTGAAGTGGGTTGAAAAATGTGGAAGGAGTAGACGCCAGAAAAAAGGGTGAAAAATGGGTTTGGAAAAAAAATTTGAATTCCTGGAATTTTTTTTTAACTTGAAAAAAAGATAGTTTGAATGTGCAGGATGAGTGGTATATGTTGAAGGTGGAATGGTTTGAATAGCTTGACAAAATTTGAAAATGGGGGAAGTTTGAAAAATGGCTAATTAATTTTGAATGGAAGAAAAAAAAGGAATTATGGGAAATCCGGGAATTTTTTTTTTAGAATTTTTGAAGTAGAGCAAACAATTCCCAAACAGGCTGAACATTTTGAAGTTGGAACAGTTTGAATCCGATAAAAAATGTGAGAAATGTGGAACTGTGAATTGTGAAATTGATGCCCATTCATTTCAATGGGAATTTAATGGAAATTTGGGAATATCGAGAAAAGAGGGAATTTTTTGGTAAATGCAAAAAAATGTGAATGTTCTGAATGGTTGGTGTTGGAATTTTTCAAATTGGTCAAGAATTGTTGAAGTAGTAACGTTTTTAATTGAGAAATGGTATTACAGAATTCCTGGAATTTCGGGAAAACCGGGAATTTTTTCTAGTTCAAAAAACAACTTTGTTTTTTGTCCTGATTGAGAGATATTATTTGACGGTGGAACGGTTGAAGTGGGTTGAAAAATGTGGAAGGAGTAGACGCCAGAAAAAAGGGTGAAAAAAGGGTTTGGAAAAAAACAAGAATTCCTGGAATTTTTTTGAACTTGAAAAAAAGATAGTTTGAATGTGCAGGATGAGTGGTATATGTTGATGGTGGTTTGAATAGGTTGGAAAAATGTGAAAACGGGGGAAGTTTGAAAAATGGCTAATTAATTTTGAATGGGAAGAAAAAAAAGGAATTATGGGAAATCCAGGAATTTTTTTAGAATTGTTGAAGTAGAGCAAACAATTCCCAAACAGGCTGAATATTTTGAAGTTGAAACAGTTTGAATCCGATAAAAAATGTGAGAAATGTGGAACTGTGATTTGTGAAATTGATGCCCATTCATTTCAATGGGAATTTAATGGAAATGAGGGAATTTCAAGAAAAGAGGGAATTTTTTGGTAAATGAAAAACAAATGTAATGTTCTGAATGAGTTAAAATGGTTGGTGTTGGAATTTTTCAAATCGGTCGAGAAATGTTGAAGTAGTAACGTTTTAAATTGAGAAATGGTATTACATAATTCCTGGAATTTCGGGAAAACCGGGAATTTTTTTTTAGTTCAAAAAACAACTTTGTTTTTTGTCCTGATTGAGAGATATTAATGCAAAAAAATGTGAATGTTCTGAATAGTTGGTGTTGGAATTTTTCAAATCGGTCGAGAAATGTTGAAGTAGTAACATTTTTAATTGAGAAATAGTATTACGGAATTCCTGGAATTTTGGGAAAACCGGGAATTTTTTCCAGTTAAAAAAAAACGTTGTTTTTTTTGTCCTGAATGAGATAAATTAATTTATGGTGGAACGGTTGAAGTAGGTTGAAAAATGTGGAAGGAGTAGACGCCAGAAAAAAGGGTAAAAAAAGGGTTTGGAAAAAAACGAGAATTCCTGGAATTTTTTTTAACTTGAAAAAAAAAAAGTTTGAATGTGCAGGGTGAGTGGTATATGTTGAAGGTGGAATGGTTTGAATAGGTTGAAAAAATGTGAAGATGGGGGAAGTTTGAAAAATGGCTAATTCATTTTGAATGGGAAGAAAAAAAAGGAATTATGGGAAATCCGGGAATTTTTTTTAGAATTGTTGAAGTAGAGCAAACAATTCCCAAACAGGCTGAATATTTTGAAGTTGGAACAGTTTGAATCCGATAAAAAATGTGAGAAATGTGGAACTGTGATTTGTGAAATTGATGCCCATTCATTTCAATGGGAATTTAATGGAAATTTGGGAATTTCGAGAAAAGAGGGAATTTTTTGGTAAATGAAAAACAAATGGTGTTGGAATTTTTCAAATCGGTCGAGAAATGTTGAAGTAGTAACGTTTTTAATTGAGAAATGGTATTACAGAATTCCTGGAATTTCGGGAAAACCGAGAATTTTTTCCAGTTAAAAAAAAAAACGTTGTTTTTTTGTCCTGAATGAGAGAAATTAATCTATGGTGGAACGGTTGAAGTGGGTTGAAAAATGTGGAAGGAGTAGACGCCAGAAAAAAGGTTGAAAAAAGGGTTTGGAAAAAAAAGGGAACTCCTGGAATTTTTTTGAACTTGAAAAAAAGATAGTTTGAATGTGCAGGATGAGTGGTATATGTTGAAGGTGGAATGGTTTGAATAGGTCGGTTTGAAAAATGGCTAATTAATTTTGAATGGGAAGAAAAAAAAGGAATTATGGGAAATCCGGGAATTTTTTTTAGAATTGTTGAAGTAGAGCAAACAATTTTCCAAACAGGCTGAATATTTTGAAGTTGGAACCGTTTTAATCCGATAAAAAATGTGAGAAATGTGGAACTGTGAATTGTGAAATTGATGCCCATTCATTTCAATGGGAATTTAATGGAAATTTGGGAATTTCGAGAAAAGAGGGAATTTTTGGGTAAATGCAAAAAAATGTGAATGTTCTGAATGGTTGGTGTTGGAATTTTTCAAATTGGTCGAGAAATGTTGAAGTAGTAACGTTTTTAATTGAGAAATGGTATTATAGAATTCCTGGAATTTCGGGAAAACCGGGAATTTTTTCTAGTTCAAAAAACAATTTTGTTTTTTGTCCTGATTGAGAGATATTAATGCAAAAAAATGTGAATGTTCTGAATGGTTGGTGTTGGAATTTTTCAAATCGGTCGAGAAATGTTGAAGTAGTAACATTTTTAATTGACAAATGGTATTACGGAATTCCTGGAATTTCGGGAAAACCGGGAATTTTTTCCAGTTAAAAAAAAAAAACGTTGTTTTTTTGTCCTGAATGAGAGAAATTAATTTATGGTGGAACGGTTGAAGTGGGTTGAAAAATGTGGAAGGTGTAGACGCCAGAAAATAGGGTGAAAAAAGGGTTTGGAAAAAAAAGAAGAATTCCTGGAATTTTTTTTAACTTGAAAAAAAAATAGTTTGAATGTGCAGGATGAGTGGTATATGTTGAAGGTGGAATGGTTTGAATAGGTTGAAAAAATTTGAAAATGGGGGAAGTTTGAAAAATGGCTAATTAATTTTGAATGGGAATAAAAAAAAGGAATTATGGGAAATCCGGGATTTTTTTTTTAGAATTGTTGAAGTAGAGCAAACAATTCCCAAACAGGCTGAATATTTTAAATTTGGAACTGTTTGAATCCGATAAAAAATGTGAGAAATGTGGAACTGTGATTTGTGAAATTGATGCCCATTCATTTCAATGGGAATTTAATGGAAATTTGGGAATTTCGAGAAAAGAGGGAATTTTTGGGTAAATGAAAAACAAATGTAATGTTCTGAATGAGTTGGTGTTGGAATTTTTCAAATCGGTCGAGAAATGTTGAAGTATAGTAACGTTTTTAATTGAGAAATGGTATTACAGAATTCCTGGAATTTCGGGAAAACCGGGAATTTTTTCTAGTTCAAAAAACAATTTTGTTTTTTGTCCTGATTGAGAGATATTAATGCAAAAAAATGTGAATGTTCTGAATGGTTGGTGTTGGAATTTTTCAAATCGGTCGAGAAATGTTGAAGTAGTAACATTTTTAATTGACAAATGGTATTACGGAATTCCTGGAATTTCGGGAAAACCGGGAATTTTTTCCAGTTAAAAAAAAAAACGTTGTTTTTTTGTCCTGAATGAGATTAATTAATTTATGGTGGAACGGTTGAAGTGGGTTGAAAAATGTGGAAGGTGTAGACGCCAGAAAAAAGGGTGAAAAAAGGGTTTGGAAAAAAACGAGAATTCCTGGAATTTTTTGGAACTTGAAAAAAAAAAAGTTTGAATGTGCAGGATGAGTGGTATATGTTGAAGGTGGAATGGTTTGAATAGGTTGAAAAAAATTGAAAATGGGGGAAGTTTGAAAAATGGCTAATTAATTTTGAATGGGAAGAAAAAAAAGGAATTATGGGAAATCCGGGAATTTTTTTTAGAATTGTTGAAGTAGAGCAAAAAATTCCCAAACAGGCTGAATATTTTGAAGTTGGAACAGTTTGAGTCCGATAAAAAATGTGAGAAATGTGGAACTGTGATTTGTGAAATTGATGCCCATTCATTTCAATGGGAATTTAATGGAAATTTGGGAATTTCGAGAAAAGAGGGAATTTTTTGGTAAATGAAAAACAAATGTAATTTTCTGAATGAGTTGGTGTTGGAATTTTTCAAATCGGTTGAGAAATGTTGAAGTATAGTAACGTTTTTAATTGAGAAATGGTATTACAGAATTCCTGGAATTTCGGGAAAACCGGGAATTTTTTCTAGTTCATAAAACAACTTTGTTTTTTGTCCTGATTGAGAGATATTATTTGACGGTGGAACGGTTGAAGTGGGTTGAAAAATGTGGGAGGAGTAGACGCCAGAAAAAAGGGTGACAAAAGAGTTTGGAAAAAAACGAGAATTCCTGGAATTTTTTTTAACTTGAAAAAAAGATAGTTTGAATGTGCAGAATGAGTGGTATATGTTGATGGTGGAATGGTTTGAATAGGCCGGTTTGAAAAATGGCTAATTAATTTTGAATGGGAAGAAAAAAAAGGAATTATTGGAAATCCGGGAATTTTTTTTAGAATTGTTGAAGGAGAGCAAACAATTCCCAAACAGGCTGAATATTTTGATGTTGAAACAGTTTGAATCCGATAAAAAATGTGAGAAATGTGGAACTGTGATTTGTGAAATTGATGCCCATTCTTTTCAATGGGAATTTAATGGAAATTAGGGAATTTCAAGAAAAGAGGGAATTTTTTGGTAAATGAAAAACAAATGTAATGTTCTGAATGAGTTGGTGTTGGAATTTTTCAAATCGGTCGCGAAATGATGAAGTATAGTAACATTTTTAATTGAGAAATGGTATTACAGAATTCCTGGAATTTCGGGAGAACCTGGAATTTTTTCTAGTTCAAAAAACAACTTTGTTTTTTGTCCTGATTGAGGGATATTAATGCAAAAAAATGTGAATGTTATGAATGGTTGGTGTTGGAATTTTTCAAATCGGACGAGAAATGTTGAAGGAGTAACATTTTTAATTGAGAAATGATATTACAGAATTCCTGGAATTTCTGGAAAACCGGGAATTTTTTCTAGTTCAAAAAACAACTTTGTTTTTTGTCCTGATTGAGAGATATTATTTGACGGTGGAACGGTTGAAGTGGGTTGAAAAATGTGGGAGGAATTGTTGCCAGAATAAAGGCTGGAAATAGGGCTTTGGAAAACCAGGATCTCTGGAAAATCCTGGAATTTTTTTGAACTTGGAAAAAGAGTGGTTTGAATTTCCAGGATGGTGGAATGTGTTGAAGGTGGAATGGTTTGAGTCGGTTGACAAATGTGGAAATGGTGGAAGTTTGAAAAATGGCCAAATCATTTTGAATGGGGGAAAGTGGGTTGAAAAATGTGGGAGGAGTAGACGCCAGAAAAAAGGGTGAAAAAAGGGTTTGGAAAAAAACGAGAATTCCTGGAATTTTTTTTAACTTGAAAAAAAGATAGTTTGAATGTGCAGAATGAGTGGTATATGTTGATGGTGGAATGGTTTGAATAGGCCGGTTTGAAAAATGGCTAATTAATTTTGAATGGGAAGAAAAAAAAGGAATTATTGGAAATCCGGGAATTTTTTTTAGAATTGTTGAAGGAGAGCAAACAATTCCCAAACAGGCTGAATATTTTGATGTTGAAACAGTTTGAATCCGATAAAAAATGTGAGAAATGTGGAACTGTGATTTGTGAAATTGATGCCCATTCTTTTCAATGGGAATTTAATGGAAATTAGGGAATTTCAAGAAAAGAGGGAATTTTTTGGTAAATGAAAAACAAATGTAATGTTCTGAATGAGTTGGTGTTGGAATTTTTCAAATCGGTCGCGAAATGTTGAAGTATAGTAACATTTTTAATTGAGAAATGGTATTACAGAATTCCTGGAATTTCGGGAGAACCTGGAATTTTTTCTAGTTCAAAAAACAACTTTGTTTTTTGTCCTGATTGAGGGATATTAATGCAAAAAAATGTGAATGTTATGAATGGTTGGTGTTGGAATTTTTCAAATCGGACGAGAAATGTTGAAGGAGTAACATTTTTAATTGAGAAATGATATTACAGAATTCCTGGAATTTCTGGAAAACCGGGAATTTTTTCTAGTTCAAAAAACAACTTTGTTTTTTGTCCTGATTGAGAGATATTATTTGACGGTGGAACGGTTGAAGTGGGTTGAAAAATGTGGGAGGAATTGTTGCCAGAATAAAGGCTGGAAATAGGGCTTTGGAAAACCAGGATCTCTGGAAAATCCTGGAATTTTTTTGAACTTGGAAAAAGAGTGGTTTGAATTTCCAGGATGGTGGAATGTGTTGAAGGTGGAATGGTTTGAGTCGGTTGACAAATGTGGAAATGGTGGAAGTTTGAAAAATGGCCAAATCATTTTGAATGGGGGAAAGTGGGTTGAAAAATGTGGGAGGAGTAGACGCCAGAAAAAAGGGTGAAAAAAGGGTTTGGAAAAAAACGAGAATTCCTGGAATTTTTTTGAACTTGAAAAAAAGATAGTTTGAATGTGCAGAATGAGTTGTATATGTTGATGGTGGAATGGTTTGAATAGGTCGGTTTGAAAAATGGCTAATTAATTTTGAATGGGAAGAAAAAAAAGGAATTATGGGAAATCCGGGAATTTTTTTTAGAATTGTTGAAGGAGAGCAAACAATTCCCAAACAGGCTGAATATTTTGAAGTTGAAACAGTTTGAATCCGATAAAAAATGTGAGAAATGTGGAACTGTGATTTGTGAAATTGATGCCCATTCTTTTCAATGGGAATTTAATGGAAATTAGGGAATTTCAAGAAAAGAGGGAATTTTTTGGTAAATGAAAAACAAATGTAATGTTCTGAATGAGTTGGTGTTGGAATTTTTCAAATCGGTCGAGAAATGTTGACGTAGTAATATTTTTAATTGAGAAATGATATTACAGAATTCCTGGAATTTCGGGAAAACCGGGAATTTTTTTTTAGTTCAAAAAACAACTTTGTTTTTTGTCCTGATTGAGAGATATTATTTGACAGTGGAACGGTTGAAGTGGGTTGAAAAATGTGGGAGGAGTAGTCGCCAGAAAAAAGTCTGGAAATAGGGCTTTGGAAGACCAGGAATTCTGGAAAATCCTGGAATTTTTTTGAACTTGGAAAAAGAGTGGTTTGAATTTCCAGGATGGTGGAATGTGTTGAAGATGGAATGGTTTGACTCGGTTGACAAATGTGGAAATGGTGGAAGTTTAAAAAATAGCCAATTCATTTTGAATGGGGGAAATGTCCCGGAAAAGCCTGGAATTCTGGGAAATCTGGGAATTTGGGGGAATTTGTCAAGAGAAATCCTGAGATTCCTGAATAGGCTAAACAGTTTGAAGTTGGAACGGTTTGAATCGGGTGAAAAATGTGGAAGGTAAAGCACCCCAAAATCTGGAGAAGAAGAAGAAGTAGAAGAAAAACCATATGTCTGTCACTGTTTTGGAGCATTCACACAATAAATAGATGAATTTTGGTGCAGAAAACCATATGTGTGACACAATAATACATTTTACTTTCTCAAGGACAAGTACAACAACAAAACAAATCAATTGGATAACAACAAAAACAAAGATAGATGCAATTTACAGTGAATAAGCAGTCAGGTTATAGAATATTAAAGACAGAATAATAAACTCTCATCATAATAAACTATCTACAAATATGTCTGTTGGAGGTGTTTTTGTATTCAAGTGACTAAAGAATGATTGTCACACTTTAGGGGAGTCTGGGAGTCGGTAAAAAAAAAAAAAAAAAAGAAAAAAAAGAGAAAAGCAATTATTCCTTATTGGTACTTTAAGTCTTCCTTGACTGAAATGACTCATTTTACATTTCATCAATCTGCCCGACCATAACAGTAAAATTAATGTTGTGTTTGAAAAGGCAAAAGTAATTTGGTCACTTAGGTTACGTTCTGCTAATTTGGAACGCAGCGGCTCAAGCTTTTTAAAATGGAGACGGCGAGATAATTCGTGCGTGCAGACACTTTTAATACAGTTTGTCCAAAGGAAAATGTGTACTTTTGCATGTTTGGCAGGCAGGGAGGAAAGGAAAAAAATCCCCCCGCGGAACGACTGACACACTTTCTGGCTCGTTACGTAGAAGACCGGCGAGTCGCGTCACCCGAGGGGCGTGATTTAATACTCTCGTTAATTAAGCAGGTAAACTAATATTGGAGGAGACAATAAGCGTCAAAACCAAGGCCAAGGGGCCAGATCTGGCCCGCAACATAATTTTATCTGGCCTGCAAACACCTGGAAATGATATGTGTCAATAAAATACTTCATATTTTCTCACTAAATGTAATAGATTTGTTTCATTTTGACATGAAAAAAATTGCATACCCTTTGTTACGGTACAGGGGAAGAAGACGGCACAGACAGCAGGGATGTCGTTTAGCTCTATATTTAATTAAAGCTGCAAGCAGCGATGGACGGGACCGACTTTGAGGGCTCATAAAATCCAAACCGGAGCAGTAATTAAAACTCTTTCATCAACTTTTAGTCAGAAGGGTTCAATCTTTCTCCTGTGCTAATTTGAAGCCAACATGACAAACGCGCTCATAATGTTTGAAAAAAGGTGACTGTTTTTACACAACTTTTGTTTTGAAGGGGGAATTGCAAACTCCCTGTTGATTTTTGCTGAGGGTTGTCAGTGTATGAAATATAGGTCTAAGTGAGACCTACACAGAGGTTTTTGTTTCATGTCTGTACGGCATTCCTACTGGGAGTTACATGCAGTTTTGTCTGTGTTTTCTTCCTAGGGGGCGCTATATTGAGTTTTTTTTTTTTTTTTTTTTTTTTATTAGATCACAATTTTCGCCAGTCCTGGTGTGTCAATAAAATACTTCATATTTTCTCACTAAATGTAATAGATTTGTTTCATTTTGACATGAAAAAAATATATGTACTGCTTGAAATTGCATACCCTTTGTTACGGTACAGGGGAAGAAGACAGCAGGGATGTCGTTTAGCTCTATATTTAATTAAAGCTGCAAGCCGCGATGGACGGGACCGACTTTGAGGGCTCATAAAATCCAAACCGGAGCAGTAATTACAACTCTTTCAGTCAGAAGGGTTCAATCTTTCTCCTGTGCTAATTTGAAGCCAACACGACAAACGCGCTCAGAGGAGATAATGTTTGAAAAAAGGTGACTGTTTTTACACAACTTTTGTTTTGAAGGGGGAATTGCAAACTTCTTGTTGATTTTTGCTGGGGGTTGTCAGTGTATGAAATATAGGTCTAAGTGAGACCTACGCAGAGGTTTTTGTTTCATGTCTGTACGGCAGTCCTACTGGGAGTTACAGGCAGTTTTGTCTGTGTTTTCTTCCTAGGGGGCGCTATATTGAGTTTTGGGGTTTGTTTTTTTTGATTAGATCACAATTTTCGACAGTCCTGGTGTGTCAATAAAATACTTCATATTTTCTCACTAAATGTAATAGATTTGTTTCATTTTGACATGAAAAAAAATATATGTACTGCTTGAAATTGCATACCCTTTGTTACGGTACAGGGGAAGAAGACGGCACAGACAGCAGGGATGTCGTTTAGCTCTATATTTAATTAAAGCTGCAAGCAGCGATGGACGGGACCGACTTTGAGGGCTCATAAAATCCAAACCGGAGCAGTAATTAAAACTCTTTCATCAACTTTTAGTCAGAAAGGGTTCAGTCTTTCTCCTGTGCTGATTTGAAGCCAACACGACAAACGCGCTCATAATGTTTGAAAAAAGGTGACTGTTTTTACACAACTTTTGTTTTGAAGGGGGAATTGCAAACTCCCTGTTGATTTTTGCTGAGGGTTGTCAGTGTATGAAATATAGGTCTAAGTGAGACCTACACAGAGGTTTTTGTTTCATGTCTGTACGGCATTCCTACTGGGAGTTGCAGGCAGTTTTGTCTGTGTTTTCTTCCTAGGGGGCGCTATATTGAGTTTTGGGGTTTGTTTTTTTTGATTAGATCACAATTTTCGCCAGTCCTGGTGTGTCAATAAAATACTTCATATTTTCTCACTAAATGTAATAGATTTTTTTCATTTTGACATGAAAAAAATATATGTACTGCTTGAAATTGCATACCCTTTGTTACGGTACAGGGGAAGAAGACAGCAGGGATGTCGTTTAGCTCTATATTTAATTAAAGCTGCAAGCAGCGATGGACGGGACCGACTTTGAGGGCTCATAAAATCCAAACCGGAGCAGTAATTAAAACTCTTTCATCAACTTTTAGTCAGAAGGGTTCAGTCTTTCTCCTGTGCTGATTTGAAGCCAACACGACAAACGCGCTCATAATGTTTGAAAAAAGGTGACTGTTTTTACACAACTTTTGTTTTGAAGGGGGAATTGCAAACTCCCTGTTGATTTTTGCTGAGGGTTGTCAGTGTATGAAATATAGGTCTAAGTGAGACCTACACAGAGGTTTTTGTTTCATGTCTGTACGGCATTCCTACTGGGAGTTACATGCAGTTTTGTCTGTGTTTTCTTCCTAGGGGGCGCTATATTGAGTTTTATTTTTTTATTTTTTTTTATTAGATCACAATTTTCGCCAGTCCTGGTGTGTCAATAAAATACTTCATATTTTCTCACTAAATGTAATAGATTTGTTTCATTTTGACATGAAAAAAATATATGTACTGCTTGAAATTGCATACCCTTTGTTACGGTACAGGGGAAGAAGACAGCAGGGATGTCGTTTAGCTCTATATTTAATTAAAGCTGCAAACAGCGATGGACGGGACCGACTTTGAGGGCTCATAAAATCCAAACCGGAGCAGTAATTAAAACTCTTTCATCAACTTTTAGTCAGAAGGGTTCAATCTTTCTCCTGTGCTAATTTGAAGCCGACACGACAAACGCGCTCAGAGGAGATAATGTTTGAAAAAAGGTGACTGTTTTTACACAACTTTTTTTTTGAAGGGGGAATTGCAAACTTCCTGTTGATTTTTGCTGGGGGTTGTCAGTGTATGAAATATAGGTCTAAGTGAGACCTACACAGAGGTTTTTGTTTCATGTCTGTACGGCATTCCTACTGGGAGTTACATGCAGTTTTGTCTGTGTTTTCTTCCTAGGGGGCGCTATATTGAGTTTTGGGGTTTGTTTTTTTTGATTAGATCACAATTTTCGCCAGTCCTGGTGTGTCAATACAATACTTCATATTTTCTCACTAAATGTAATAGATTTCTTTCATTTTGACATGAAAAAAATATATGTACTGCTTGAAATTGCATACCCTTTGTTACGGTACAGGGGAAGAAGACAGCATGGATGTCGTTAAGCTCTATATTTAATTAAAGCTGCAAGCAGCGATGGACGGGACCGACTTTGAGGGCTCATAAAATCCAAACCGGAGCAGTAATTGAAACTCTTTCATCAACTTTTAGTCAGAAGGGCGATGAGGTGGCGACTTGTCCAGGGTGTACCCCGCCTTCCGCCCGATTGTAGCTGAGATAGGCTCCAGCGCCCCCCGCGACCCCAAAGGGAATAAGCGGTAGAAAATGGATGGATGGATGGGTTCAATCTTTCTCCTGTGCTAATTTGAAGCCGACACGACAAACGCGCTCAGAGGAGATAATGTTTGAAAAAAGGTGACTGTTTTTACACAACTTTTGTTTTGAAGGGGGAATTGCAAACTCCCTGTTGATTTTTGCTGAGGGTTGTCAGTGTATGAAATATAGGTCTAAGTGAGACCTACACAGAGGTTTTTGTTTCATGTCTGTACGGCATTCCTACTGGGAGTTACATGCAGTTTTGTCTGTGTTTTCTTCCTAGGGGGCGCTATATTGAGTTTTGGGGTTTGTTTTTTTTGATTAGATCACAATTTTCGCCAGTCCTGGTGTGTCAATACAATACTTCATATTTTCTCACTAAATGTAATAGATTTCTTTCATTTTGACATGAAAAAAATATATGTACTGCTTGAAATTGCATACCCTTTGTTACGGTACAGGGGAAGAAGACAGCATGGATGTCGTTAAGCTCTATATTTAATTAAAGCTGCAAGCAGCGATGGACGGGACCGACTTTGAGGGCTCATAAAATCCAAACCGGAGCAGTAATTGAAACTCTTTCATCAACTTTTAGTCAGAAGGGCGATGAGGTGGCGACTTGTCCAGGGTGTACCCCGCCTTCCGCCCGATTGTAGCTGAGATAGGCTCCAGCGCCCCCCGCGACCCCAAAGGGAATAAGCGGTAGAAAATGGATGGATGGATGGGTTCAATCTTTCTCCTGTGCTAATTTGAAGCCGACACGACAAACGCGCTCAGAGGAGATAATGTTTGAAAAAAGGTGACTGTTTTTACACAACTTTTGTTTTGAAGGGGGAATTGCAAACTTCCTGTTGATTTTTGCTGGGGGTTGTCAGTGTATGAAATATAGGTCTAAGTGAGACCTACATAGAGGTTTTTGTTTCATGTCTGTACGGCATTCCTACTGGGAGTTACAGGCAGTTTTGTCTGTGTTTTCTTCCTAGGGGGCGCTATATTGAGTTTTGGGGTTTGTTTTTTTTGATTAGATCACAATTTTCGCCAGTCCTGGTGTGTCAATAAAATACTTCATATTTTCTCACTAAATGTAATAGATTTGTTTCATTTTGACATGACAAAAATATATGTACTGCTTGAAATTGCATACCCTTTGTTACGGTACAGGGGAAGAAGACAGCAGGGATGTCGTTTAGCTCTATATTTAATTAAAGCTGCAAGCAGCGATGGACGGGACCAACTTTGAGGGCTCATAAAATCCAAACCGGAGCAGTAATTAAAACTCTTTCATCCACTTTTAGTCAGAAGGGTTTAATCTTTCTCCTGTGCTAATTTGAAGCCAACACGACAAACGCGCTCAGAGGAGATAATGTTTGAAAAAAGGTGACTGTTTTTACACAACTTTTGTTTTGAAGGGGGAATTGCAAACTTCCTGTTGATTTTTGCTGGGGGTTGTCAGTGTATGAAATATAGGTCTAAGTGAGACCTACACAGAGGTTTTTGTTTCATGTCTGTACGGCATTCCTACTGGGAGTTACAGGCAGTTTTGTCTGTGTTTTCTTCCTAGGGGGCGCTAGAGCGAAATATTGAGTTTTGGGGTTTGGTTTTTTGATTAGATCGCAATTTTCGCCAGTCCTGGTGTGTGTGTCCAATTTGGTGAGTTTTGAAGCATGTTAAGGGGGTCAAATTACAGCTCAAAGAGGCGGCAGTATAATAATCAAACGCTAGAAATTCAATAGGGTCCTCTGTCCCAAAGGGACTCGGTCCCTAATAATATATATGTAGAGGGGGGCGTGGTCAGCGGGCCTGCCGTGGAGCGGGGTGTGTAAGGACCGGCCCTTGAAGCCAGCAGCAGGTGAGTAGATTGCCCAGTTATCTAATCACCTGTTGCCTTTATTAGCAGCAGCCGGAACGAGACACGTGGTTGGAGTTGGAGTGTGACGACCGGGGCGCATGGTGATGCGGGGTTTCGTTCTCCCAGGATGCAACGGACTTCGGACTCAGCGTGAAGGTAAAATAAATGATTTATTTAATAAATAAATTATACTGGAACAAAGAAAAGGGTGCTCATAGCACATAAGGCAAAAACTAAAAGAGCTAGCATGGGAGCTAGAAGGTAATAAAGGATTTTAGCGTGGAAGCGAACAGGTACAGAGTCAGAACAAAAGTCGTCAACTGTTGCATGAAAACAAACTACGAAGCAAGAACGAATAAATAATAATGTCAGTGATGACAAACAGGTGCGTGTCGGGAACAAACGCGGCAGGTGAAAATAATAAGCAGCCATGGCAACAAACTCAGGTGTACAAAACAGGCACTCAAGGAGTCCAAAACTAACCAAAAACACAAATATCTTGAAAACGTAAACAAAAAATATGATCCGGGCAGCGGATCATAACAGTACCCCCCCTTAAGGGACAGATTCCAGATGTCCCCTAGAAAAACTAAACCCCCCCAACTATAACAAAGTTCAAGAGTCAAGGGAGGGTGGAGGGAGGATTTGGCGGAGGGTCGCCAGGTCACATGTCCCCAAATCCACCGGGGACGAGTCAGGTGGCGGCGGCGAATGGAACTCCGCTGCCGGAGGCGAGGCGGGCGACCACGGAAAGGCCACATTTGTGGCTGCCGAGAAGGTGGGCGTGAGTGGCGCCAGAAGTTCAGCAGCCGGAGAGTTCTGCGACTACGTCTCGGGTGTCGCTGCTGTTTGCGCCACTGGCGTCCATACTCTAACCTCCGAGAGCGCCGCTTGCGCCGCCAGACCACCCGAGGTCGCTGAGACGACGATGAGGGCGAGGAAGGTGGCGGCGCCCTGGAAAGGTCCAACGGAGACGAGGAGAGAGCAGACGTCGCCGTGGAAGCAGGAGGAGTCGTCGTTGCCGTGGAAACAGGAAGCGTCGTCGTCGCCGTGGAAACAGGAAGCGTCGTCGTCGCCGTGGAAACAGGAAGCGTCGTCGCTGCCGTGGAAACAGGAAGCGTCGTCGCCGCCGTGGAAGCAGGAAACGTCGTCGCCATGGAAGCAGGAAGCGTCGTCGCCATGGAAGCAGGAGGCGTCGTCGCCATGGAAGCAGGAGGCGTGGACGGAGCCAGAGGCGGAGCAGGCGGCTCGTCTGTCGGCGTGGGCGGAGCCAGAGGCGGAGCAGGCGGCTCGTCTGTCGCCGTGGGCGGAGCCAGAGGCGGAGCAGGCGGCTCGTCTGTCGGCGTGGGCGGAGCCAGAGGCGGAGCAGGCGGCTCGTCTGTCGGCGTGGGCGGAGCCAGAGGCGGAGCAGGCGGCTCGTCTGTCGGCGTGGGTGGAGCCAGAGGCGGAGCAGGCAACGGAGTATCTGGACTCAGCGTGAAGGTAAAATAAATGATTTATTTAATAAATAAATTATACTGGAACAAAGAAAAGGGTGCTCATAGGTAATAAAGGATTTTAGCGTGGAAGCTAACAGGTACAGAGCCAGAACAAAAGTCGTCAACTGTTGCATGAAAACAAACTACGAAGCAAGAACGAATGACAGGGAGGACAGGCTTAAATAATAATGTCAGTGATGACAAACAGGTGCGTGTCGGGAACAAACGCGGCAGGTGAAAATAATAAGCAGCCATGGCAACAAACTCAGGTGTACAAAACAGGCACTCAAGGAGTCCAAAACTAACCAAAAACACTTGACTATGTGTGGCGATTAACTGAGGAGTGTTACCAGGAGTGGCAGGTGGAAGTCCAAGAGGGGCAAGGCAGGCTGGAACCGGAGGGAATACGGGGAGACGAGACACACAGCTTGCGACGCGGGAACGAAGGAATGCTGCTGGAAGGCAACAAGAAGGACACGAGAGAGAGAGAGGGTGCATAGAGCTGGATGAGTCGACTTACTGTACTGAACAGGTCGCTACGTTCTGGCCCGGAACGCAGGTTTGCACTGGCTTAAGAAGCCTCGGAAGCTCATCAGCGACAGGTGTGTGGATTGCTGATGGAAAGCAGCTGCCCGTTGCAGCCGGTGCGCCTTTTGTATGAAAAAAGATGAAAAATAGACCATTCATCGGCAGTACGCCTTATAATCCGGTGCGCCCTATGGTCCGGAGAATACACTTTCTGTGGGCAGAAATACATTTAAAGGAAACACAAATCATTGCTACTAAGTAAAGGATCACGACTTAGCTTTTAATTCACCCTCATATTTTTTATCTTGATTGATTGAGGAGCGCAAAGTATTTTTTTTTTTTTTTTTTTTAACGCCACATGATGATTTACAAATTCACTTTGACAGAATGGATGGGCTGACAACATTTCATTGCAGGTAAATCAATTATGCTGCTGGAACACAGAAGCCCCACAGCACTAAATTTAGATGAATTCCTCCTCGTGCGGCTGGCAAAATGTGTTTTCTTTTTTTTTATTTTTTTTTTTACAAAAAATGCTCTGAAATGCAAACAGAAATAATGAGAGAAGCTCGTTGGTGGCCGGCTTTCACACGTCCTCCATGACCTTCTTTCTCTCACATCATTTTGTATCTGAGTTTAGAGACGAGTGTTAGTTTATTCACTGTTTGACTGAGACACATCGGTTATGTATCAGTGACGATACATTATACACACTGCAAGTATATATATAATTTAGTA
>NC_084562.2:26550000-26585000 GCF_033978685.3 Nerophis lumbriciformis
TTCCTTGCTGGCGCTCTTATTTTCGCTTCGCTGTGTTTTGAGCGCTGTCCTCCACACTTGCTCCTGATTAGTGATCAGAGGCAGATGAATCCCCCGCTTTATAATACAAAATAAATAAGCAATTTGTTGTGATTAAATGTTTTAATTGTTTTATATTTTCAACGTCTTTGCTTTCTGCTCCACAACCCAAAATATCTAATACACACAGTATATATATTCCATATAATGTATCCTGATCGGTGATCAGGGGCCTCACCGGACTCTGATCACTAATCAGTATTAATTGTGTTTCAATATGTTGATCGTTTGATAGTCTTAATAAGTACATAAAATATATATATATATATATATATATATAGTTTTACTTTTGCATGGTCTGTGTGACAGTTGTTGGGTTTTCCCTGTCTTTAGTGGTTCTTCCTTGCTGGCGCTCTTATTTTCGCTTCGCTGTGTTTTGAGCGCTGTCCTCCACACTTGCTCCTGATTAGTGATCAGAGGCAGCTTAATCCCCAGCTTTGTAATACAAATTAAATAAGCAATTTATTGTGATTAAATGTTTTAATTGTTTTATATGTTCAACTTCTTTGCTTTCTGCTCCACAACCCAAAATATTTAATACACACAGTATATATATTCCATATAATGTATCCTGATTAGTGATCAGCGGCCTCACCTGAATCTGATCACTAATAAGTATTAATTGTGATTAAATATTTTGATCGTTTGATAGTCTTAATTAGTACATCAAATATATATATATATATATTTTTTTTTAACTTTTGCATGGTCTGTGTGACAGTTGTTGGGTTTCCCCTGTCTTTAGTGGTTCTTCCTTGCTGGCGCTCTTATTTTCGCTTCGCTGTGTTTTGAGCACTGTCCTCCACACTTGCTCCTGATTAGTGATCAGAGGCAGGCAAGTCCCTTGATCACTAATAATAATGACCCTTAAACGTTGTAATTGGTAGAACTTTGTTTGCTTTCGGCCTCACGGGCCAAACTATGTCGTGTACAACATTTACACGCAGGCACACTTTGTGGGAGCGTCAACATTTTGCTGGCAATAAAAATGAAAATTGATATCGCAAGAAAACAATTGGAAGGCGAGATGCGGCCAGTCACGAGTTTCCTCCCAGAACAGGAGGCAATAACAAGAGTGGAAGTTGTGTTCATAGTCAACAGCAGCGCCCGAGGTGATATCCACACGCTGTTGTGTGTTTTTCACACTCTTAGAGCTGTTGCTCTTTGTAAAACGCTCCCTTGAGTGGATAGATTGCGAGTGCTGGTCGTGCTGGTCCAAGATGGGGCTACTTCTCCAATTAGCAGACACCCACACCTACCCTTCAGCTGCTGGGAGTAATTGTCAAGTGCTGGAACTCTGCCGCTAAATTGCCAAACTCGACATAAAAGGAAAATAACAAATCAAATGTTGTGAAGTTCCAGCGGGGTCAAACATTTTGTGGCGCTGCTTTTTCTGCCTTGCCTATTTTAGCCTGAACCCGCAAAGTGCAGCTGTCCTTCTGTGTGTGTGATTACTACTTTATACGAGAGCTCCTGCAGGACCAGCAGCAATATTTGTTTTATTCCTGTGCTCCATTTCTTATTTCTTTCTTTGCTTTTTCCGAGGGCAGGTTGTTTGGTACGTCCTCAAGCAAGACCACTGCTACTTTACACTGAAATAACTCCGGTAGAAGTCAAAAGTAGTCATTCTAATAGTTACTAGAGGAAGTATTCCGTGAACAAAGTAACAAAGTAGAGCAGTGTTGTTGGGCTATATATATATATATATATATATATATATATATATATATATATATATATATATATATATATATATATATATATATATATATATAATTATATATATATATATAAATATATACACATACATATATACATATATATATATATAAATATATACACATACATATATATATATATATATATATATATATATATATATATATATATATATATATATATATTCATATGTATATATATATATATATATATATATATATATATATATATATATATATATATATATATATATATATATATATGTTAGTTTAGGAAAAATACAGAGGCTATATCATCCCTACAAGCCTGTTTCTCAGGATTTTATATAAAATATATATTATATATAAAATATATATAATATATTATATATATATATATATATATATATATATATTTTTTTTTTAATATATATATATATATATATATATATATATATATATATATTTACCACCTCATCTGGCTCCTCTCGATGTGGAGGAGCATATATATATATATATATATATATATATATATATATATATATATATATATATATGTTAGATCAGGAAAAATACAGAAGCTATATCATCCCTACAAGCCTGTTTCGCAGGATTTTATAAAAAAAAAAAATATATATATATATATATATATATATATTTTATGTATATAAAATCCCCCAACGAGCAGGGAAACCTGCGAAACAGGCTTGTAGGGATGAAATAGCCTCTGTATTGTTCCTGACCTAATGCATATACCCCGGTATTGAGCACTGCATAACGGATAAACCCCAGAAACCTCGACTATATATATATATATATATATATATATATATATATATATATATATTAATAATGAAATCCAGAGGCAAATTCCCTGTTACAAGCGGCCCTCTGATGCCAGCCAAAACTGCCATGTGGCCCTCAATGAAAACCACTTTGACATCCCTGCTCTAACATGAATACTAGACTCGCGAGATAGGCCGGTCTAGTATGAAATATTTTACCCCTCAAGTCAGCTTGCTAGATATGATAATAAAACCATGTTTTCGGACATAATATTGGTGTTTGCGCAAATAACTGCCTCGAGGATGTATTTTCCCAACATTTCCATCGGTACACAAAGCTTCCAGAAGCACACAGCAACAAGACGTTGTGTTTGGAGTCCATTGTTCTTGAGTGAAGAGGCTGGCGCTGGCTCAGGAGGTGGAGTGGGTTGTCCAATAACCCTGGATCCATCTTGGCCACTCTGCCTGAGCAAAACACTTCACCCACCTGGCCTCCAGTGTCGCCCACACGCCCTGACAATATCAAGTCATATTTGCTGCTCCGGGGCAGCTGTGGTTACAAATTACTGAGAGAAAAATAATGGGCTCGGTATTAAAATGACTTGGGTGTCTAGGAAAAGTCTCGGAATTCATATTTCCATTCATATTTTTCCATTTATTACCACAACATTTTGGTTGAATTCCGAACTTCTATCCATCCATCCATCCATCTTCTTCCGCTTATCCGAGGTCGGGTCGCGGGGGCAGCAGCCTAAGCAGGGAAGCCCAGACTTCCCTCTCCCCAGCCACTTCGTCCAACTCCTCCCGGGGGATCCCAAGGCGTTCCCAGGCCAGCCGGGAGAGAGAGTCTTCCCAGCGTGTCCTGGGTCTTCCCCGTGGCCTCCTACCGGTCAAACGTGCCCGAAACACCTTCCTAGGGAGGCGTTCGGGTGGCATCCTGACCAGATGCCCGAACCACCTCATCTGGCTCCTCTCGATGTGGAGGAGCAGCGGCTTTACTTTGAGCTCCCCCTGAATGACAGAGCTTCTCACCCTATCTCTAAGGGAGAGCCCCGCCACTCGGCGGAGGAAACTCATTTCGGCCGCTTGAACCCGTGATCTTGTCCTTTCGGTCATGACCCAAAGCTCATGACCATAGGTGAGGATGGGAACGTAGATCGACCGGTAAATTGAGAGCTTTGCCTTCCGGCTCAGCTCCTTCTTCACCACAACGGATCGATACAGCGTCCGCATTACTGAAGATGCCGCACCGATCCGCCTGTCGATCTCACGATCCACTCTTCCCCCACTCGTGGACAAGACTCCGAGGTACTTGAACTCCTCCACTTGGGCCAAGATCTCCTCCCCAACCCGGAGATGGCACTCCACCCTTTTCCGGGAGAGAACCATGGACTTGGACTTGGAGGTGCTGATTCCCAACCCAGTCGCTTCACACTCGGCTGCGAACCGATCCAGCGAGAGCTGAAGATCTTGGCCAGAGGAAGCCATCAGGACCACATCATCTGCAAATAGCAGAGACCTAATCCTGCAGCCACCAAACCAGATCCCCTCAACGCCCTGACTGCGTCTAGAAATTCTGTCCATAAAGGTTATGAACAGAATCGGTGACAAAGGGGAGCCTTGGCGGAGTCCAACCCTCACCGGAAACGTGTCCGACTTACTGCCGGCAATGCGGACCAAGCTCTGGCACTGATTATACAGCGAGCGAACTGCCACAATAAGACAGTCCGCTACCCCATACTCTCTGAGCACTCCCCACAGGACTTCCCGGGGTACACGGTCAAATGCCTTCTCCAAGTCCACAAAGCACATGTAGACTGGTTGGGCAAACTCCCATGCACCCTCAAGGACCCTGCCGAGAGTATAGAGCTGGTCCACAGTTCCACGACCAGGACGAAAACCACACTGTTCCTCCTGAATCCGAGGTTCGACTATCCGGCGTAGCCTCCTCTCCAGTACACCTGAATAGACCTTACCGGGAAGGCTGAGGAGTGTGATCCCACGATTGTTGGAACACACCCTCCGGTTCCCCTTCCCCGAACTTCTATGACTTCAGATATTCGACTATTTATCCAACATTCATCCCTATTACAAAACACTGTAAGGCCATAGGGCGCACCGGTATATAAGCCGCACCCACTTCATTTTAGAAGAAAGTCATATTTTTCCATTTATAAGCCTCACCTGACTATAAGCCGCAGATATATACGTTGTGTTATTTACCCAGGAATAGTTTATAAATGTTTATTTACATACCTTATTTGTTTACTGTAAAACAGCTGTTCAGACAAAACAGAAGTCATCGTTATGTAGTAGCTGTGCAAGCTAGCTGTCCAATCCGCTAAACAGACTCAATAACTCCACGGTGACTTTTTGGTGAAACACTCTCATATACACTACTGAAACACTCTCACTCACACTACTGAAACACTTATACACATTACTGAAATGTTTTTCTTTCACACACTACTGAACCACTCTCCTACACACTACATAAACACTCTCCTACACAGTACAGAAACACTCTCACACACACACTTCTGAAACCCTCTCACACACACTAATGAAACACTCATACACATTACTGAAATGTTTTTCTTTCACACACACACACTACTGAAACACTCTCCTACACACTACAGAAACACTCTCATACACACTACTGAAACACTCTTATACACACTACTGAAACACTCTCATACACTACTGAAACACTCTCACACACAATTGAAACACTTTCATACACACTACTAAAACACTCTCCTACACACTACAGAAACAATCTCACACACACTACTGAACCACTCTCCTACACACAACAGAAACATTCTCCTACACACTACAGAAACACTCTCACACACTACTGAAACACTCTCATACATACTACTGAAACACTCTCACACACTTCTGAAACACTCTCACACACACTAATGAAACACTCATACACATTACTGAAATGTTTTTCTTTCACACACACACACACACACACACACACACACACACACACACACACACACACACACACACACACACACACACACACACACACACACACACACACACACACAAACACTACTGAAACACTCTCCTACACACTACAGAAACACTCTCACACACACTCCTGAAACACTCTCATAAACTATTGAAACACTCACATACACACTACTGAAACACTCTCACACACACAACTGAAACACTTTCATACACACTACTAAAACACTCTCCTACACACTACAGAAACACTCTCACGGACACTACTGAAACACTCTCACGGACACTACTGAAACACTCTCATGCACACTACTGAAACACTCTCACGCACACTACTGAAACACTCTCATACACACTACTGAAACACTCTCACACACTACTGAAACACTCTTATACACACTACTGAAACACTCTCACACACTACTGAAACACTCTCACACACTACTGAAACACTCATACACATTACTGAAATGTTTTTCTTTCACACACACTCTTGAAACACTCTCACACACTACTGAAATACTCTCACACACTACTGAAACACTCTCACACTACTGAAACACTCTCATACACATTACAGGAACACTCTCACGCACACTACCTACTCAGTGGCCTAGTGGTTAGAGTGTCCGCCCTGAGATCGGTAGGTTGTGAGTTCAAACCCCGGCCGAGTCATACCAAAGACTATAAAAATGGGACCCATTACTTCCCTGCTTGGCACTCAGCATCAAGGGTTGGAATTGGGGGTTAAATCACCAAAATGATTCCCGGGCGCAGCACCGCTGCTGCCCACTGCTCCCCTCGCCTCCCAGGGGGTGATCAAGGGGATGGGTCAAATGCAGAGGACAAATTTCACCACACCTAGTATGTGTGTGACAATCATTGGTACTTTAACTTAACTTTACTGAAACACTCTCATACACACTACAGGAACACTCTCACGCACACTACTGAAACACTCTCATACACTACTGAAACACTCTCACACACACTACTGAAACACTCTCATACACACTACTGAAACACTCTCACACACTACTGAAACGCTCTCATACACTACTGAAACACTCATACACATTACTGAAATGTTTTTCTTTCACGCACACTACTGAAACACTCTCCTACACACTACAGAAACTCTCACACACTACTGAAACACTCTCACACACACTACTGGAACACTCTCACACACACTACTAAAACACTCTCACACACTACTGAAACACTCTCACACACTACTGAAACACTCTCATACATATTACTGGAACACTCTCACACACTACTAAAACACTCTCACACACTACTGAAACACTCTCACACACTACTGAAACACTCTCATACACACTACTGGAAAACTCTCACACACTACTAAAACACTCTCACACACTACTGAAACACTCTCACACACTACTGAAACACTCTCATACACACTACTGGAACACTCATACACATTACTGAAATTTTTTTCTTTCACACACACACTACTGAAACACTCTCCTACTCACTACAGAAACACTCTCACACACTACTGAAACACTCTCACAAACACTACTGGAACACTCTCACACACACTACTAAAACACTCTCACACACAACTGAAACACTCTCACACACACTACTGAAACACTCTTACCCTACTGAAACACTCTCACACACACTACTGAAACACTCTCATGCACACTACTGAAACACTCACACACAACTGAAACACTTTCATACACACTACTAAAACACTCTCCTACACACTACAGAAACACTCTCACACACTACTGAAACACTCTCACACACTACTGAAACACTCTCATACACACTACTGGAACACTCATACACATTACTGAAATTTTTTTCTTTCACACACACACTACTGAAACACTCCTACTCACTACAGAAACACTCTCACACACTACTGAAACACTCTCACAAACACTACTGAAACACTCTCACACATACTACTGAAACACTCTCATACACACTACTGAAACACTCTCACACACTACTGAAACACTCTTATACACACTACTGAAACACTCTCACACACACTACTGAAACACTCTCATACACTACTGAAACACTCATACACATTACTGAAATGTTTTTCTTTCACACACACTACTGAAACACTCTCCTACACACTACAGAAACTCTCACACACACTCCTGAAACACTCTCATACACACTACTGAAACAATCACATACACACGACTGAAACACTCTCACACACACAACTGAAACACTTTCATACACACTACTAAAACACTCTCCTACACACTACAGAAACACTCTCACGGACACTACTGAAACACTCTCACGGACACTACTGAAACACTCTCATGCACACTACTGAAACACTCTCACGCACACTACTGAAACACTCTCATACACACTACTGAAACACTCTCACACACTACTGAAACACTCTTATACACACTACTGAAACACTCTCACACACTACTGAAACACTCTCACACACTACTGAAACACTCATACACATTACTGAAATGTTTTTCTTTCACACACACTCTTGAAACACTCTCACACACTACTGAAATACTCTCACACACTACTGAAACACTCTCACACTACTGAAACACTCTCATACACATTACAGGAACACTCTCACGCACACTACCTACTCAGTGGCCTAGTGGTTAGAGTGTCCGCCCTGAGATCGGTAGGTTGTGAGTTCAAACCCCGGCCGAGTCATACCAAAGACTATAAAAATGGGACCCATTACTTCCCTGCTTGGCACTCAGCATCAAGGGTTGGAATTGGGGGTTAAATCACCAAAATGATTCCCGGGCGCAGCACCGCTGCTGCCCACTGCTCCCCTCGCCTCCCAGGGGGTGATCAAGGGGATGGGTCAAATGCAGAGGACAAATTTCACCACACCTAGTATGTGTGTGACAATCATTGGTACTTTAACTTAACTTTACTGAAACACTCTCATACACACTACAGGAACACTCTCACGCACACTACTGAAACACTCTCATACACTACTGAAACACTCTCACACACACTACTGAAACACTCTCATACACACTACTGAAACACTCTCACACACTACTGAAACGCTCTCATACACTACTGAAACACTCATACACATTACTGAAATGTTTTTCTTTCACGCACACTACTGAAACACTCTCCTACACACTACAGAAACTCTCACACACTACTGAAACACTCTCACACACACTACTGGAACACTCTCACACACACTACTAAAACACTCTCACACACTACTGAAACACTCTCACACACTACTGAAACACTCTCATACATATTACTGGAACACTCTCACACACTACTAAAACACTCTCACACACTACTGAAACACTCTCACACACTACTGAAACACTCTCATACACACTACTGGAAAACTCTCACACACTACTAAAACACTCTCACACACTACTGAAACACTCTCACACACTACTGAAACACTCTCATACACACTACTGGAACACTCATACACATTACTGAAATTTTTTTCTTTCACACACACACTACTGAAACACTCTCCTACTCACTACAGAAACACTCTCACACACTACTGAAACACTCTCACAAACACTACTGGAACACTCTCACACACACTACTAAAACACTCTCACACACAACTGAAACACTCTCACACACACTACTGAAACACTCTTACCCTACTGAAACACTCTCACACACACTACTGAAACACTCTCATGCACACTACTGAAACACTCACACACAACTGAAACACTTTCATACACACTACTAAAACACTCTCCTACACACTACAGAAACACTCTCACACACTACTGAAACACTCTCACACACTACTGAAACACTCTCATACACACTACTGGAACACTCATACACATTACTGAAATTTTTTTCTTTCACACACACACTACTGAAACACTCCTACTCACTACAGAAACACTCTCACACACTACTGAAACACTCTCACAAACACTACTGAAACACTCTCACACATACTACTGAAACACTCTCATACACACTACTGAAACACTCTCACACACTACTGAAACACTCTTATACACACTACTGAAACACTCTCACACACACTACTGAAACACTCTCATACACTACTGAAACACTCATACACATTACTGAAATGTTTTTCTTTCACACACACTACTGAAACACTCTCCTACACACTACAGAAACTCTCACACACACTCCTGAAACACTCTCATACACACTACTGAAACAATCACATACACACGACTGAAACACTCTCACACACACAACTGAAACACTTTCATACACACTACTAAAACACTCTCCTACACACTACAGAAACACTCTCACGGACACTACTGAAACACTCTCATACACACTACTGAAACACTCTCATACACACTACTGAAACACTCTCACACACTACTGAAACACTCTCATACACACTACTGAAACACTCATACACATTACTGAAATGTTTTTCTTTCACACGCACTACTGAAACACTCTCCTACACACTACAGAAACTCTCACACACTACTGAAACACTCTCACACACACTACTGGAACACTCTCACACACACTACTAAAACACTCTCACACACTATTGAAACACTCTCACACACTACTGAAACACTCTCACACACTACTGAAACACTCTCACACACTACTGGAACACTCTCACACACACTACTAAAACACTCTCACACACTACTGGAACACACACACACGCTACTAAAACACTCTCACACACTACTGAAACACTCTCACACACTACTGGAACACTCTCACACACACTACTAAAACACTCTCACACACTACTGAAACACTCTCACACACACTACTGAAACACTCTCTCACACACTACTGAAACACTCTTACCCTGGCGATCGACTGACACACCCTCCACCATCAACCCCTGCTCTATGGTATGTGAGATCTTCAACTGAAGTTGAAGAATGGACGTGCATAATTAGTGTAACATTCTAACAGACGGGTGTGCAATTTGCATTCACTTGTGAAAAATAAATATGTTCTGCTAAACCACCAATGGTAACATAATGGGTTTTTTTTTTATTCAAAAAAATTGTGGCTAGGAGCGAGTTGAAACAGCCCCTTTGAGCTGCTGCTCGTACACTGAAGCTCTCTGATAAAAAAAGCTACTTGTTTGAAGAGTGAGGGTGCCCTTTAAGCTCAAATAGATGCTAATGTGCCACAACTTGAAGGTACTCAGAC
The DNA here is from genome assembly GCF_033978685.3 of Nerophis lumbriciformis. Taxonomy (NCBI): domain Eukaryota; kingdom Metazoa; phylum Chordata; class Actinopteri; order Syngnathiformes; family Syngnathidae; genus Nerophis; species Nerophis lumbriciformis. Next base: position 26,560,751 of record NC_084562.2, read on the forward strand.
ATTTATTGCAATATAAAGTGCATTAGCTGTCTGTTAAATATTCCATTTGATAGGTGGTGGCATCCATCACTCCTGACATCTTCACACGGCTACATTTAAAAGCCGCGTCGCTATCGGCTCTTTCCCCCCGCCGGCCCATCGGGTCATTGCTATTTATGTCGTTATTCTTATCGCAATCCACAATTATTCAAACGATTCGGCCTCGAGAAAGGGAAAAGTGATCCGAAGGCACAAAAAAAAAAAAACCTGGCCCTGGAAATTTAGCGGCGGGAAAAGGAGGCCGGTAATTAGACGGCAAATGAGTCCGCGTGGACCAATTAGGCGGCACAAGACACGGGGGCTCCGCACTGCTTTGTCAACAAAAAGCAAAGCGGCACGAGGGAAGGCGAGAAGTGGGAAGGAGGAGGGAGGAGGGAGGAGGGAGGAGGCCATGGGAGCGAGCACCCACATTAAAGAGGAGACGAGCATCAAAGAGGAACATGGAAAGATTAAACAAACCTTTGGAAGAAAAAAGCCTCCCGTCACTTCCTGTATTACGTCTGAATGAAAGTTTAATGCTGAAACCTTGCTTCATCTCCTCTCTACAAATGACGCTTTCATTTCAACGCTGCCAATGTAAGCGAGTCCCCTCAGTCCCGCTTCGGCTCGCTGGGAATGTATTTTTTCTTTAGTTTTGCCAAACTTTCTTTTTGGTTTCTGCTGCATTTATTTTGTTTTCAATCACACTGACAGATGTGTCACCACTAAAGCAGAATTAAATACTTTCTCTGAGTTGTGGAAACCCTCTCACACACACTACTAAAACACTCTCATTCACACTACTGAAAAACTCTCATACACACTACTGAAACACTCACACACACACTACTGAAACACTCTCACACACTACTGAAACACTCACATATACACTACTGAAACACTCTCACACACTACTGAAACACTCTCCCACACACTACTGAAACACTCTCATTCGCACTACTGAAACACTCTCACACACTACTGAAACACTCTCATACACACTACTGAAACACTCACACACACAACTGAAACACTCTCACACACTACTGAAACACTCTCACACACTACTGAAACACTCACACACACACTACTGAAACACTCTCACACACTACTGAAACACTATCCCACACACTACTCTCATTCGCACTACTGAAACACTCTCACACACTACTGAAAAACTCTCATACACACTACTGAAAACCTCTCATTCACACTACTGAAACACTCACACACACAACTGAAACACTCTCACACACTACTGAAACACTTACACACACAACTGAAACACTCTCACACACTACTGAAACACTCTCACACTACTGAAAAACTCACACACACTACTGAAACACTCTCACACACTACTGAAAAACTCTCCCACACACTACTGAAACACTCTCACACACTACTGAAACACTCTCCCACACACTACTAAAACACTCTCATTCACACTACTGAAAAACTCTCATATACACTACTGAAACCCTCACACACACAACTGAAACACTCTCACACACTACTGAAACACTCTCATACACTACTGAAACACTCACACACACACTACTGAAAAACTCTCCCACACACTACTGAAACACTCTCACACATTACTGAAACACTCTCCCACACACTACTAAAACATTCTCATTCACACTACTGAAAAACTCTCATACACTACTGAAACACTCACACACACAACTGAAACACTCTCACACACTACTGAAACACTCTCACACTACTGAAAAACTCACACACACTACTGAAACACTCTCACACACTACTGAAAAACTCTCCCACACACTACTGAAACACTCTCACACACTACTGAAACACTCTCCCACACACTACTAAAACACTCTCATTCACACTACTGAAAAACTCTCATACACACTACTGAAACACTCACACACACACTACTGAAACACTCTCACACACTACTGAAAAACTCTCCCACACACTACTGAAACACTCTCACACATTACTGAAACACTCTCCCACACACTACTAAAACACTCTCATTCACACTACTAAAAAATTCTCATACACACTACTGAAACACTCACACACAGAACTGAAACACTCTCACACACTACTGAAACACTCTCACACACTACTGAAACACTCACATATACACTACTGAAACACTCTCACACACTACTGAAACACTCTCCCACACACTACTGAAACACTCTCATTCGCACTACTGAAACACTCTCACACACTACTGAAACACTCTCATACACACTACTGAAACACTCACACACACAACTGAAACACTCTCACACACTACTGAAACACTCTCACACACTACTGAAACACTCACACACACACTACTGAAACACTCTCACACACTACTGAAACACTATCCCACACACTACTCTCATTCGCACTACTGAAACACTCTCACACACTACTGAAAAACTCTCATACACACTACTGAAAACCTCTCATTCACACTACTGAAACACTCACACACACAACTGAAACACTCTCACACACTACTGAAACACTCACACACACAACTGAAACACTCTCACACACTACTGAAACACTCTCACACTACTGAAAAACTCACACACACTACTGAAACACTCTCACACACTACTGAAAAACTCTCCCACACACTACTGAAACACTCTCACACACTACTGAAACACTCTCCCACACACTACTAAAACACTCTCATTCACACTACTGAAAAACTCTCATACACACTACTGAAACCCTCACACACACAACTGAAACACTCTCACACACTACTGAAACACTCTCATACACTACTGAAACACTCACACACACACTACTGAAAAACTCTCCCACACACTACTGAAACACTATCCCACACACTACTGAAACACTCTCATTCGCACTACTGAAACACTCTCACACACTACTGAAACACTCTCATACACACTACTGAAAACCTCTCATACACTACTGAAACACTCACGCACACACAACTGAAACACTCTCACACACTACTGAAACACTCTCACACACACTACTGAAACACTCACACACACACTACTGAAACACTCTCACACACTACTGAAACACTCCCCCACACATTACTGAAACACTCTCATTCACACTACTGAAACACTCTCATACACACTACTGAAAACCTCTCACACACACACCTGGAATTATTTTTCACTAGTATGTGTGAAAGGATTTCACTAATGCCTGTGAGAGAGAAAAACATTTCAGTAGTGTGAATGAGAGTGTTTCAGTAGTGTGTATGAGAGCGTTTTAGTTGTGTGTGAGAGAAAAACATTTCAGTTGTTTATGTGAGAGCATTTCAGTCGTGTATGTAAGAGGTCATTGTTGGAATAATTGTTTGTAAGTTATCACAAAAGAAACGTTGTATTACATTATGTTCCTGATAAGAAGATGAATGCTGTCTTTCGAGGCCTAACAAGAGGAAGAACGCTCGTGAAACGCCACTGTGATTTCAACACGGACAGATGGCAGGATCTGCTCAACTTCCAGAGGAACTCTCTTTGAAATGTTAAACGAACTCTCTTTGAAGTATTTTACAAACTCTCTTCCAACTATTTGGTAACCGAGGTCAACGCTATTTACGACCCGCTGCCCTCTTGAAGTCGCTGTGGTCCGGAGACGGGAGGGGTTATCCATTGTCCTCCAACACCTGCCCCAGCTGGATCCAGGAAGAGCCCAAGCCCGAGAAATCCTCTTCTTGGTCTTCAAAGCGACCGAAAACAATGACTGTTTTACATACTTCCCATTCCTGCTGTGACATGTGTTGGTGCGTGAACATTGAACATCTGAATAAAAGAGGAGATGAAAACCTTCTTCGTCAGAGCGTGGTGCAGGACTGTACAGAGAGTGCAGTGGCCATGTCTCTCCTCATTTGAGTCCAAATTGAATTCTGTCTCTGTTTGATTCCTTGCCTTTTGTCTTGTTTAATAGATGTCCTCAGTGTTTGAACGTGACATCCATTCTGAACAATGTCCCTAACGGCCCCTCATGTTGTGGGGCTTGTTGTGTGTACATTACAAAAAAAACATGTAAACAAACACAGAACCAAATCAGTTACATTGAGCAATTATTTGATGAGAAGTGGAGCAGGCGTGTGGTAGATGGCGGGATAGGAGTGACGTGTCAGGCGGTGTGCAGGATGTGTGTGTGTGTGGTGCACCTGCACGGGCAAGATAAGAGCGCTGATGATAACAACCTGTCAGCCCTCTGACATTTCTTTGGACAGTCAGCAAGCAGCCAGTGGCCTCGTAGCAGTGAAAAGAAGAGAAGCTGCTATTTCAAGGAAATAATGGTTTGACAGCCATGCTTCAAAACTGCGTTAAATGTTAAAACCTTTTTTTTTTTAACCACCTTGAATATTTTTTTTGCAAATGGACAAAAAAGTCTCTCTTCAAAGGTTATGTTCGATAAATGTGTGCAATCAAAGATGCAGACTTTCTAAGGTCCAAATACCAGGTGTTAACCGTAACATAGTGCGTACTACCAGCGGGGTTCTGCAAAATAGTTTTGAAAAGTAATAAATTATAGGTTGTGGAGGGGGGCGTGATCTGTGTGTAAGGACCGGCCTCGGAGAACAGCTGGCAGGTGATTGGATTACCCAGCTGGGGCTGATCATCCAGTCACCTGCCATGCTTATCAGCAGCAGCCACTTCAACACACGACTGAATGGAGTTGGAGTTGAGCAGACGCACGGACACAAGAAAGACTTAAAAGTTGTAGAGCAGAGTGCCGTCCTGGCGTGTGCATACGACAATAAAAGATTGTTCAACCCAGTCTCCCGAGCTTCCGAGAAGGTCTATTGCGGTCAGGAGAACCCACAAGAGGGAAACCTCCACATAGGTGTTGTCGGAGGCAGATATTTACATATATCCGAATTTAAGTTGTACTTCTTCCATTTCTTTGTCATATTCGAAAACAGCTCGTGTTTTCCATTTCTTCTCTTGATGCTCTGTCAGCAAGTATACTGTGTGTGTTAACCTTGAGTTCTTTGGAATGTGTTTTGACTAGCATTTTGTTTTGTCTACAGAGATGGGACGAGAGAGAGGGTGGTGGGATCGGGAAGACAGACCATTTTGGGAAAGACAGACCATTTTGGGAGGCGCAATAGAATGTTCTAGGGTTAGACTGGTCTCAATCAATGTATATTGGCAAAGCTTTGAGAATATACAACAAAATACCTATTCTGTCTCTGGTGGTTTTTCAACTCAGCTTTAAGTGTCGGAAAGAACTTGGGAGCGAATTGTGACTTGAATTCCCTGGGAGGAACAACTGGTCCAAAACGCAACAGTGTTTGTTACTTGACCAAACAAGTAATTGAATTACTAACGGAAATGCTCTTAAATACATGTAATTAGTTACTAGAAAAAAGTAATTAATACGTTTCTTCAAATATCTGGTCATTTCCGTTTGCAGTATAGAGCACAGTGTCTGTGTTTTTAAAAGGCGGGGCCTGTTGCCTAGTGACGTGTTACATCATCGAGGGTTTCAACGGAGCTGGGCTGACCAGACAAGGTGAAACCAATGATTGCTTGGGGTCTAAGGTCGCCCACAACTAGCTCACCAGCTAACCGCAGCTGGTCGCCGGATTCCAGTAGTTCACCAAAGGGTGAAGGAATATGTGCAGTAACTTTCATAACTGCTACATTCAGATGAGGCAAGTTCCAACCACCGATTCCCATGCCGATCATCCGCGTGTGATATCGGCTGATATCAATACCGATATCGATCACGTGTATCAACAGTACATTTTGTAATGTATTTATTTTGCAATATTGACACAATATTTAAACTAGTTCCTTATTTATTTATTTATATGGGCAATAGTTTGATCAAAACAAAGTCAATAGTACGCAATAAGTAACTAAAGTGAAAAGTAATACTCCTTTAAATCCTTCGGTTTTTGCCCTCAGAGTCCAGGGAATTATTTCTCAATTTGTAAACAATAGCAAAAACAAACAAGAAAATTATTTTTTGAAAAAAAAAAATCTCGAGTACCGATCAAAAATACCGATACTACCTTTGGTATCGACTCCTCTTACTCGTCATGTACTGACTGTGACAAACACAAACTTGTTGTTATATTATCCTCTCTCTAATTTTTATTAATCTAATTGTTCACTTCCTGTTAATATCTGCTTACCTCCTGCTGTCATCTACACTTCTTAAACTTTACCAAGCACTTATTCATCTCTTGTTTCAAGCTAGCTCAGCAGTTAGCTTAGCTATTAGCATGCCCGCTCTGGCTCTGGTTGTGTAACATGTTTAGCCTGGTCCTCCAGTGATTGTGGTATATATATATATATATATATATATATATATATATATATATATATATATATGGCGGACTAACCTACTGTAGCGTTGCGGCTAGGTGGCTGAAGAGTAGTTTTAAACTGAACGACCAACGGCTTTCACCGCAGTATATATTTGAGACATGACCGCCATACCACTATTTTTTGACTTCTTGACTCCCCAGTGATACAATGCTTTGATAACATTAATGAACACATAAAAATAAAACCACTTTGACATAACTAACTAATTACTAAATAAGAATAAACAACATATTACTTTACTACTACAGTTTGGAAAAAAGCTAAGAAAATTATTTCCAACTCACACTCTTTCCTGAATATGTAACCCTGCCATCAGGGAGAAGACTCCGGGTCCCACTATGCAAATCTAACCGCCTTAAATTATCATTTCTCCCAGCCTCCATTAAGCTGACCAACAATGTGCAATAGAATTTTAATACATAGGTTAGCACTTTTTTAGCACATAGCACTTTAGCACATAGCACTTTAGAACTAAGCACTTTAGCACACAGCACTTTATCCATGAGCTCTAGTGCAATGCACATTGGTACTTTATTTTTATCTCCATACTGTAGATTTTATGCCTATATCAAAGTGCCACCTATGTCTATCAAGTTCTGATGTTTAAATGTTAGTTGTATGGTTGTGGTTGTGTCTGTGCTTGTGTTTTTGTTCTGTTGTTTTTGGGTATGTTAAGAAAGCAATGATGCACTGTGCCCAAGACAAATTTCCCCGCGGGGACAATAAAGTTGAACCTTGAACCTTGAACCTTGTACTTACAGCAGCAGCCGGACTGCGTACCTCCCACTCTCGCCCCTTTGTTGCAAGTCTTGTTGATTCTATGTAACAAGTTTACATGTGCTATAGCTATGAGGTTGTTTCCCTTAGCCTCAGTCTGGACCCCCTCCCTGGAGTCCAGCCTTTGACTGAATATTGTTTTTTACTCTTTTGAATCTGTAAAGTACTGGATTCGGTACCCATCCCAAAAAATCCCAAACCTGTACGTTGCAAGAAGTCTTAGCGAATGTTTGTTTTGTTATCGTGCTAGTTCTACTTAACTGCTGTCAGAATGAGAAAATGTCTCTCACAGTAAATAACGAGCCTGATTCCGATGCAAAAGTGTGGCGATGATAAAAAGGAAGTATGTCCTGACTGACTTTGAATAACGAGGCAGACGGCGTGTTTAGTTGGCTGTCAATCCGGCTGTCAGAGGTGGAGGTCACGGGATTCAGCAAGAGGAGGTGAAAAATGAGCGAGAGATATGAGTCGTACAGAAGTGAGAAACGTAGGAGGGCGTCTGTGAATTGCGGGCCTTTTAGGTTCAATTCACTCCAGTTTAGCCGCCGGAGCGTGTGACCAAAGACCAAGAGCAGATGGAAACTTTACACAAATGCCAAAAGTCCAAGGAGCAGACGAAGAGGTGTGAAGTACAGGAACAGCTGGACCGCCTCAGGTCCTGACGCGGTTCGTGCTAGCTGGCTGAAGACCACGTGAACCTGGCAACGCAGTGGGTCTAAGGTGAGGGATGACAGTAGGTGGTGAAGGATCTCCACCAGGGTGTGACGCAGCGTGAGGATACTAAGCTGTCAGACATATTTTCACTTGCGATGAAGGGAAGGATGGATCAGTGTGTGAATGGAAGTTGGGAATGGCCGACGTTCAAATGTTTGACACGTCTGGCAACGTAGTCTGTTTGTACTTGCTGCTTAGTCCGTCTGCTTAGTCTGTTTGTACTTGCTGCTTAGTCTGTCTGCTTAGTCTGTTTGTACTGTTGCGTTTTGGACCAGTTGTTCCTCCCAGGGAATTCTAGTCACAAGTCGCTCCCAAGCTCTTTACGACACTTAAAGCTGAGTTGAAAAACCACCAGAGACAGAATAGGTATTTTGTAATATATTGGCAAAGCTTTGCAGATATACATTTGAGACCAGTCCAGCATAGAACATTCTATCGCGCCGCCAAAATGGTCTGCCTCTCCGACCCAAAACCCTCTCCCCTCTTCCCTCTTTCTAGTCAAAACAAATGCTTATTATCGCTCTCTCTAACATTCCTCATTCAAGGTTAAGCACACAGTTTTGCAGACAACCAAAAGACCACAATTGGAAGAACACCAGCTGTTTTCAAATATGACTATGAAATAAAAGTAGTAACACTTAAATTCGGATATATGTAAATATCCGCCTCCGACAGTACTTACTGCTAAGTCTGTCTGATTAATCTTTACTGCTTAGTCCTTTTGTACTTACTGCTTGGTCTGCCTGCTTAATCCGTTTTTACTTACTGCTTAGTCTGTCTGTACTTACTGTTTAGTCTGTCTGCTTAATCCGTTTGTACTTACTGCTTAGTCTGTTCGTACTCACTGCTTAGTCTCTTTGTACTTAATGCTTAGTCTGTCTGCTTAGTCTGTTTGTACTTAATGCTTCGTCTGTCTGCTTAGTCTGTTTGTACTTACTGCTTCAGCACGACAGGTCGGTGAGTAGTGACGGATTGTACTCAAGAGAGCTGTTACTCTACAGAGTAAAGGCTGTACCCCTTAGATTGTGTTTAAAAGAATTGCCGGTTTTCCCGGAATTTTCTCCCCGTAGACAATGAACGGAAAATATACAATCTACTGCGTATCCCACATTTGTCAACTGATTTGAACCGTTCCAACATGTACACACTCCACTCACCCGAGTAAAACCTATTCGTGGGCCTGATCCGACCCAAAGGCTGTACCCCTTAGATTGTGTTTGAAAGAATTGCCCGTTTTCTCGGAATTTTCTCCCCGTAGACAATGAACGGAAAGTATACAATCTACTGCGTATCCCACATTTGTCAACTGATTTGAACCGTTCCAACATGTACACACTCCACTCACCCGAGTAAAACCTGTTCGTGGGCCTGATCCGACCCAAAGGCTGTACCCCTTGGATTGTGTTTGAAAGATTGGAAGAAAATGTCTACTTTCTGCAGTTGAAAACATTTTTACACTTTGATCGATGGAGTGAGCTGTCTACGCACATGCCAACGTCTATTTTAGTGCACGTGAATGACTGGATCTAGCCGTCAGTTTTCTGCTTCTGTTGTTCCGGATCACAGCGAGAATAATTGGAGCCAACCCCAGCTGACGTAGGAAGGGAGGCGGGTGGTGCGCCCCGGAAAGAACCCCAGTCAATCAACCGAGCTGACGCAGACCAGCTTTCACACCTTCAGACAAATTAGCATCTCAATGTAACCCAGCATGCTCGCTGAATTGTGGGAGGAAGTCAAGATGACCCGGCGAGAAGTCAGGCTTGAAACCAAACCGCGGGATTCGCACGTAAAGGACCGAACCAGCGTGACTCAGCTTTGGTCGAGTGAAATCCAGCACCAGACGCCAACTCTGAATCTCTGGTCCGACCAACCACCGACATTGTCGGGCTTTGACCACACCTCTCCATTGACCCTCTGACAGGGAAAATGGAGAAACGTGTGGAAATACAACCTAAGACTCGACTTTCAGCCCATTCTTATGCTTTTAGTTGCAAGAAATGGAGTATGCCGTGAGATACAGTCTGGTGTTCCGTGGGAGATTTTGCAATTTCACCTATTTAGGTTAAAAATATTTTTTGGAAACCAGTATTTAAAATCTGCAAATAATGTGCAATTGTTGAGTGTCGGTGCTGTCTAGAGCTCGGCAGAGTAACCGTGTTATACTCTTCCATATCAGTAGGTGGCAACAGGTAGCTAATTGCTTTGCAGACATCAGGAACATGGCGTGCAGGTCAAAGGGTATCTAATGCCTAAACCAAAAATAAACAAAAGGCGAAGTGCCGCTAAGAAAAGGCATTGAAGCTTGGGGAAGGCAAAACGAAACTAAAACAGAACTGGCTACAAAGTAAACAAAAACAGAATGCTGGACGACAGCAAAGACTTACAGCGTGTGGAGTAGAGACAGCGTCCACTAAGTGCAATCAAGTTTTAAAAAATTCCAGGAATTCACGGTTTTTCAAAGCTCTATTCTCACTTCTTCCTGGAAAAATTTCACAGTGCGCATTTTTCAACCATTTTTGACCATCCATCCATTTTCTACCGCTTATCTCGTTCAGGGTCGCGGGGGGTGCTGGAGCCTATCTCAGCTGCCATTGACCATTCCACCTTCAAACCATTCCTCTTAGCTGGGACAACAAATGCTCCTACTGTTTTTCAGTACAAATTCCCCGTTTTTTCCAAAATTCCAGGAATTTCGAAATACCCATTCTCCTTTCAAACTGTTACTACGTCAATATTTTTTTAACTGACTCCAAAAATGTCAACACCAACCCATTCATATCATCCAAGACAAGTGTGCTAGTATCAGTGTTTTCAAAAAGTCCCAGTTTTCCCGAAATTTCCAGGAAATTTCCATTTTATATAAATATATTTATAATTCTACAATGCTTTATACTCTCAAAATGTTGCGTCATTTTTAAACCCGATTCCGGCCTTTCAACTATCCACACACACTACTCTTCACATGTTATACTCTTCTATATCAGTAGGTGGCAGCAAGTAGCTAATTGCTTTGTGGATGTCGGGAACATGGTTTGTTGTGGTCACAATATGCAGATGACAGCGGGAGGCAGAGTGCAGGTAAAAAGGTGTCTAATGCCTAAACCAAAAATAAACAAAAGACAAGTGCCGCTAAGAAAAGGCACTGAAGCTTAGGGAAGGCTACGCAAAACTAAACTAAAACTGTACTGGCTACAAAGTAAACAAAAACAGAATGCTGGACGACAGCAAAGACTTACAGCGTGTGGAGCAGAGACGGCGTCCGCTAAGTACATCCAAGTTTGAAAAATTCCAGTTTTTCAAAGCCTTAATTTCACCTCTTCCTGGAAAGTTTTCCAAGTCCACATTTTTCAACCGTTTCTTGACCATTCCACCTTCAAACCATTCCTCTTAGTCGGGACAACAATTGCTCCGACTGTTTTTCAGTACAAATTCCCCGTTTTTTCCAAAATTCCAGGAATTTCGAAATACCCATTCTCCTTTCAAACTGTTACTACGTCAATATTTTTTTAACTGACTCCAAAAATGTCAACACCAACCCATTCATATCATCCAAGACAAGTGTGCTAGTATCAGTGTTTTCAAAAAGTCCCAGTTTTCCCAAAATTTCCAGGAAATTTCCATTTTATATGAATATATTTATATTTCTACAATGCTTTATACTCTCAAAATGTTGCGTCATTTTTAAACCCGATTCGGACTTTTCAACTATCCACACACACTACTCTTCACATGTTATACTCTTCTATATCAGTAGGTGGCAGCAAGTAGCTAATTTCTTTGTAGATGTCGGGAACATGGTTTGTTGTGGTCACAATATGCAGATGACAGCGGGAGGCAGTGTGCAGGTAAAAAGGTGTCTAATGCCTAAACCAAAAATAAACAAAAGACAAGTGCCGCTAAGGAAGGCTATGCAAAACGAAACTAAAACTGTACTGGCTACAAAGTAAACAAAAACAGAATGCTGGACGACAGCAAAGACTTACAGCGTGTGGAGCAGAGACGGCGTCCGCTAAGTACATCCAAATTTGAAAAATTCCAGTTTTTCAAAGCCCTAATTTCACCTCTTCCTGGAAAGTTTTCACAGTCCACATTTTTTCAACCGTTTTTTGACCATTCCACCTTCAAAACATTCCTCTTATTCGGGACAACGAATGCTCCTGTTGTTTTCAGTACAAATTCCTGGGTTTTTCCAAAATATCCATTCCCAATTGAAACTGTTTTTTAACCGATTGCAAAAATTCCTACACCAACCCATTCATATCATCGAGGACAAGTGTGTCAGTATCAGTGTTTTCAAAAACTCCCAGTTTTCCAGAAATTTCCAGAAAATTTCCATTCAAATGAATATTCATATTTCTACAATGCTTTATACTCGCAAAATTGTGCGTTGTTTTTAAACCCGATTCCGACCTTTCTTCCCATATATCGAAAGCAAAACATGTTTTCCCTTTCCCAAAATTGCCGGTTTTCCGGTAATTTTCTCCCGGTAGACAATGAATGGGAATTATACAATCAGCTGCAAATCCCGCATTTCTCAAACGATCCTAATCGTACATGACATGACAATCAACAAAGTCCCCACAAAGAAGGATAAAAACAACGTAGTCTGGATCGCTAAAACAAAGCAGGTGCGGGGAATATCGCTCAAAGGAAGACATGAAACTGCTACAGGAAAACACCAACAAAACAGGAAAAGCCACCAAAATAGGAGCGCAAGACAAGAACACACAAGAAAACACCAAAAAACTCCAAATAAGTCACGACGTGATGTGACATGGGAAAAATAATGTGCCTTGGCTCAAAAAAGGTTGAAAAAGATGTAGAGACATTAGGTAAGTATAGGATAATAAACAGGAAATTGAACCAAAATAAGAGCGCAAAACAGAAAGTGAACCTAAAAAACACCAGAAGATGCCCAAAACCTAAACTAAGACCTGGTCGTAACAATAAGTCCACTTCCCCTGTGAAAGTATTACATTACTTCATAAAACTACTCTTGTTGTTTGTACTACATGCTATTGTATTGTTTATTACTTCTCTAAAAGTTAGTTTTTATTTTTAAACGTGACCAAATATTGCTGTTTTACGGATTGATTGTACTTCATTTCAATGAGAGACATTGATTTGAGATACAAGTTAAGAACTTTGTCATAGAACCAACTGAGCTTGTAAGTTGAGGTACTACTGTCTTTTTGTGTTGTTTTTACACTGTTTTTATTATCTAAAAGTTAGTTTTCATTTCTCAAAATGTTGAAATACTGCTGCTTTAGGGCATACTTGCCAACCTTGAGACCTCCGATTTCGGGAGGTGGGGGGTGGGGGCGTGGTCGGGGGTGGGGCGGGGGGCGTGGTTGGGGGCGTGGTTAAGATATATATATATATATATATATATATATATATATATATATATATATATATATATATATAAGAAATACTTGACTTTCAGTGAATTATAGCTATATATATGTCATGTCTGTGTGATCAAGTTTTATTTTTGGACTTTTTGTGCACTTTTGTTTTGTTTTGTCACCATAGTTACCCATTAGTTTCACCTGTCATGTCACGCACCTGTTTTGAGTCACGCACCTGTTGTTAATCATGTCCATAAGTATTTAAGTTCATTCATTTTCTGTTGTTCGTCCTGACGACCCCACAACACATTTATGCTCTGTTCATGCCTGATACTTCTTTTCATGTCAATTCCTCAAGCAACTACTTTTGTCCAAGCCAAGTAAGTTTTTGTTCCATATTTATAGTCTTTTTGGTTTCATAGTTTGTTCTCCGCCATTGTGCGTGTTTTTTGTTTGTACTTTTTTGCTATAGTCTTTTGGTTTCATAGTTTATTCTCCGCCACTGTGCGCACTTTCATTTATTCCTTTTTTTGATAATAATAAATCATGTACCTTCATTCCCGTCTCGCCCGTGCCAACTTTCCGTTGCATCCCGGAAAAGCAAACTCCCAAGATCAAGTCCTGACAATATATTTATTTTATTACACACACACACACATATATATATATATATATATATATGTATATATATATATATATATATATATATATATATATATATATATATATATATATAAATAAAATACATATTGAATTTCAGTGTTCATTTATTTACACATATACACACACATAACACTCATCTACTCATTGTTGAGTTAAGGGTTGAATTGTCCATGCTTGTTCTATTCTCTGTCACTATTTCAGAACACACACATTATACAAATATACATTATAAAATCAATAAGAAAACGGGAGCTCTAATTTGGGAGTCTGAATTAGGATCAGAGGTTCCTACATAAACATTGCGCACTCACGTCGCCTTTTTGTATTGATTACTGCAGCTGTGCACTGGATTCATTCACAAATACAAACTACAACTCACAAACACTTTAGAGTTAGGCTCCACCATCAGAATGTGTACTTAAACTTATAAAGATCACATGGATATTATTCAGTGAGTTGATTCACCAAAACTAACCTGTTATACAGGAGGAAAAAGCACACAGGACGTTTCAATTGTTCACAGACTGGTCGCGCTCATCAGAATGACAAGACACTTCCGGTCTGCAGGTGATAGCATTCAATTGGGAAGAAACGCCCTACTGCCCCCTACTGACCAATGTGAATACTGATAAATGTGTAATGACAGCTCCAAAAACGAATTCAAACCACAAAATAGAATAAATAAATCAACACAAAAATGTGACACATTATGGGTGGGTCACATATGCATGGACAGTAGATGGCAGTATTGTCCTGTTTAAAAGTGTCACAACATTGCTGTTTACGAAAACTTGACTGCTGTTGTTGTGTGTTGTTACCGCGCTGGGAGGACGTTAATGAAACTGCCTAACAATAAACCCATATAAGAAACCAAGAACTCGCCCTCGATCATTAGCTGTTTATATGGTGAGAAAGCAGACGTGTGAACAGGCTGTCAACACGTCACTCAGGTCCGCATGGAGCTGGAGGGGGCGTGGCCTCCAGCTCCGCCTGAATTTCGGGAGATTTTCGGGAGAAAATTAGTCCCGGGAGGTCTTCGGGAGAGGCGCTGAATTTCGGGAGGGTTGGCAAGTATGCTTTAGGGGGCCAAGCATCCATGAATTTGATTGCAATTCATTGTGTTGTTTTGAGATAGAAGCGTGGGCGGGGCTTCAGGAGAGACCGGGAGGGCGGAAAGTCCTCGGCCCCGGGCCCCGTAGAGGCTCATGGTTGCAACCTCTGAGCGCTCACTCTCCAAGTTAAAGCTAATAAAAACCACTCCAGGAGCACAGTGGACCGGAGAGACCGAGTGGACTTGTCGTGTCGTCCACAGAGAACGAAAGAGCAAAGAAAATAAATACAAAGCATTGTGGGCGAGTTCAAGGCCCTTCAAATAATGTTGAGTACTTCATATTGAAAGTGTCTGTTGTGAACATGTGGGCCGCTGTGCCAGCACGTACACAATGTTGACATCTATAGTTATATTTTGATAAACAATCATAAATGAATCTTTCAGCACGTACACAATGTTGACATCTATAGTTATATTTTGATAAACAATCATAAATTAATCTTTCAGGACATACACAATGTTGACATCTATAGTTATATTTTGATAAACAATCATAAATTATTATTTCAGCACGTACACAATGTTGAAATCTATAGTTATATTTTGATAAACAATCATAAATGAATCTTTCAGCACGTACACAATGTTGACATCTATAGTTATATTTTGATAAACAATCATAAATGAATATTTCAGCACGTACACAATGTTGACATCTATGGTTATAATTTGATAAACAATCATAAATGAATCTTTCAGCACGTACACAATATTGACATATTTAGTTATATGTTGATAAACAATCATAAATGAATCTTTCAGCACGTACACAATATTGACATCTATTGTTATATTTTGATAAACAATCATAAATGAATCTTTCAGCACGTACACAATGTTGACATCTATAGTTATATTTTGATAAACAATCATAAATGAATCTTTCAGCACGTACACAATGTTGACATCTATAGTTATATTTTGATAAACAATCATAAATGAATCTTTCAGCACGTACACAATGTTGACATCTATAGTTATATTTTGATAAACAATCATAAATGAATCTTTCAGCACGTACACAATGTTGACATCTATAGTTATATATTGATAAACAATCATAAATGAATCTTTCAGCACGTACACAATGTTGACATCTATAGTTATATTTTTATAAACAATCATGTATGAATCTTTCAGCACGTACACAATGTTGACATCTATAGTTATATTTTGATAAACAATCATAAATGAATCTTTCAGCATGTACACAATGTTGATATCTATAGTTATATTTTGATAAACAATCATAAATGAATATTTAAGCACGTACACAATGTTGACATCTATAGTTATATTTTGATAAACAATCATAAATGAATCTTTCAGCACGTACACAATGTTGACATCTATAGTTATATTTTGATAAACAATCATAAATGAATCTTTCAGCACGTACACAATGCTGACATCTATGGTTATAATTTCATAAACAATCATAAATGAATCTTTCAGCACGTACACAATGTTGACATCTACAGTTATATTATGATAAAGACGGAGATAAACACAAGAAGGCAACATGGCCGTAACTTACATGCATTTAGTGAGCTGTGATCGCTTTTCCGTCTTCTTTCACAAGCAGCCGGATCTTCAGTGGTGTCACCGGTTATCTTTATGAGTGGTTAACATTTTGGGAAAATGAAAAACCGTAAATCAAGACTATCAAGTGCTACTCGCAGTTTGTTTACATGGACGTGTTAAATCATGAAATTCAACCTTACCCGAGCAAAAACGAGGCATATTTATCCTTGTTAACAATCTCTTTGACCAAGCCACAAACAAAGAAGTTGTAGACTTTCATGCTTTTTCAAGGTTTCATCTGTTTTGCAACGTAAAATGGCATCTGGAGCACAATAGTCCAACATGTCCGGGAACTCGCCCTACAGATAATCCTTAACATTACTCGATAAATATGTGTTTGATAAACTAAAGCAGGGGTGTCAAACTCCTTATTATTGAGGGCCACATAGCAGTTATGGTTGCCCTCAGAGGGCCATTTTTAACAATGAGTAATACAGTATATGAATACACATGTATATATATATATATATATGTCTTAATAAGGTTATCCAAAAAATAGTACTCGATACCGTAGTAAAGCGCAATATATGTATGTGTGGGAAAAAAAATCACAAGACTACTTCATCTCTACAGGCCTGTTTCATGAGGGGTTCCCTCAATCATCAGGAGATTTTAATGGAAGCATTCACATACCATGGTTTATATAGGGCACAGAGTGGGTAGGTACAGGCTGGCGTAGGGGCGTGGCGATTGGCTCATGTGTTACCTAGGAGGTGTTTCCGTCTGTGGCGGCATGCTGATACAATTTCGCTGCGCTTGTTGAGGGATGACAGGTCTGGACGGTATATAATAAACAGTTTCTCTTTCAAGCATAGGTTGCATCTTTTATTACCACTATTGTAAGGTGCACACATACATATATATATATATATATATATATATATATATATATATATATATATATATATATATATATATATATATGTATATATATATATATATATATATATATATATATATATATATATATATATATATATATATATATGTATATATATATATATATATATATATATATATATATATATATATATATATATATATATATATTACAAATAACAAGATATTTTTTTACATAAGCTGCAAAAAAATAAATATTTAAATTTTATTTTAAAAACTGGCAGCTCAGTCACTAGCATTTTACAGTAAAAGCAGTATTTTTTTTATTTTTTTTTTACAGCATATAAAAAATTAAATAAATAGAATGGAGTGGAGAAACAATACCACTGTTTTTAGCGGTAAAATTCAAGCAAAAGAGCTAGCGGCCAGTTGTTTTTTTTTCTCGTTGTTTTAATGTTTTATTTTCTTGTTGTTTTATATGTTTTAGTGTCTTACAGTATGTGGAAAAAAACAGTGCCAAAGTGGATTTTTACTGTAAAAAACTCAGTCGACTGAATTTAACCATGAAATCCATTGTCAATTTTACAGTCTACTATTTAATTGATCATTTGTTTTAAAATCATAGGTCAAGCAGATATTTAGGTATTTATCTTTATTTTAACAAAAAAAATATTTTTTGGAAAACATGAAAATATAATATTTTGATTTTGATAATATTGAATTTTAAAAGATATGCAATTGCATGCAGTACATGATTTTTAATGTCAAAACAAATATATTTAGCAAGAAAAGATGAAGCATTTTATTATCGCATATTATTTCCAGGCTTTCGTGGGCCACATAAAATAATGTGGCGGCTGTTCAAAACGACATAGTTGCTCTCGGTGGTGCCAAAGCATGAATGCCCCGCTGTCGCGGTCATGAGTCTGTTGTGGTATGATGTTATGATGAGCTCTATTTTCACTTCTTCCTGGAAAGTTTTCACAGTCTACATTTTTCAACCAACTCCAACCATTCCACCTTCCCAGTTTTGAACATTTTTTGATTACCCACAATTACCAGGAATTTCCCCCAATTGAAAATGAATGGGCAATATACAAACCTCTCCATATCCCAAATTTCGCATCCGATTTGAATCATTCCAACATCCACACACTCCACTCACTTTAGACAATCAAACTACAATTTTTCAAGCTCAGAAAAATTCAAGGAATTCCCAAAATTGCCGGTTTTCCAAAGCCCTATTTTCACCTTTTCTTGGAAAGTTTTCACAGTCCACATTTTTCAACTGTTTTTGACCATTCCACCTTCAAAACATTCCTCTTAGTTGGGAAAACAAACACTCTTACTTTTTTTTTTCCGTAAAAATTCCTGGTTTTCCCGAAATTCCAGGAATTCTAAAATACCCCATTATCAATTCAAACTGTTACGACGTCAACATTTTTCAACCGATTTAAAAAATTCCAACATCAACCCATTTATATCATCAAGGACAATTGTGCTGGTATCAACATTTTAAAAAATGTTATAAGACCTTCTGGAGGAAAAGTTCTGTGGTCAAATGAAACAAAAATGGAGCTGTTTGGCCGCAATACCCAGCATTATGTTTGGAGGAGAAAAGGTGAGGCCTTTAATCCCAGGAACACCACACCTACCGTCAAGCATGGTGGTGATAGTATTATGCTCTGGGTCTTTTTTGCTGCCAATGGAACTGTGAGAGTAAATGGGACAATGAAAAAGGAGGATTACCTCCAAATTCTTCAGGACGAGCTAAAATCATCAGCCCGGAGTTTGGGTCTTGGGCGCAGTTGGGTGTTCCAACAGGACAATGACCCCAAACACACCTCAAAAGTGGTAAAGGAATGGCTAAATCAGGCTAGAATGAAGGTTTTCGAATGGCCTTACCAAAGTCCTGACTTAAACGTGTGGACAATGCTGAAGAAACAAGTCCATGTCAGAAAACCAACACATTTAGCTGAACTGCACCAATTTTGTCAAGAGGAGTGGTCAAACATTCAAGCAGAAGCTTGTGGATGGCTACCAAAAGCGCCTTATTGCAGGTAAACTTGCCAAGGGACATGTAAGCAAATATTAACATTGCTGTATGTATACTTTTGACCCAGCACATTTGCTCACATTTTCAGTAGAGCCATAATAAATTCATAAAAGAACCAAACTTCATGAATGTTTTTTTGTGACCAACAAGTATGTGCTCCAATCACTACATCACAAAGAAATAAGAGTTGTAGAAGTTATTGGAAACTCAAGACAGCCATGACATGATGTTCTTTACAAGTGTAAGTACACTTTTGATCGTGACTGTATATATATACTGTATATATATATATACCTGTATATATATATATATATATATATATATATACATATACCTATATATGTATATATATATATATATATATATATATATATATATATATATATATATATATATATATATATATATATATATATATATATATATATATATATATATATATATATATATATATATATATATATATATGTATACATATATATATATATATACATATATATATATATATATATATATATATATTGTTTTTTTAATAAAAGAAAAGTAAGAAAAAATAAATTAAAAACAATTAAAAAAATAAATAAAAATAAATATTTAAAAGAAAAAGATAAAACAGGTATTGAGAAACACCCCCCCCACCCCGCCAAAAAAATAAATAAAATAAAAATAAGAAAAAAAATTAAAAAAGTAAAATTATATATATATATATATATATATATATATATATATATATATATATATATATATATATATATATATATATATATATATATATATATATATATGTATATATATATATATATATATTATTTTACTTTTTTTATTTTAAAATAAGAAAAAAAAATACTCTGTACAGGTACTGAGAAACAGCCCCCCCCCCCCCCCGCCAAAAAAAGAAATAAAATAAAAATAATAAAAAAAATAAAAAAAAGTATATATATATTTATTTTTTTTTATATATATATATATATATATATATATATATATATATATATATATATATATATATATATATATATATATATATATATATTATTTTATTATTATTATTTTAAAATAAGAAAAAAATAAAAAAAGGAAAATAATATATATATGTATATATATATATATATATATATATATATATATATATTTATTTATTCATATATTTATATATATATATATATATATATATATATATATATATATATTATTTTCCTTTTTTTATTATTTTAAAATAATAATAATAAAATAATATATATATAAATATATATATATATATATATATATATATATATATATATATATATATATATATATATATATATATATATATATATTATTTATATATATATATATATATTATTTTCCTTTTTTTATTTTTATTTTATTTCTTTGTTTGGCGGGGGGGGGGGCGGGGGGGGAACTGTTTCTCAGTACCTGTATTATCTTTTCCCTATCAAATGAATAAATCTAAAAAAAATTCAAAGAACAAATAAATGCATCCATCACTCTGAAACTCATTGCTCATCCTCTTTGTGTTCGGGCTAAAAAAATATAAGGTTCTGGATCATAATTTTTCCCAAAGTAATCGGTGTTGGCTCTCACAAAGTCTGCTTGATCAGCGTTGTTGTTGATGGGGAAGGGATCCCGGCCTCCTCATTAACACTCAAAATGGCTGGGGAATCTCTGTGAGATCGATACTATTTCGATCACATCTATTTACTTGCAAACTTTAGAGGTCTTTTG
Organism: Nerophis lumbriciformis; assembly: GCF_033978685.3. Classification (NCBI taxonomy): domain Eukaryota; kingdom Metazoa; phylum Chordata; class Actinopteri; order Syngnathiformes; family Syngnathidae; genus Nerophis; species Nerophis lumbriciformis. The sequence goes on from NC_084562.2 coordinate 26,581,925, forward strand.
GTGTCATAAATCAGTTATATATGATAACTTGTTTTTCCACTCCACTGCCACTTTAATGCCCACTGTTACTAAACCACAGTAACTCACAGGCGTTCCACGCCGTGACTCCGAAAGTCTCCCAACACGTCACCTGACGCGGGATTACACGACGTGATGATTATCCCCTCTGCTCGTTTTGGAGCCTCTGTTAGATCGCTGAGTGGATATTATGTAGGCTGGAGGCCACAGCGGTGGAAGAGCAAGGTCACCTTGGCTGATATTCCTAGAGAAATAAATAATAAAAAAGGAAGCGCTCCATGCTGCGGAAAATAATGGACCGCAACTGAGCTAATTTGATCCGCGGGGAAAATCCTTTGCTTGGAAACAGCGTGCGACTCCATTCAGTTATTTATCATGAAATAATTGAATATTGTATTATTATACATGGTCAGTTTCATGTGCAATCTTCTACCTGCGACCTTGGAAATCCTCCGGTGTTGGCAACACGGGGGGGCGAGCGAGCGTCGCGGCTGAGCGTGTCCGGTAAACAAAAGCCTGGCTCTCCCAGCTTGACTCGAATGAAAGGACGCTTTAAGGTGATGCAACGCGTGTCTCGTGTCTCGTAAATGTCCGCGGCCTCAGAGGTGCATGGCAGCCGCACAAAAGGGCCGCGGCGCTCTCCACGCTCTGTTCCACTCAGATGAGGTATTGCAGCAGCGCCTCCGGACTAAAACACGCCGCCGACTCAATCACGCGTCACGCCAAAGTGATGTAAGGCGGCGTCGGGCAAGAAGTCGAGTCGTAGAAGATGAAAAACACCAGAAACTTTTTTTGGTCTGATCTACTAAGATCGTAAGTGTCAAGTTCAAACACTGATGACATTTATTAAACAAGACAAGAGGCAAAGAATTAAACAGAGACAGAATTCAATTTGGACTCAATATATTGAGGAGAGTCACCTGGACATTCAATCAATCAATCAATCAATGTTTATTTATATAGCCCTAAATCACAAGTGTCTCAAAGGGCTGCACAAGCCACAACGACATCCTCGGTATAGCCCACATAAGGGCAAGGAAAAACTCACCCCAGTGGGATGTCGATGTGAATGACTATGAGAAACCTTGGAGAGGACCGCATATGTGGGTAACCCCCTCCCTCTAGGGGAGACCGAATGCAATGGATGTCGAGTGGGTCTAACATAATATTGTGAGAGTCCAGTCCATAGTGGATCCAGCATAACAGTAAGAGTCCAGTCCACAGTGGGGTCAGCAGGAAACCATCCCGAGCGGAGACGGGTCAGCAGCGCAGAGATGTTCCCAACCGATATACAGGCGAGCGGTCCACCCCGGGTCCCGACCCCGGACAGCCAGCACCCCATCCATGGCCACCGGATCTGTGTGTCTCCCCTTCCACAAAGGATAGGGGGGAGCAGAGGAGAAAAGAAAAGAAACGGCAGATCGCTGACATTGTATCCTTCTACAATCTCCACCACGCTCTGACGAAAAAGGTTTACGTCTCCTCCTTTATTTGGACACTCCCTGTTTACAAAACAGCATCTGCTTCCAAAGGAATGGGGAGTATGTAAACAGTCATTGTTTTCGGTCACATTAACACAAAAGAAGAAGATGCCTCGGGCTTGGGTTAGTCCTGGATTCAGCTTGGGCAGGTCTTCGATGACAATACATAACCCCTCCCGTCTCATCCCATCGTACAGAGCGGAATTTTCCAAGCCTTTGATTTGGTGGAACAAAGACAGCCTCTTGTCTGTTCATTGGGAACGTTTTTTGATAATTTACATACAATTTTTCTGACAGTAAGTAACGAGTGCAAATTGTGTGTACTAGAGATGCGCGGTTTGCGGGCACAACCGCGGAGTCCGCGGATTATCCGCGGATCGGGCGGATGAAATAAAAAAAAATTAGATTTTATCCGCGGGTCGGGTCGGGTCGGGCCGGGCGGTTGAAATAAAAAAAAATTAGATTTTAAATAGATTCAGGCGGGTGGCAGTTAAACCAATTCGGAAATATATATACATAGTTAAATGTTGTTACCCACATACGAAAAACGAGCAGGCACCTGCTGCATATGCCACAACAGAAGAAAAAGAAAAAAAGAGATGGACACTTTTACGGAGCGGAGAAGGGACGCCTCGCCGGGGTCCGGGACCGAGGCCCCTTCCCCCGAGAGGGCCCCACCGGGAGCCGTAGCTGAGGTGATCCGCGAGAAGGGCCCGACGCACGTCCAGGGTCACCACCGCGCCCACCGCACCACACCCCGCCTCGTCCGCCTTCGCCGCGGCCGGCGTCACGCGCAGCAGGTAAGCAGCTTACCTGCCCGCCACCCCCGTGGCCGGGGGCTCGTAACAGAGTCACTCCGCGCGCTCCGCCCTCGCAGCTTACCTGCCCCGCCACCCCTGTTGCCGGGGGCGCGTAACAGGGGTCACTCCGCGCGCAGTGCGCTCACGAAAGGGGTGGGGCTCACCCTGGTTGATATAGACAGCAGGACGGTGGCCATGGAAGTCAGAACCCGCTAAGGAGTGTGTAACAACCCACCTGCCGAATCAACTAGCCCTGAAAATGGATGGCGCTGGAGCGTCGGGCCCATACCCCGCCGTCGCCGGCAGCGAGACGCGCTTGGAGGTGCGCTCAGCGCGGCTCCCATATGATTGCGCACTGGTGTGCGTCTGGGTCGTGACAGCGTGGCACGCGAATGTCCGTACTGCATTGGATCAGTCTCCTTTCTTTAACAGGCAAAAGCTTTATGACCTCACTTATGCCTTGCATCGTCTATATTAGATATATAACAACGGGCGGGTGCGGGCGGGTGTGGTTCTGATCAAATGTTACATCGGGTGGATGGCGGATGGTTGACGACTTTCTGATGCGGTTGCGGATGAAATAATTGCCTATCCGCTATCTCTAGTGTGTAGTATTAGCAATGTTGGGGGGGGGGGGGGGGGTTACCCACATACGCGGTCCTCTCCAAGGTTTCTCATAGTCATTCACATCGACGTCCCACTGGGGTGAGTTTTTCCTTGCCCTTATGTGGGCTTTGTACCGAGGATGTCGTTGTGGCTTGTGCAGCCCTTTGAGAC